>NC_073625.1:190632072-190935102 GCF_029407905.1 Bubalus kerabau | reverse complement strand
GAATGGGTGGCTGGGGGAGCAGCCTGGCTGGGCTGTCACCACACCCTCTTCTGTCCTGGTGCTAGACCACCTGGTCAGGGCTCTTCACGGGAGTGGCCGAGCATCCCCTGGCTCATGACAAAGGGCAGTGTGGCACTTGGCCGGCCTTGCAGGCTGCAGGCAGGACCACGAGGGCAGGGAGGACAGAGGTGGGCACCAAGCTTGGGCTCCCCTCGAGACATTCTCACGAGGATGGGCCAGTCCCCAGCCCTGCCCCCCAGCCCCTTTGCACACACAAACTGCCCTCCTGGCCCCGGGGTGTGGGCTCCTGACCATTTCTGAGGAGAGAGCTAGGTGGATGTGTTTATTAACCAGCCAGTGGGGTGGGCTCCTGGTTCAGCAACCCAGCAGGAGTGGGTAGGGTCTTTGGTGATCAGCCAGTTGTGGGGCTTGGAGAGCTTGTTCACGCGAAGGGCAGAACCAGAGGGTGAAGACCTTTGACGGACAGCTCAGCTTCCAGGATCAGGAGCCATGGCTTCACCCACTGTAGCGTCAGCAGCAGGCGGGGATGCAGAGTGAGGCAGGCACGCAGAAGCAGATGGGGCAGAAGTGGGCCTTGCATGCCATGGTCTGGCAGGTCACAGGAATGCAACAGGCAGGGCTATACGCACAATGAGGGTTGCAGAGCGGCTGGCAGGTTGTGACCATGCAGTCACTGGGACAGCACAGCAGAGACCCGCTGGGGTCGGGGGGATCGCAGGCGCCCCCACACACCAGGGGCGGGCAGCAGATGGGGGCGCAGCCCAGGGCACCACAGCCGGCAGGCGAGCCGACACAGCACATGGTGGTGGGGCTGCAGGTCTGGTCTGCGGGTCCCTCCCCAGCAGCCTTTATTACCCGGGATGTGTGTCCTGGCAACGTGGCCCCTCCTTGTGCTCTTGATCCTGTTTGCACTTTCCTGTCCCTGTGCTGGGTGCCCCATGAAGCCCGTCAACAAGCACAGCCTGCAGTCTCTGGGGTGGGAGTGGCCATGCTCGTGCTGGGCAGGGCTCGTGCTGGGCAGGCACTGTGCCATGCTGGCCACTGGGCCCTACTGGTGGTTTGAGGTGGGCAAACTGCCCAAGGAGTCAGGGTCCCGGTGTACCTGTCCTGCCAGTCCCTGGGTGTCCCTGGTGGGCACCGACACTCACATGCCCTGGGGTGTCGGTGCATGCTGTGCATGGGGCTGGGGCATGTTGCTCGGCCCTTCCGCTCAAGTCCCCACTGGGCCTCTTGCTGTGGGGACATTTGGGTGTCCTGCCTGCCAATGTGGGGACCTGGTGTCGGGAAGGAGGGGAGAACCCTGGGGTGATGTGCCCAGACTCCTACCTGCATGGCTCTGTAGCCCCTGGGGAGGACAGACCAGCTGGACACCACTGAGAGGGAGGAAACTGAGCCCTGTGTGGGATTTCTGATAGACAGCTTAATGGTTGGGTACTGCTTTTTGATCCAATTGGAAAATCTCTGTCTTTTGATTTTGACGTTTAGACATTTTGCATTTAATGTAATTGTTACTGTTTTTAAGGGTAGAATACCATCTTGCGAGTTGTGTTCGATTTGTCCCATCTGTTCTTTTCCCTCATTTCCTTCTTTTTAATTATTCCATTTCATCTCTACTTTTAGCTCATCACTCACACATCTTTTGGAAGCTGCTTGGCCTAGAGTTTATACTATACACCTTTAACATAACACAGTCTGCTTCCAGACAGCATTCTACCATTGCATCTGTACTGTCAGGATTCCACAGCCCAGCACTTCCATCTCCTTTCATAACCTTTGTGTTATTGTCATATTTTACTTTTCCATTTATTAAGAATCCCACAGTGCACTATCACTACATTTGCTCTAGACAACTGTCTAATAATGATTGTTATATTTATCTTCTCTTTAAAATCATTTCTAGAGCCATTCTTTTCCTTGTGTAGGCCCACGTTTCTCTATGCTATCATGCTCCTTGACCTGAAGACATTTTCTTAATATTTCCGGCAGCACATATCATCTGCTGATCTCTCTCATTTTTTGTTTACCTAAGAGAGTGTTTATTTCACTTTCAATTTTGAAAGATATTTCCCAGTTTTGTGGGCTGACAGATTTTTCTTTTAGTATTTTATAGATGTCATTCCATTGTCTTTTGGATTGTAGAATGTCTAATCAGAACTCTGATGTAATTCTTATTTTTACTCTTCTGTACATGGCATGTATTTCCCAAATGAGTGCTTTCAAGATTTCCTCTTTAATTTTTTTTTGAAAGCCACTATTTTAATATGATGTGTCCAGGTCATTTTTTTGGTCAGGGGTGGGGTATGGAGAAGGTCCTTATCCCATGTGAGGTGCTCTGGTGTTTTTAGGCTTATGTCTTTCATCACTTTTGGAAAATTTCTCAGATATGATTGCTTCAAATATTTCTTCTGTGAAGAGATACGTTCTATGCCTTTTCTCTCTTTGGACTCTAGTTACGTGCATCAGTGATGGTTTGATATTGTCCCAGAGTCTGTGATGTTCTGTTCTTATGCCCACCCCCACCATCTTGCTCTTTGCTTTTGAATATGGTAGTTTCTATTTCCCCGTCTTCAAGTTCATCGATTCCGCACTTGACTGTGTCACGTCTACTCAAGAGCCCACGGACGGAATTCATCTTTGATGCTGTATTTTTATTTCTATACTTTGCATTTGACCCTTTCCTCTATTTTCCATCTCTCTGCAGCAATTCTCCATCTGTGTGGTCCCCACATGTGTGGCCCATGTTTTACACTCAACCCTTTAACATATTAGTCACGTTTATTTTTAAATTTCAGTTTCACGACTGCAGCATCTGGGTCACTTTGAGTCTAGTTGTATTGACTAGTTTGTCTCTTGACAATGAATTGATTTTTCACTGCTTTTTTGAATGTCTTCTAAGTTTTGTCAACCTCAGATGTGTTAATTTAAATGGACGTAAACTGTGTTTCTTCCTGGGAATAGGTGTCAGGTCATCAGTGTGGGGAACACTTGAATCAACCTGCTCAGATGTTGACCTTGGTTTGGGTTTTGGTGTTTCCTGGGGACCTTCCAGGTCCCAGTGGCTTCAGAGTCCTTGTGTGGCTATCAGCATCTTGTGCTTAGGACGGGGCTGTGAACACAGTGTTTTTGCTCTGTCCTGCATTCTTTAGCTGCCCCTGCATGCTTGTCACACAGAAGTGACCTCTACATCTGTCTGCCTTTCCCTGCTGGAGACTGATGCTGCTCAGGCAGCTGTGCTGGCCAGGCTGGAGCCAGGAGGAAAGTGGGGCTCTCTGGTCTTGGCCCAAGGTCAACCCTGGCAGGCCCTGTGTGCCTGGGCCTGAGGGGTGAGGCTTTCTCAGATCTGTCTCCTCTCCCTGGGATGGCCAGACTCCCCTTTGTGTGTGTGGTGGCTTTGTATGAGCCTTCTGGTCTCCCTGTGTGGTCATCCTTTAGGCACCAGATTGGACCTGGGTCTGGGCCTGTTTCCCACCTGCTGCTCAGAGGTAGGGGAAGTCCTTCCCCACCCACAATGTGAGTCTTGAGTGGCTGATGTGGGGACATACCTTCCCCACCCTCCACCCACCAAGGACCCTCCACCTTCAGCTGAGCTGTCAAGAGGGCTCTTTGAGGAGAGTCTTCTGTACTTATGATTTGTATACACTTTCAAGAAGAAAACTTCAAAATATGTGAAGATAAAACAGGGGGACAGGCTGCATTGAGTAGCATGGTTTATTTGTATTTGGCTCACATAGGGTCTGGTTTCCTGCTGGAGACAGAGAAGGACCCTGGGAACCAGGGCTTCCTCTGGGTAGGGGTGGATGCACCAGTTCACAGAAGGGTCAGATCATCCTGCCACGTTCTCACGCAGGTTCAGAGGTTGGTCGATCATGCTTTTTATCTGCCACATTCAGAACCTGGAGGCCCACTGAGGACTTGTGCTAGGAGGGGTATAGGAGTGATCTGGTCTGCACTGGGAGCATCTGCGAGGAGGCTCATGATCAAAAGCAGGAAGAGGTGCTACAGGAGATGGGTCTATAGACCAGGGTGGGGCAGGAGGGCTGGTAGCACCCAGAGGGCTGGCAGGAGGGGGCCACATACACGGCTGGCCTGTAGCTCACGGGCAGGAACAGAGAGGACTGGCAGGAAGGAGTCACACACAGGGTGGGCTTGTAGGTCACTGGCAGACGTATGACTGGCCTGTAACTCACGGGCACGCAGGTCGCCTGGAAGGTGCTGGATGTGCTGCAGGTTGGTTGGCAGGGGCTGGACGTGAAACAGGACGTGTGGCAGGGACTGGACGTGCTGCAGGATGGCTGGCAGGAGCTGGGCACGCAGGCAGCCTGGCAGCCTGAGGAGCAGCTGGTGTGGCACATGGTGGCGTGGGGCTGGGTGGTGGTGGGCGGAGAGCTGGAGATGTCTGCAGGCTGCCTCCCTCAGCAGCTTTTATACCCAGGCTGTGGGCGTCCCAGCAACATAGACACACATTGTTGACTTCCTTGTGGTTGTTGTCACTGTGTTTCCCCAACGTCTTATTATCCTGGGGCACGCTTTTCTGGGCTCTTCGCCTCCATAAATTAGTTTGGCTTTGAGGCCAGTTCCTCCCTCTAAACAGGATATTCTAGTTTGCCTTTCCATGGGGTTCATGGTGTTTCTCCAGGTTATCATTGTGCACGGGGCACCCCCAGATAGACTAAAAGTACTCTATCTTTTTACTCCTTTTAGTCTCATGCTGTCAGTGAAGACTTTGAGGCCATTGTATATGTTGAGCTTTTACTTTGCTTGTGAAAGTGAAAGTGAAGTCGCTCAGTCATGTCCAACTCTTTGTGACCCCATGGACTGTAGCCTACCAGGCTCCTCAGTCCATGGAAGTTTTCAGGCAAGAGTACTGGAGTACTCCAGTACTCTTTCCTTCTCCAGGGGATCTTCCCAACCCACGGATCGAACCCGGGTCTCCCTCATTGCAGGTAGATGCTTTACCATCTGAGCCACCAGGGAAGCCCTCAAGCTTTTTTACTTTGCATAGGAAAACATTGAAGCAGGAGCCTGCAAATTTTAGTCTCTGGGGAAAATCTGTTTTGTTGCCTGTGTGTGAATGAAGTTCTTTGGGGCACAGCCACGCACATGCATTTAGTGTATCTAAGGCTGCTTTTCCCTACAATGTTGAGTTGTTGTGAGTGAAACCACATAGCTATAAAGCCTGAGATGCTTACTCTCGGCCCTCTACAGAAAGTTTGTCAGCTCCTGCCTTATTGTAATCATGCAAGAACTGATTTGCTCAGGCAGCAGATTTTTCTGTGTGCTGGGGTAGAAACGTCCAGCTTCATGAGCCCTCCAGGGCAATGGATAAATGAGTGAATGAAAAATCAATGCATGGAATCATTCTGAGGGGCGGGGGCTGAGGCCCAGAAAAGAAAGCAGGTTCAGTGGAGAAGTGATCTGGGGGCCTCTGGGAGGACGTGATGCTGAGCTGACAGTGGGTGCAGTGTAAGGTCAGGGGTGGTGGGTGCTCAAGGCAGAGGCAGCAAGGACGGGGTGTGAGGACCTTGCTGCAGAAACAGAAATATTCCAGGAGCAGTGGGAAATCCCACTGCGTGGGGTGCCAGAGAACCAGTGTAGGGGGACAGACTCAGATCATAGAGCCTGAGGACCAGTCAGCACAACCTGGGCTATGGAAGAAGAAAGAGTCAGTGAACTTGAAGACATGTCAGTAGAAAGTATCCAATCTGAAGAAGAGGGACAAAGAGATAAGAAAAACAAAGAGGGTTTTTGAGACCATATCAGAAAGGCTAACATGCAAGTAATTTCAACCCCAGAAGGAGAAAAGAATGACACTGAAGCCTAAGGATATTCTGAAGAAATAAGGGACAAAACCCCCAAATCTGATTAGGAAAATTCCAATTTACAGATCCAAGAATCATACACCACACCTAAATCCCACTCTGTTAGGAGCAATGTAAAGACCACAGATTGCAGAGTGAGACCGAGCAGCTTCAGTGCATTACAGGACCCTCCAGGTCTTCCTGACTGGATATCTGTGTTGCCGGCCCCTTGAATGGTGGCAGGGTTGATCACTGATTGGTTATGAGACAGTCCATGTAAAATGCTTAGCTCAGCCCTGGCACGAACTGGAACCCGGTTGTTATGATTACGGCAATAACCTGGCCACAGCCCCCAGTGAGGAGCCCCACGCCGAGGGAGAACCTTCTGGATCACAAATCAAATGGAGGTACTGGTGCAACAAGTGTGATTGTGCTCATGTGGACAGAGGACAGGGTGCTTAACTTGGGGGAAGACCTTGAAAATCACCATGTGGGAGCCCAGTCCTGGCTGACGGCCCTTCCCCATCCCATCCAGGCTCCGATTCCAGAAATCCCAGGGCCACTGGGCCACCGTCAGCCTCCAGCTGAGGGAGCTTCCTGAACTGAGTCACAGCAACCAGAAGCTCCAGGAAGAGACCCTCGGGGGGAGGAGGAGGAAAAACAGCAGGCGGCCACCAGGAAGACACCCGGTGCCTCATTGCCAGGACGCCACAGCCCGGGTATAAAAGGCACCCTGGGGAGGGAGCCTCCAGACCAGACCTGTCCTCTGTCCCAACCCCTCCCAGCCCCAAACCACCATGTGTGATACCAGCTGCCCTGCGAGCTGCCAGTCAGCCTGCTGTGTGCCCAGCTCCTGCCAGGAGATTTGCTGTGTGTCCAGCTCCTGCCAGCCGGCCTGCCCTGCTGTCTGTTGCCCCACTTTGGGCTGTGGGAGCCACGTGGCTCTGCTGTGCCAGCCGACCTGCTGTGCACCCAGCCCCTGCCAGGACGTTTGCTGTGTGCCCAGCCCCTGCCAGGCACCCTGCTATGCACCCAGCCCCTGCCAGGATGTTTGCTCTGTGCTCAGCCCCTGCCAGGCATCCTGCTGTGCACCCAGCCCCTGCCAGGACATTTGCTGTGTGCCCAGCCCCTGCCAGGCATCCTGTGTGCACCCAGCCCCTGCCAGGACATTTGCTCTGTGCCCAGACCCTGCCAGGCATCCTGCTGTGTGCCTTTGAGCTGCAAGCCTGTCCTGTATGTCCCTGTGCATGGCAAGCACATCATGTATGTGGGACCCTCCTGCCAGCCTTCTGGGTGCTGCCAGCTCTCCTGCCCTGCTCTGGTCTGCAGACCCGACCCCTGCAGCTTCCCTTCCTGCTTCTGAGCCCATGACCTTCAGGACCCCTCCCCCGTGTGTGGGGTCAGAAGCAGCGGGCTCTCTAACTCCCACAAGGCAGCCCAGACATCATCCTCCTCACGCCCCCCAGACCCAATTAGATTGTGTGGCAGCAAGGCCACCTGGTCCCAACCAGCTAGGCTGAGGGACTCACCCATCAGTGTCCCCCAGCCCCTGCCCGGGTCATCCCCATGGTGCCCGTGCTGGCTGGTCCAGGCTCTGAAGCCTCCAGCATCACAGGTCTAATAAACATCAGAGTGCGATGTTCACCGAGTCATCCAGGTGGGGCTCAGCCAGGATTGTGCTTGATTAGTTTGTCTTCCATACTCACACCTCGGGGATATGTGGGGTGGCCGGACATTGGGTTGGAGCCATCCCAGAGGGCAGATGGGCCATCTCTGGAATTAGGAAGGCAGCCAGGACCGCCGCCTCTGCTGGCACACCACATGGGGAGGGGTGTTCGGCTCCATGTTCTGGAACAGCACTGAGAAGGAAGGAAGGTTCCCAGAGGTCTCAGTGATTATATGGCTGCAGTAGCTCCCTGGTTTAGGGTGAGGAGAAGGTGCTGGGTGGTCAAAGGCCACAGTGTCCCCCTTGGTGGCCCACCAGAGGGTGGACGCTGGGCCTCTTGGATGCACTGGTGTTTTGTGTCACACCGACAAAAGTTCACCAGTGAAGCTGTCCAGGCCTTTTTTTTGGTGGAATTGTTTTTTTAATATTCAATTTTGAAATAATTACAGATTTCCATGACGTTGCCAGAAAGAAAGTACAGGGAGTTCCTGTATACTTTGACCCAGTTTCCCTCAATGATAGCATCTTGGATAACAAGCACAGAGCGCGACCGGGAAGTTAACAGTCCACAGATCTCATCCAGAGCACGTCGATTTTATGTGTGTGTGTGTAGCTCCATGCAGCATCTTCATGTTTGTCATTCACACAAACACCACCACAGTGAGAGGCAGGATTGTACCATCACCACAAGGCTCCTTCCTCTACCCCATTATAGCCACACCCACCCACACTCGCGTCCCTAACCTTTGGCTGCCACTTATCTCTTCTGTATCTCTACTCTTTTGTTAAATTGAGAATGTTATTAAAGGGTATCATTTACTGCTGTTATTTAGTCACTAAGTCATGTCCAGCTCTTTGTCACCCCATGGACTGCAGCATGCCAGGCTCCTCTGTCCTCTACTATCTCCAGGAGTTTGCTCAAATTCATATGCATTGAGTCAGTGATGCTACCTAACCATCTCATCCTCTGCCACCACCTTCTCTTCTTGCTGTCAGTCTTTCCCAGCATCAGGGTCTTTTCCAGTGAGTCAGCTCTTTGCATCAGGTGGCCAAAGTATTAGAGTTTCAGCTTCAACATCAGTCCTTCCAATGAATATTCAGGACTGATTTCCTTTAGGACTGACTGGTTTGATCTCTTTGCTGTCCAAGGGACTCTCAAGAGTCTTCTCCAGCACCACAATTCAAAAGCATCAATTCTTTGGCACTCTGCCTTCTGTATGGTCCAGTTCTCACGTAGTACTTGACTACTGGGAAGATCATAGCTTTGACCATATGGACTTTTGTGGGCAAAGTGATGTCTTTGCTTTTTAATACGCTGTCTAGGTTTGTCATAGCTTTTCTCCCAAGGACCAAGTGTCTTTTAATTTTGTGTCTTCAGTCACTGTCCACAGTGATTTTGGAGCCCAAGAAAGTAAAATCTGTCACTGCTTCTACTTTTCCCCTATCTATTTGCATGGAAGTGACAGGACCAAATGCCATGATCTTCATTTTTTGAATGTTGAGTTTTAAGCCAGCTTTTCACTCTCCTTTTTCACCTTCATCAAGAGATTCTTTAGTTCCTCTTCACTTTCTGCAATTAGACTGGTATTGTATGCATATCTGAGGTTGTTGATATTTCTCCTGGCAGTCTTGATTCCAGCTTGTGATTCATCCAGCCAGGCATTTCACATGATGTACTCTGCGTATAAGTTAAATAAGCAGGGTGACAATATACAGCCTTGTGGTATTTCTTGCCCAATTTTGAACCAGTCAGGTGTTCCATGTTGGGTTCTAACTATTACTTCTTAACCTGAATACAGGTTTCTCAGGAGGCAGATAAGGTTGTCTGGTCATCTCTAAGAATTTTCTACAGTTTGTTGTGAACTACACAATCAAAGGCTTTAGCATAGTCAGTGAAGCAGAAGTAGATGTTTTTCTGGAATTTCCTTGCTTTCTCTATGATCCAATGAATGTTAGAAATTTGGTCTCTGGTTCCTCTGCCTTTTCTAAATCTACCTTGTACATCTGGAAGTTCTTGTTCAAGTACTGCTGAAGCCTAGCTTGAAGGATTTTGAGCATAACCTTACTAGCATGTGAAATGAGTGCCATTGTACGTAGTTTGAACATTTTTTGGCATCCTACAATATGTCAGTTTTTGAGACTGACTTTATTCACTCCACACAACTCCCTTGAGATCCACTCAGGCTGTGGTGTCAATAATTTGCTCCTTTTTACTGCAGAGTAAGACTCCAAGGTGTATATTTTTCTCAGTTTGCTAACTATTCACCTATCAATCGGCAGGTGGGTTATGGAAAGGCTTTTAACTATGAATCCAATTTCTCTGATTGATATAGGGCTATTCAGTTTATATATTTCTTCTTGAGTGATTTTTGATAGTTCGTGTCTTCTAAGAAATTAATCCGTTTCACTTACTTTGTCAAATTTGTGGGCATAAAGTGACTCATAATGTTCCCTTATTATACTTCCAATGTCTGTAGGCTCTGTAGTGATGTCACATCTCTCATTGTTTCCTTATTATACTTCGAATGTCTGTAGGAGCTCTGGTGATGTTGCATCTCTCATTCTGCTCCCTTATTACACTTCCAATGTCTGTAGGAGCTCCAGTGATATCACATCTCTCATTCTTGATATTGGTGATTAGGATCTTCTCTGTTTGGCTTGCTAGTCAGTATGGATAAAGATTATTCAATTTTATCCATTTTCACAAGGAAACAGCTTTTGGCCTATTTGATTTTCTCTTTTATTTTTCTGTTTTCCATTCCATTGATTTTCTACTCTGATCTTTGGTTTTGTTTTTCTCTTTTGAATTTAATTTGCTTCTAGTTTCTTAAGGTGGAAGCCAAGGTCATTTATTTGAGAGTTTTCTTCTTTTCTAATAAGGACATTCAGTGCTACAAATGTCCCACTCAGCATCACTTTAGCAACATCCCACGAATTTTGATATGTTGTATTTTCACTTTTATACACATCAAAATATTTCCCGATTTCCTTTTTTCTTCATTTCCTGATTTATGTTTTATTTAGAAGTCTATTTCATTTCTAAGTAGTTGTTGATTTTACAAGGTCTTTCTGTTCCTGGGTTTCTAATTTAATCCCAATGTGGTCAGAAAATACCTGTTTTGTGATTCAAATCTTTTCAGATTTACAGAGACTGGCTTTATAGCCCCCATATGGTCTATCTTAACAAATGTGAACTTTCTTGATACATGTTTTGCTTTGATTGAAAATGAAAGGCTTTTGTTTTGGGGTGGAGTGTTTTTTCAGTGTCAAATAGTTCACTGGTTAATATGTTCATGTTCAGTCACTAAGTCATGTCTGACTCTCTGCAATCCCATGGACTGTAGACCACCAGTCTCCTCTGTCCATGGGATTTCCCAGGCAAGAATACTGGAGTGTTTTGCCATTTCTTTCTCCAGGGGATCTTCCTAACCCAGGGATTGAACCCATGTCTACCTGTGTCTCCTGCTTTGCAGGCAGATTCTTCACCACTGAGCCACTCAATAGTCTATATCCTTCCTGACCTTCTGTCTCCATGTTTTATAAGTTATTGAGAGAGGATTATTGAAATCTCAAGCTGTAAGAGTAGATTTGTCTGTTTCTCATTGCAGGTCGATCAGTATTTGCTTCATAATTTTGAAGGTCTACTATTAGGTGCATCAATATTTAGGATTGAGTGACTATTTTATCTTCATGAAAGGATCCACTCCATCCCTGGCAATAGTCTTTGATCTGGAAACTATACTTTATGGTATTGATAAAACTGCCCCAGCTTTCTTTTGATTCTCCAGTACTCTTGCCCAGGAAATTCCATGGACGGAGAAGCCTGGTAGGCTGCAGTCCATGGGGTCGCTAGGAGTTGGAGATGACTGAGTGACTTCACTTTCACTTTTCACTTTCATGCATTGGAGAAGGAAATAGCAACCCACTCCAGTATTCTTGACTGGAGAATCCCAGGGATGGGGGAGCCTGGTGGGCTGCCATCTATGGGGTCGCAAAGAGTCGGACATGACTGAAGCAACTTAGCAGCAGCAGCAGCAACATGATATACCTCTTTCCAACTTTTTACTTTTAACACATTTTTGTTTTGTATTTAAAGTGCATTTCTCATAGTCAGCGTAAAGTTAGGTCAACCTCAGTCAACCAGTCTCCATCTTAATTGGAGCATGCAGACGACCTATGTTTAGTGTGATAATGCTATTTGTCCCATACTCTTCCTCCCCTTTTCCCATGATTTCATATTATTTCCTTTGTTGGCTTATTAGCACAAGTCTTTCTTTTGTATCTTAGTGCACTAAGATCTTTCCAGGAGCCAGGAAAAGGTGATGTCCACAAGAAATGAGTATGAATGAATTCATTATGGATTTAGACTGAGATACATGCAAATTGAGGTGAAATTTTTGCCAAAATTCCTCAGAATAGATTGAAGTAATTTAAAGGCAAACAGAGACTGGTGTGGGGCTTCAGTGGTGACTCAGTGGTAAAGACTTCATCTGCAATGCAGGAGACACAAGACATGGGTTCGATCCCTGGGTCAGAAACAAAGAGTTGGACATGACTGAAGTGACTGAGCACACATGCATGCTGAGGCTGGTGTGAATTTTTCATGTAAGGTGCAGCTCTGGTGCTGGGCCATAGCTTAATCACTCATTCCTCCATCCCTCCCTCCCCCTCCTCTTGTCTCCCTCCCTCCCTCCCCTCTTTCTGCACTGAAATGAGGCTGCAGGAGTCATTTTGGATTCTCCAAGAAGCCAATGCCAGCATGTGATAGACTTGCTATAAGTTTATTTTGGGGGAAGAGTAAGAGGGGGAGCGGAATGGGGAAGGGCTTTGACATGCCTAGGTTGACCAGACTCCCCTGCATGGGGAGCAGGAAGGAAGGAGGGCCTGGCGGGCAGCACCTTGGCCCTCCACACAGCTCTGAGAATGCCTCAGCAGGTGGTTGTATAGTTGGAGCAGGCTTCTGTCCTGCTGTCCCAATCATGTGCTGGGAGCAGCCTGGCATGGATGCTGGGGTCAAAGCAACAGTGGCAGATGGGACCCCATGGTGGGTTCTTGTGAGGGGATCTGCGTGGAGCCTTCAGGATGGACACAGTGCACCTTTGATAAGCAGCATTCAGAGCTGAGGAAACACTATTCACTGTCCTCGGGACCTCACCGGGGAGGGAGGGCTGCAAGTGCCACGGAAGAAAGGCAGAATGTGGCTGGGTTGCAGAGCGGCAGGCCTCCAAGGCCTCGTGATTGACCTCGGGGTGCGCAGCCACCCCTCGGCTTTGTGGGGGAGGCCTGGACAGCACAACCTCGGCCTGAAGCACAGGGTGGCTGCGCCCTGTCTTGCCAGGTCCTGACTCCGAGGCCTTCCTGGTTCTCTTCTCCCAGGAAGGGTCATAGGAGGTTCTGTTTGGAGTTCTGAGGGCGGTGTGTGCCCCTCCCCGGAGCCCCTGCCACCACCACACTCACATCAGGAGAGGACATGGGATGAGGAAGCATGTAGAGTGAAGAAGCCGAGTTTATCAGGCTAGGCTGGCAGGTCCTGCGGAGGAGAGTCTGGGAGCCGAGGGGGCGGGGCCTGGAGGAGGGGCGGGGCCTGGAGGAGGGGCGGGGCCCAGAGAACCGGACCCGCTGTGATGACTCAGCCTGGGTTTAGGCTCTAGGATAACCTTGGCAGCAACTGCTGAGAAGACCCTGGAGGATGAGGAGTCCCTGTCATTCCTGGTGACACAGAGGAGACGGCCTGTGGGTGTCCTTTCTGGGGTTAAAGTCCTGGGGGAGGTTAAGGGCTGATAGCTCTGAGCTGAGCCTCTCTGTTGAGGGACCCTGGAGCCTGGCTGGCCCTGAGGGGCCAAGTCAGCAGCAGGGCTCCGGGGCCGAGGCAGGGACGCAGCAGACTGGGCGGGAGCATGCGGGCCGGCAGAGCAGGGACACGGAGGAGGCCGGGCGGCAGCAGCTGGGCTGGCAGGAGGAGGTGGGCACACAGCAGGCAGGGTGGCACACGGGGCGGCAGAGGAGGGACACGGAGGAGGCTGGGCGGCAGCAGCTGGACTGGCAGGAGGAGGTGGGCACACAGCAGGTGGGGCGGCACACAGGACGGCAGAGGAGGGACACAGAGGAGCAGGAGGGTCTGCAGCAGGATGAGGGGGCTGAGCAGGGGGAGGCCTCACAGCACACTGGCCTGCAGCAAACAGGGGTGCAGCAGACAGGGGTGCAGTAGACGGGCTCACAGCAGGCCTGCTGGCAGGGGGAGGAGGTGCAGCAGGAGGGCTGGCAGCTAGACTGCTGGCAACATGAGGAGGTTGAGCAGGGGGAGGCCTTACAACAGACAGGCCTGCAGCAGACAGGTGTACAGCAGACAGATGTGCAACAGACAGGCTTGCAGCAGACGGGCTCACAGCAGGCCTGCTGGCAAAGGGAGGAGGTGCAGCAGGAGGGCTGGCAGCTAGACTGCTGGCAGCACAAGGCTGGGCAAGAGCTGCTGCAGGCTGGCTGGCAGCAGGGGCGGGACTCGCAGCTCACTGGGGCGCAGAGGAGGGTCAGGCGGGGGGCCGGGGCGCAGCAGCTGGGGGCACAGCAGGGGGGCTCGCAGCAGCTCTCTGGACAGTCGTCCACCTGCCAGGAGGAGCCTGTGCAGGAGTCACAGGACCCGGGCAGGCAGACCCGGCTGCTGTAGCTCAGGTCGCTGGAGCAGACAGACAGGGCAGAGGAAGCCATGGTGGAGCTGGAGGAGGTATGTGTGTGTGAGTGAGTATGTGTGTGTGTGAGGTGCTCAGACTCCTGGCTTATATACCCCTCCTGGGTGTGTGTGTTGTCCCAACAGAGGCTTCCACACCTGCTCTTCCTGGTTGGTATGGTGCCCTGTGAGGACTCTCATTTGGGTCAGCTCCACTGTCATGAGATGTCCTTGCTCAGCTCATAAAACTTGGGGTCACCTCTGGCAGGGTGCCAGATTCTGGCCTGAGACTGGCTCTACAGGACACCTGGAGGAAACATGCAGGCTTCCCATGGCTGACCCCTTGGCCTCTCCTAGGCAGGTCATATGCGCGGGCACCTTGTGACAGGTCCAGGCCCATGAGGACGTGCACTGTGTGGGCCCAGTCTGTGTGTAGGGCCTCACCTGGCTTAGCTGGCCTGGCCTGTGATTGGAGAGAAGCGGACAGAGGTATCCGTTTGGGGGAAAAGGCAACAGGAGAGGGCAGGGCCTTACTGGCGGGCTCTGTGAACTTCTGTGGTCCCCATGTCAGCAAGGAGGATGGCGCCCTAGAACAGGAGAGGATCCTCTCTCCTCTAAGCAGGAGATGGACTGTTCCAGTGATGCTGGGGCTCCCTGGCACATTAGGATGACCAGATCCAAGGACTGAACTTTGAGTGCTAAACCATGTCCCCCAGAGCCCATGGTCAGTTGTCCTGAGAGGCAGGTCTTGGATCAGGATTTAATCCTGAGACAGGCATGGGTGAAGGTGGTGTGGAGAACCTGGAGAACAATCTGTCACAATTTCAATAAAAATCCAAAGGGAATCTTTTTTTGTGTACAAATCGAGAATATTGAACTGCCAGAAAATACTTGCAATTTGCATGATAGGTGAAAAGTTAATATGAAAATTTTAAAGTGATTAAACTAAAACAGTATAAGATAAAATAATCGAACAAAATTAAAAACATTTGTTTTCAATAATCATATGAAAAACTACTTGATATCAATAATGAAAGTTTCCCAAATTAAAACATAAATGTCCCACCTGTAAGATGAACCAAGATTACAAAGCTGATCATTTCCAGGGCTGCTGTGCATGGGGGCTCACTCTTAGGCATGCTTTTTTTTCACATAATATGAAATTTATTATTTCCTCCATTTTGAAGTGTACAATTCAGTGACGTTTAGTACAGTCACATGTGCAGCCATGACCACCACCAAGTTCTAGAACATTTTCCATCACTCCAAAAGGATATCCTGCGTTATTAAGCAGTCCCTTCCAGCCCCGGTCAATCACTAATCTGCTTTCTGTCTCTACAACTTTGCCTATTCTGCACATTTCACGTAAGTGGAATCATACAATATGTACCTTTTGTGTTGACTTTTTTCACTCAGCATGTTTTCAAGGTTCATCCACATTGTAGCATGTGTCGGTGCTTCATTTCTTTTAGGGATAATATTCCATTATATGGATAGACCACATTTTATTTATCCATTCATCAGTTGATGGACATTTCGGTCATTTCCACCTTTTGGTTAATGTGACTAATGCTGCTTTGAACATTTTGTATAAGTTTTTGTTTGAACACTGCTTTTTAATTTCTTGGATGTATACCTAGGAGTGAAATTTCTGGGTCATGTGGTGGCTCTGTGTTTAACATTTAGAGGTACTGCCTGGCAGTTTTTCACTCAGATGCAACATATATCTTATTTGGAGAGATGTCTATTAAAATGCTTTGAAAGAAAGAAAGAAAAGAAAGTGAAGTCGCTCAGTCGTGTCTGACTCTTTGTGACCCCATGGACTGTAGCCCACCAGGCTCCTCTGTCCATGGAATTTTTCAGGCAAAAGTGCTGGAGTGGGTTGCCATTTCCTTTTCCAGGGGATTTTCCTAACCCAGGGACCATTTTTAATTGGATTGTCTTTTTGTTGTTGAGTTGTAGTTCTTTGTGTTTTCTGAATGTTAGACCCTTATCAGAATTATGATTTGCAAATATTTTCTTCCATTCTGTGGGCTGCCTTTTCACTTTCTTGATGTTATCCATCAATATACACAACTTTTTAATTTTGATGAAGTTGAATTTATTTTTTTTTATTTGTTTTTTGTGTTTTTGGTGTCATATCTAAGAAACTGTTGCCAAATCTAAGGTCATGCAGATTTATCTTTATGTTTTCTTCTAAAAGTTGTCATTTTAGCTCTTATAATTAGGTCTTCGAGGCATTTTGAGTTATTTTTTGTATACGGTGTATGATGGAGTTCAACTTCATTCTTTTGCTTGTAACTATTAGTTGTCCCAGCACCATTTATTGAAGAGACTATTCTTTCCCCATTGAATGGTGTTCATACTCTTGTTAAAAATCAGCAGACCATAGATGTATGTTTTTTTATTCCATTGATCTATTATGTCTATCCTTGTGTCAGTACCAGTATTTAGAAGACTGTAGCTCTGTGCTAAGTTTTATTTCTTTCTTTCTAATTTGGGTATCTTTTATTTCTTTTTCTTGCCTAATTTCTCTGACTAGAACTTCCAGGACAACATTGACTAGAAGTGGTGAAAGTGGACATCATTGTCTTTTTCCTGATTGTAGGGAGAAGTTTTCAGTATTTTACCATTGAGCATGTTGATGACTGTGGGTTTTTCAAAATGACCTCTGTTATACAGTTGAAGAAATTCCCTATACTCTTAGTTTTCTGAGTGTTTCTATCTTGAAAGAGTGTTGTCTTTTTTCAGATTCTTTTCCTGTATCAATTGAGATGATCATGTGGGGTCCCCCCCTTTATTTTATTAATGTAGTGCATTACATGACTGGTTTTTACATGGTGAATCACTCTCACATTCTTTGGATAAATCCCACTTGGTTGTGGTGTATAGCCACAATGTGGTATATATCCTTTTAATATGCTGCTGGATTTTGTTTGATTGTATTTTGCTGAGGATTTAAAAAATCTGTATCTATAAGGAGTTTCAGTCTGTAGTTTTCTTTTTTCCTTTACTTAGTCTTGACATCCTCATAGAATCAGTTAGAAAGTGGTTAGAAAGTGTTCCCATATCTTCTGTTTTGGAAAGAGTTGAGAAAGACTGGTAGCAATTGTTCTATAAATGCTTAGTAGAATTCAGCTTTGAGCTGGCCCTGGGCTTTTCTTTTTGATGAGGTTTTCGATTACTGATTTAATCTTGTCACTTGATTTATGTCTTGCCTATTTCTTTTTGAGTCAGTTCACTCACTTTAGAGCCAAAGATACAAATAGACTGAAAGTGAAAGGATGGGGAAATTTTCATGAAAATAATAACCAAGAGAGAGATGGATAGCAATAATAAAATTAGACAAAATTAACTTTGAGTCAAAAATTGTAGTAAGGGGCAAATAAGGAAATTAAATATTGATAAAAGTGTTACTATGTCAAGAAGATATAACAATTATAAGCCTATATGGTCCTAGCAATAGACTTAAACTATATAAAGTGAAAATAGACAGAATGAGGAGAGAATTAGCATTAAAAAATAATTAATGTTATTTCCATTATTAAACAATGAAATAGAACAACTAGATCAAAGTCCAGTGATGAAATAGAGGCCTTGAAGGACACTATAAGCCAGCCAGACTAGCATTCATACAGAACACTCAACAATAGGGTACCTGTTGTTTTTTCAGGTGCACACGGGACATTCTCCACATTAGACCATGTGTTAAGCCATAAGACAAATCTCAATACATGTTAAAAGAATGAAATCATACAGAATATCTTCTCTGACCACAATGGAAAGAAACTAGGAATCAATTAACAAAAGGAAAACTGGAAAATTCACAAATAAATGGAAATAAAAACAGTACAGTCTTAAACAACCAATGGTTTAAAAAAGAATCAAAAGGTAAGTTAGCAAATACTTTTCAGGTGAAGGTAAATGAAACACAGCAAGCCAGTACATACAGGATACAGCAAAAACAATGCTGAGGGGAAAATTTATACCTGCTAACAATTGCATTAAAAAAGAAGAAAAATCTCAAATTAAGAATCTAACTTTACTCTTCAAGGAACCAGAAGAAGAACAAACTAAACCCATAGCTAGCAGAAGGAAGGAAATAAAGATTAGAACTCAGATGAAAGAAATAGAAACTTAGAAAAATAGAGATAGTCAATGAATCTAAAAGTTAGTTCTTTGAAAAGAGCAGCGCAATCAACAAACGTTTAGTTAGACTGACTAAGAAAAAAGGAAAAGTCTCCAATTACTACAGTCAGATATAAAAATGGGGACATCACTACTGACATTTCATAAACAAAAAGGATTATACAGGAGCACTATGAACAACTATTGATAAAAAATTAGATCACCTAGAAAAATGGAAAATCTCATAAACACAAACTACCAAAACTGACAATTTTCCTAATGTTCTTTATTTCTTCATATTGTTTCAAGTTTGTGTTTGGCACCCTTTTATCTCAGTCTGAATTGTCATATCTTGTAGGGCATGTCTAACAACTATGGACTCTTTTGGTTTTTATTTACCTGGAAATGTCTTAATTTCTGTCTCATTTTTGAGGGGTAATTTTGCTGGATGTAGACTTCTTGGTTGACAGTTTTTTCTTTCAGCACTTTAAAAGTCATCCCTCTGCCTCTAGTCTCACAGTTTCTAATAATAAACTGGGTGTTAATTCTCTTCTTGCTGCTTGTAAGATCCTATCATTGTCTTTGGATAATTTAACTAGAACATGTTTCAGTGTGTAATTCTTTGAGTTTATTCTACTTGGAGATCATGCAGCTTCTTAGACATGTAGATACGCATGTTTCCTCAAATTTGGGGAGTTTTTGGCCATTATTTCTTCAAATAATTTTTTCTGCTCCTTTCTTTTCTCTCTTCCTGGACCTTCCTGTTAAGTGTATGCTGGTGGACTTGATGCCATCCCCCAGGTCTCTTGAGTTCTCTTCATTCTTTTTTCCCATCTACCCCTCAAGCTGGAGTCTTTTCAACTGACTTATTTGCACATTTACTAATTCTTCTGCTTCCTCAACTGTGCTATTGAGCCCCTTCAGTGAAATCTTCATTTCAGTTTTTATACATTTCAACTCTAGAAATTCTTTTTGGTACTTTAAAAAGAAATGTAATTTCTGTCTCCCTATTGCTGTTCTGTTTCATGAGACTTGACCTTTGTTCACGGTTTCCTTGAACTACTTGGGTACATTAAGAGTTGATTTAAGACTTTGTCTAGTAATTTCAATTCCTGGGCTCTTCAGTTACATTTTCTACTAATTGCTTTTTTTTTTTTTTTGGAGTGTCAATGAGCCATACTTTTTCTTTACATACTGCACAATTTTTGATGGAAATGGGGGATCTTGAATATGATAATGCAATAATTCTGAACATCAGGTTTTCCTCCTGTAGTTTGTGGTTGCTGGTTGTTGTGACTTATTGTTGTTGTTTTGTTTGATGACTCTTCTGAACTTGTTTTGGAATGACTGTACTCTTTCTCATGTTCCATTAGCTTAGTGGTCAGGTAGTGGTTTGACAGAAATTTCCTTAAACATTGGAGCTGGAAATATTTTTTCCAGTCTTTGTATTTGTACTCTGTTTGTGAGTCAGGGAATGCTTTCGGACCTCAGCTGGGCAGTTTACAACTCTACCTTCACCTCCACTTCCTGCTTGGTCAGACCTGGAGGTGGGGCCAGAGGTGAGTCCAAAGGGCCTTCTTGGGTGCTGTCTGAGCTTGTGTCTCCTCATGAGTATGCTCAGACTCTTCTTGCCCTCAGGAGGCTGTGGTAGATCTGAAAGTCCCGTTCCGCAAAGCATCTCACTTCACAGATCTTTGTCTTAGGCTCTTTGGGGTATCTTGTGTGTCACAACTGGTATTTTCCTCCTGGCATAGAAGCCAGTTGATTTGACAAACACTGTTCATGCAGTCACCTTTCTGCCTCCAGAGAGTTCTGAGTTATGAGAAATGAAGGCAAGTCCTTAGTGTGAGTCCTTCCAGAAGCCACCAACAACCACAGTTCTTTTGGAATTCGGTCTGCTTGCTCCCTTCAGCACCAGGAACCTCACCAGCACACAGGCTGTTGTCTTCAAGGCTGCTGCTGAGCTGGGGGACAGGGGTGGGGGAGTGGAGTGCTGGTGGTGGTGGTAGTGAGGGGGTGAGGCTCTGCTAAAGTGCCACCGGCTCTCCTACCTGCCTCAGTTGCCTTTTTCTTGGTGGAGCCTTTTCCTGGTTGTTGTAAAACTTTTACCATTTCCAGAGCTCAGATGTGGCTGATTCTGACAGTTTTGCCAGTTTCTTTGGTGTTTCTGTGGGGAGTGAGCCCTTAGAGTTCTCTAGTCCCTGTCTTTCCTGACATCACTCTTAGCGGGCACAATTTTGAAAAGTCCCTTTTAGGGTATTTGGCAATATCATCCAGAATCTAAAATTGGCAAACACTTTGGTGGGGCAATCCCATGTCTGGGAATTTAAGCACCATGGGCACTAGTGCCATAGGTATGTGCTGAGGACTCTTCTAGTGGTGATGTTTGTAATAGTCAGAAAAAGACGCTTACTCCTTGGAAGAAAAGTTATGACCAACCTAGATAGCATATTCAAAAGCAGAGACATTACTTTGCCAACTAAGGTCCGTCTAGTCAAGGCTATGGTTTTTCCAGTGGTCATGTATGGATGTGAGAGTTGGACTGTGAAGAAAGCTGAGCACCAAAGAATTGATGCTTTTGAACTGTGGTGTTGGAGAAGACTCTTGAGAGTCCCTTGGACTGCAAGATCTAACCAGTCCATTCTGAAGATCAGCCCTGAGATTTCTTTGGAAGGAGTGATGCTAAAGCTGAAACTCCAGTACTTTGGCCACCTGATGCGAAGAGCTGACTCACTAGAAAAGACCCTGATGTTGGGAGGGATTGGGGGCAGGAGGAGAAGGGGACGACAGAGGATGAGATGGCTGGATGGCATCACCGACTCGATGGACGTGAGTTTGAGTGAACTCTGGGAGTTGGTGATGGACAGGGAGGCCTGGCGTGCTGCGGTTCATGGGGTCGCAAAGAGTCGGACACAACTGAGCGACTGAACTGAACTGAGGGAGACTTTGAGGCTTCCCAGGTGGTAAAGAATCCACTTGCCAATGCAGGACACACGAGATATGTAGGTTTGGTCCCTGGGTTGGGAAGATCCCCTGGAGTAGGAAATGGCAACCCAGTCCAGTATTCTTGCCTGGAAAATTCCATGGACAGAGGAGTCTGGTGGGTTGCAGTCCATGGGGTCGCAAAGAGTCCGACACGACTGAGTGAGCACACACGGGGAGACTTTAAGTGTGTGTCCACCTAGTGCTAATAAACCAATAATGGTGGACCCACACTTTGGGATGCTCTGTGTTCAGGCAGAAGAAACCATGATAAGGTTTTCGTTTTCTTTTCATTTTTACATTTAACTACATACATGTTCCATGCTCTTTATTCTCAAAATACTACTTGCCTAAATCTTTGTTTAAATTTTTAATTGAAGAGTAATTGCTTTACAGTATTGTATTGGTTTCTTCCATACATAAACATGAATCGGCCATAGGTATACATATGTCCCCTCCCTCTTGAACCTCCCTCCCACATAAGTTTTTCTTTATCAGGTTGGCAAAGATAGAAAAGCGTGTGCCCCTGTGCTGTGAATCTACATTGTTGTTGAGGAGTAAAGACCTAGAACCCCTGTTGACAACGAGGTGATTGTCGTGTCACTGCCTGCACCTCTGCTCAGGACTTCAACTCCAGGAGTCTGTTCTCCGATGCTTGGTCGTGTGTGACACCAAATATGGCTCCACTGGACACGTGTGTTCCCATGTGTCTCCTGCCCATGATCAGACAGGCGCTCACACTGTTCAGGGCTTTGTCCCTCCTCACCGCCCGAGGTCTAGCCTTTCCCATCAGCTCTCCACCAGCCCAGCCTGGCAGGCAGCGGGCAGGGGGTGCTCCAGAGGCTGCAGTTTGTCTGCTTTTGGCTTCCCAGCAACTGGCACATGCTGGAATCCAGGGCATCCCAGCGTCTGTGAGTGTGTGAGTGAGTCCAGGACACCCACCCTCCCATGAGGGTGGGTGTCTGGATGCTGGGCCAGCCAATTGCCACAATCACCCCGTGTCCCCCTCCCAGCACTTCTGGGTCCTGGTGGTCCCTGGGATTGGAGAGGCTGCCTCTACCACAGGGAGTTGGGGGGGTCTTTGATCTGAGCCCAGGTGGTGCCCACAGGACTTGCCCAAGAGCAAAGCTTCAGGAGCACAACAGGGCTAGGGTGATGCCTGGACAGCAGAATAGCGGCACAAGGTGGACAAGTGTCAGGTTCAGAAGCCCCTCAGGTTCCCCAGATCTGATGATGTAAAGGAGGGCTAGGCCTCACACCCAACCCTCCTGTCCCAGGTGTCATCACGGAGACCCAGTGAGGGGAGCAGAAATTTTATTGGTGCTCAGAGATGCACAGCGACACTGCTCAGGCCAGGACCAGGGTCAACAGGGCCCAGGATGACCAGGGATCAAGGAAGCAGGTATGGATCAGCCAGGGCACTCACGGGCCAAGGTCAGGAGAGGAGTTCCCTGAGCAGGTCAGACCCCCAGAGCTTGGCCAAGGCTGGGGTGTGGTGGGGTCTGGACTTTTCCGTGCGCTGAGCCAGACTTGGGGAAGACAGGCCGAGCAAGCCAGGGGGCTCAGGGAGCTCAAGTGTGTCTGATGGAGGACAGGATCCCTGGAACCTACTGGCTCCAAAGGGACATGTCAGGTCAGCAGTAAGGCTCCCAGACCCAGGTGGGGACTGACTCAGCAGGCTGGGGTGGAGCATGAGGGTTGGCAGAGGAGGGACACAGAGGAGGCTGGGCGGCAGCAGCTGGGCTGGCAGAAGAACGTGGGCACGCAGCAAGTGGGGCGGCACACAGGACGGCAGAGGAGGGACACGGAGGAGGAGGGTCTGCAGCAGGATGAGGGGGCTGAGCAGGGGGAGGCCTCACAGCACACGGGCCTGCAGCAGACAGGTGTGCAACAGACAGGCCTGCAGCAGACGGGCCTGCAGCAGACAGGGGTGCAACAGACGGGCCTGCAGCAGACGGGCCTGCAGCACACAGGTACACAAGAGACGGGCCTGCAGCAGACAGGTACACAGCAGGCCTGCTGGCAGGGAGAGGACCTGCTGCAGGCTGGTTGGCAGCAGGGGCTGGACTCGCAGTTCACTGGAGCACAGAGGAGGGTCAGGCGTGGGGCCGGGGCACAGCAGCTGGGGGCACAGCAGGTGGGCTCGCAGCAGGTCTCCTGGCAATCGTCCACCTGCCAGGAGGAGCCGATGCAGGCACTGGGTGAGCTGACCTGGTTGCCACAGCTCAAGTCACTGGAGCAGACAGACAAGGTGGATGCAGCAACAACACAAGTCCTGGAACAGCAGGTGTCGGCCATGCTGGGGGTTTGTGCTGAGAGGTGTTCCAGTTGGGGGTGTGATTGGTGGGTGAGTGAGGTGCTCTGGGCATTGGGGCTTTTATATCCCTCTCTGGGATGCTCTGCCTCACCTGAGGCTCAACAGATCTTCCTTTTCCTCATTACTGCTCAGAGGATGTTCCCAGATGAAGTTATTAGTTTATTTACTGTGAGGTGTTTATCACACTGTCTTTGAGACTTCTGATGACTGGAGGTGTTTTTGTGTTTTAAAAGCAAGCATTGAGATGCAGACTCTCTGGGTGCCTGTAGAGCCTTGACTGCTCTCTCCACCTCTTCGCTTGTGTTTCTTTGATATGTATTCTGGTCCCAGGATGTTTTGTGCCCACAGACGCTCCACACATGTTGCAGACCCTCTTGTATTGAACAACAGGTATCCTGGTGGGAGGGTGCCCTCTTACCCTCTCCATCTGCAGACCTGGTGGCAGGGTGTCCATGGCTCATCCCTATATGCGTCTTTTCCAGTGTTCATCTGAAACACTGTTTTTAGTTCTTCTATTTATCTCACAATTACTTATATTCATATTATGTTATGTCTGAGTTTTCAGGTTTAGTTATGATCTGATTTCCTATTGTAGAAGGAAGCCTTTCTCTTGTTTTCCACCAGCCCCAAGAGAACTCCCTCTCTGCATAGTCAGAAGGCAGTGAAACCCCACTATTTGGTTAAACTCATGGTCAAAATCTGTATTATTATCAATATTTTAATTGAACATTGTCCATAGCCAAGTCTGTGTAGTGAAACGAGATTTAACTTCCTTATTTATACGTGTTTTGTTTTTGCTTGTGTTTTTCATTTCTTAGAGTTAACAATTGCTTCTGGTGTTTATTTGCTTATCTTTCTGTTGTTGTTCAGTTGCCAAGTCATGACCGACTCTTTGCAACCCCATGGACTTCAGCATACCAGGCTTCCCTGTTCTTCACCATCCCCTGGAGTTTGCTCAAATTCATGTCCGTTGAGTTGGTGATGCTATCCAACCATCTCGTCCTCTGCCACCCCCTTCTCCTTTTTTTGCTCTCAGTCTTTACTGTCATCAAGTTCTTTTCCAAGGAGTCAACTCTTCACATCAGGTGGCCAAAATATTGGTGTTTCAGCTTCAGCATTAGTCCTTCCAATGAATATTCAGGGTTGATTTCCTTTAGGATTGACTAGTTTGATCTTGCAGCCCAAGGGCCTCTCAAGAGTCTTCTCCAACACCACAGTTTGAAAGTGTTAATTCTTCTGTGTACCTATTAATAAACCATTCCCAGGCTCTCTGACTAATTCATCCCAAGCTCATTCAAGAGGTTCCAACATAACAAGGAATCTATTGGCTTCATTTATTTTTGGAAATCCATCTTCTGGAGCCCTCTGTATTTGTGGGTCTATATCTATTGGCTGATATATGACAAACCTAGACAGCATGTTAAAAAGCAGAGACATTACATTGCTTTGCCAACAAAGGTCCATCTAGTCAAAGCTATGGTTTTTCCAGTAGTCATGTATGGATGTGAGAGTTGGATCATAAAGAAAGCTGAGCACTAAAGAATTGATGCTTTTAAACTTTGGTGTTGGAGAAGACTCTTGAGAGTCCCTTGGACTGCAAGGAGGTCAAACCAGTCAACCCTAAAGGAAATAAGTCCTGAATCTTCATTGGAAGGACTGATGCTGAAGCTGAAACTCCAATACTTTGGCCACCTGATGGGAAGAACTGACTCATTGGAAAAGACCCTGATGCTGGGAAAGATTGAAGGCAGGAGGATAAGGGGATGACAGAGGATGGGATGGTTGGATGACATCACTGACGCAATGCACATGAGCTTGAGCAAGCTCCAGGAATTGATGATGGACAGGGAATCTTGGTATGTTGCACTCCACAGAGTCACAAAGTTGTACACAACTGAGCGACTGAACTAAACTGATCCATTGGCTCTTCTCTCAGCCAGATGTGCAGGTATCATTCAAGGATCTCTCTTCACTATTGTCTTTAGATTTTCCTTCATATCTCTCCTGTCATGGGTCTCTTGTTTCCCCAATGCTGTGTCTTTTTCTTTCTGAGTTTATGCCCTTATTTGGGTGGAGCACACCCTCAAGTGGTTTTCTGAAAAACAGGTTAATGGGAGGTTAATTTTTGAGTCTAGCATAACTAAAAATGCCTTATTCTGCCCTTATACGTGACTGATAGTTTAGCTTGGGATGGTCTTCTGGATTGGAAAAGTTTTCCTGCAGTATATTTTTTGAAGGTGGAGAACACTTCCAGAATTCTAGTTGTCCCCCTGTGCTGTTTTCAGTTAACTCACTTCCCCCTAGGAGGAGTCACATTTCCACCTTCTCCTCCCATTGATTGGTTTCATCTGTTCTCTCTACTTTTTTGTTCATTATTTTACTCAACAAACATCAGTAGTAAGCACCCATGTGGCTGCCTGAGTGACAAATCATTGTTCTGCTGTGATGAAAACCATTGCATTAAACCCCACTGTGTTTTACTTAATATTCTCTTTCCTGATGATGCAGATTTTGATTATTTCTAGATTTTGGCTAATATGAAAGATGCTACTATAAAAATTCTTATATATTTTGCTTTTGATGGGTGGATTCACTAATTTCTCTTTGGTGTATACCCAAGTGTTGAAATGCTAAGTCACATGAAAGGGATATCTGCAGTTTGGCGTGTACTGACCAACTTTTTACAGAGTTACTTCCCACAAGTGAGTTTTATGAATTTCAGTTGCTCTATAGTTTTTTAAAAGGTGTTTTTATCCCTTATGGAAAATAT
This sequence comes from Bubalus kerabau, assembly GCF_029407905.1. Lineage (NCBI taxonomy): Eukaryota > Metazoa > Chordata > Mammalia > Artiodactyla > Bovidae > Bubalus > Bubalus kerabau. The sequence continues at coordinate 190,908,756 of NC_073625.1, read as the reverse complement.
AGGGTTACTGTTACTGAAAGCGGGGTCCAGCTGCTTGCTCAAAAGCCAGTATAGAGGGAAGGTTGGAGGAAAGGAATGTTTGCTTTATTTTGGATGCTGGCAGGTAGGGGGAGGGCAGACTCCTGTCCAAAGGTTGGCTCCCCCTCCCCACCACTGCCTTGGCCCCCACCAGCAATAAGAGGGTACGAGGTTTTATTGCTGGAGGGAGAAGTTACCTGGAGAAACAGCACAGTCAGCTCTGACAGTCATCTGGAAATTGGTCATCGGTTGTCTGACCAGCATCATCTTGACTAAGTACAGTTAATATTCAGTTCCAGGGTCAGTTTGTTCCCATTTCTTTGGAGCCAGTTCTCAGAATTTGGCATCTTATGTCATGGCTACAGTCTGGTCCTAATGTAGGTAACTTCTTCCACCCAGTGGGGGTTTCAGTATCTATAAGCCAGTTCACAGGAGATGACTCAGAGTATATTGCCCTTGAGAAGGAACTGAAGGTCCTTGACTTTGCTTAATGACTAAACTATTATTTAGTCTTACTGGACTGTTTTCCTTTGCTTCTGTTTTCTCACTTCTCTGATTAAAATTATTCTTTGGCTAAAGTTTTCTATAGACTAAAGGTAAGCTGAAGTCATGGGGGTCAAGACCACAGGGTCCTGCTCCATTTCAGTACACAATGTTGAATTAACTTGCATCCCCGATGCAGTAAAGTTGAACATTCAGATATCTTTTCTTGGGAGGTGTCTGTTCAAGTCGTTTGATTTTTTTAGTAGGGTTAATTGCATTTCTTACTGATCTGTAGAAATTTATTATACATTCTGAATATGAGTTATCTTTGTATCTATGCAGTTTTGTGCCGGTAAATATATAATAACCGTCTGGCTATAAAACAAAAACAAGAAAGCCCTGGTGTGTTGTGTTTGTCAGTTTCCATGGTGGGGACACCCTCAGCTTTGCCACCAGTGTGATGTTACCAAATGTGCAGCGATGCACGGTCAGCCCTCGAGAGCTGGTGCAAGTGGCTGCAGCCCCCTCCCCCCACAAGACAGTCACCCGCATCCAGCTCGTCCAGGTCCAGGGCTGTGATTTCCACAAGACAGTCACCCGCATCCAGCTCGTCCAGGTCCAGGGCTGTGATTTCCACAAGACAGTCACCCGCATCCAGCTCGTCCAGGTCCAGGGCTGTGATTTCCACAAGACAGTCACCCGCATCCAGCTCGTCCAGGTCCAGGGCTGTGATTTCCACAAGACAGTCACCCGCATCCAGCTTGTCCAGGTCCAGGGCTGTGATTTCCACAAGACAGTCACCCGCATCCAGCTCGTCCAGGTCCAGGGCTGTGATTTCCACAAGACAGTCACCCGCATCCAGCTCATCCAGGTCCAGGGCTGTGATTTTCATTTTCTTGAGGGTGTCCTTTTCAAGAAGTCAACTTCATAGAGGCATGATTTACATACTACAAAATGGACTTACTCAAAGTTTCATTTGCCGAGTTTTGGGAAACATGGACACCATGAGACTACAACCACAGCAAGATCCAGAGCTTCCCGTCATCCCCAGAGTTCCCACGTGCTCCTTCAGAGTCAGTCCCACCCCCTCCTGACCCTGAACCATAGCTCTCCTCTCCCTCTAGACTACATTTGTCTTTTCTGAAGTTACGTGTAAATTCAAATATGCAGTATGGACTCTTTCCCCCGGCATGTTGAGGAATGTAAGTGTGTATATGGCCACATTCTGTCTTCACAACAGCAGATGTGTGGGAATTCTGGTTCCTCCACCTTGTTGTGACACTGGGTGTCACGGTCTTTTTTTTAGTACGAGTCATTCCAATGGATGTGTGAGTTCATGGTGTCTTTCTTTTTGAAAAACTTCATTTCTTTAATTTTGACTATGATGGTGCTTTATTGCTGCACAGGCTTTTTTTCCCTCTCGATTGTGGAGAGCAAGGGCTACTTTCTAGCTGTGGTGCATGGGCTTCACACCACAATGGTTTCTCTTCTCATGGAGCATACGCTCTAGAGCACGCAGGCTTCAGTAGCTGCGGCACACAGACTTACTTGCTCCGCGGCATGTGGGATCTTTCTGGATCAAGGGTTGAACCCATGTCTTCTGCACTGGCAGGCAGATTCTTTACCACTAGCCAACAGGAAAGCCCCATGGTGTCTCGATGAATAGTTCTTTTTATTGGAGCATAGTGATTCAGTTATACATATATACATATTCTTTTTCATGTTGTTTTCCATTATGATTTATTACAGTATATTGGATATAGTTCCCTGTGCTGTACAGGAGGTCCCTGTTGTTTATTTCATATATAGTAGTGTGTATCTCCTAATCCCCAACTCCTAAGTTATTCCTCATCCCACTTGCCCTTGGCAGCCAAAAGTCTGTCCTCTATGTCTGTGAGTTTGTTTCAGTTTCATAAATAAGTTCATTTGTGTCATATTTTAGATTTCACACATCAGTGATATTGTACACTATTTCTCTTTCTCTGATGAACTTCACTTAGTATGATAATCTCCATGTTGATTGTGTATGATTAGGTCCATGTTGCTGCAAATGGCATTATCTCATTTAAAAAATTTTTTCATTCTTTTTTATATATATCACACCTTTATCCATTCACCTATCAATGGACATGTAGGTGCCTCCGTGTCTTGGCTATAAACAGTGCTGCTATGAGCATAGAGATGCATATTTCTCTCCAAATTGCACTTTTCTCTGGATATATGCCTAGGAGTGGGATTGCTGTATCATATGGTAACTCAATTTTTAGTTTTTCAGGGAACCTCCATACTGTTCTCCATAGTGACTGAACCAATTTACATTCCTACCAACAGTGTAGGGAGGGTTCCCTTTTCTCCACACCCCCTCCAGCATTTACTATTTGTAGATTTTTAGATGATGGTCATTGTGACCAATGTGAGGTGGTACCTCATTGTAGTTTTGATTTGCATTTCTCCAATAATTAGTGATGCTGAGCATCTTTTCATATGTCTGTGGCCCACTGTATGTCTTCCTTGGAGAAATGTCTATTTAGATCTTCTGCCCTCTTGTTGTTGTTGTTGTTGTTATTGAGCTATTTGTATATTTTGGAAATTAAGTCTTTATCAGTTGCATCATTTGCAAATATTTTCTCCCAGTCTGTAGGTTGTCTTTTTGTTTGTTTATGGTTTTCTTTGCTGAGCGAAAGCTTATCAGTTTGATTAGGTCCTATTTGTTTATTTTTGCTTTTATTTCTATTGCCTTGGGAGACTGACCTAAGAAATCATTGGTACGACTTATGTCAGAGAATGTTTTGCCTATGTTCTCTTCTGGGAGTTAATGGGGTCATGTCTTACATTTGTGTTTTTAAGCCGTTTTGAGTTTATTTTGTGTAGGGTGTGACAGTCTGTTCTGACTTCACTGATTTGCATATTGCTGTCCATCTTTCCCAACATGACTGGCTGAAAAGATTGTCTTTTCTCTATTGTATAGTCTTGCATCCTTTGTTGAAGATTAACTGGCTGCAGGTGTGTGGATTTATTTCTGGGCTCTCTAGTCTGTTCTGTCGATCCATATCTGATCCATGTCTATTTCTGTGCCAACGCTGTGGTGTTTTGATTACTATAACTTTGTAGTATTGTCTGAAGTCTTGAAGGCTATGCCTCCAGTTTTGTTCTTTTTCTCCAGACTTGCTTTGACAATTCTGGGACTTTTATGGTACCATATAAATTTCAGAATTATTTGTTCTAGTTCTGTGAAAAATGTGGGTAATTTGACGGGGGTTACTTTAAATCTGTAGATTGCTTTGGGTAGCACAGACATTTTAACAATATTAATTCTTCCAAACTGAGAGCATGGAATATCTTTTCATTTCTTTGGATCATCTTCAGTTTCCTTTATTGATATTTTATAGTTCTCTGCATATAAGTCTTTCACCTCTGTGATCAGGCTTATTCCCAAGTTGTGTCTTTTGGTGGATGCAATTTTAAAAGAATGTTTTTTTCCTTTTCCTTTCTTATATGTCATTGTTAATGTAAAGAAATGCAACCGATTTCTGTGTGTTAATCTTGTGTCATGCTACCCTGATGAATTCATTTATCAGCTCAAGTGGCTTTTGTCGGAGAAGGCAATGGCACCCCGCTCCAGTACTCTTGCCTGGAAAATCCCATGGGCGGAGGAGCCTGGTAGGCTGCCGTCCATGGGGTTGCTAAGAGTCGGACACGACTGAGCAACTTCACTTTCCCTTTTCACTTTCACGCACTGGAGAAGGAAATGGCAACCCACTCCAGTGTTCTTGCCTGGAGAATCCCAGGGACGGGGGAGCCTGGTGGGCTGCCGTCTCTGGGGTCGCACAGAGTCGGACACGACTGAAGTGACTTAGCAGTAGTAGCAGTAGTGGCTTTTGTGTGGAATCTTTATGGTTTTCCATGTGTGGTATCATGTCATCAGCACATAATGACAGATTTAACTCTCTGTGAGTAGTTCTTAATTCTAATGAAGTCCAATTTATTGATTCTTTTCTTTTATGCTTAATGTTTTTTATGTCCTGCTTCAAAAGTCTTTGCCTACCACAATATCATGAAAACATTGTTCAGTGTATTATTCTCAGTTCAGTTCAGTCGCTCAGTCTTTGCAACCCCATGAACCACAGCACGCCAGGCCTCCCTGTCCATCACCAACTGCCGGAGTCCACCCAAGCCCATGTCCGTTGAGTCGGTGATGCTATCCAACCATCTCATCCTCTGTCGTCCTTCTCCTCCTGCCCTCAATCTTTCCCAGCATCATGGTCTTTTCAAATGAATCAGCTCTTTGCATGAGGTGGCCAAAGTATTGGAGCTTCAGCATCAGTCCTTCCAATGAACACCCAGGACTGATCTCCTTTAGGATGGACTGGTTGGATCTCCTTGCAGTCCAGGGGACTGTCAAGAGTCTTCTCCAACACCACAGTTCAAAAGCATCAATTCTTTGGCACTCAGCTTTCTTTATAGTACAACTCTCACACACATCCATACATGACCATTGGAAAAACCATAGCCTTGACTAGATGGACCTTTGTTGGCAAAGTAATGTCTCTGCTTTTCAATATGCTATCTAGGTTGGTCATAACTTTCTTTCCAAGGAGTAAGTGAATAATTTCATGGCTGCAATCACCATCTACAGTGATTTTGGAGCCCAGAAAAACAAAGTCAGCCACTGCTTCCACTGTTTCCCCATCTATTTGCCATGAAGTGATGGGACTGGATGCCATGATCTTAGTTTTCTGAATGTTGAGCTTTAAGCCAACCTTTTCACCCTTCTCTTTCACTTTCATCAAGAGGCTCTTTAGTTCTTCCTCACTTTCTCCCATAAGGGTGGTGTCATCTGCATATCTGAGATTACTGACATTTCTCCCAGCTCTTCAATACTTTGCCTTCCACATTCAGCTCTGTAATCGACGTCCAGTCAATGCGTGTGTGCGTGTGCTGTGAGGATAGGCAAAGCTCACTTCCTCCCATGCGGATATCTGGTTGTCCAGTACTATCACCACCTATGAAATCCCAGTGACACCCTGATTGTGAACCAAGTGTCAGCACAAGTGTGGGCAGCCACTGGACACAACTGAGTTCCATTGGTCTATTTTCTGTCATTGTTCAATGTGTGGATCTGGTACTTACTGCCCCAGAAAGCATTCCCCTATCTTCTCAAGTTCTTTTGTGATCACTGCCATTCAAGTTTTATACTTTTTCTTGCACTGATTCCCAGGTTGATATTTACCTAGAAAATTACCATCTTCACCTAAAAATGTTGATTGTGTTGATGCACAGATGTAGCTTTTTCTCATAAACTTTGTTCTTTGTCTTTAGTGTTTATTTATCTCTTTTAGGTTTGTCAACATTTAAATTCTTTTATACGTCTTTTAAAAGCAAATATTTAGCATTGTTGTTTATGTTTACTATTTCGTTCTTTGTTCTTAGTTCCTTAATTTTGCTAATTTATTTCTTTCCCCTCCTTTCTGAAGTTTTCCTAACTTTCTGACTTGAGATTTTATTTTCGATCCCACCTACTCTGTGCTATATGTCTTTAAGGGTTTCATTTACTCCCTGAGTACTACCTTACCTAAACCACATGTGTCCTGGGGTGTAGTACTTGCCTCATTTATTTTCAAAGCGTTTGTAATTAAGTTTCTGTTTCCTCAACTGGTGTGCTAAATAGCTTCAGTCATGTCCAACTCTTTGTGACCCTATGGACTGTAGCTTGACAGGCTCCTCTGTCCATGGGGATTCTCCTGGCAAGACTACTGTAGTGGGTTGCCATGCCCTCCTCCAGGGGATCTGCCCCATCCAGGGATCTAACCCTCGTCTCTTACGTCTCCTGCGTTGGTGGGCGGATTCTTTGCCACCAGTGCTACCTGGGAAGTGGAGAGACCACCTTTGAATTCTCCAGAGGAAATTTTCTTTTAATTATTGCAAGTTTATCTTATTGAATCTGGCTCAGGAATGTGGTCTGTGTAACAGCTTTTTACTTTTCTAGGTAGTTTTTTAAAATTATATTTCAGAAAGTATAGAAAATAGTATAATAAACACCTATGCATCTACAAATCAGTAACAAGTCTTTACATTTTGCCGAATTTACAGCACGTCACAGGTGCCATGCACTCTCCACATGCCCCCGCCAGGGGAGCCACTGTTCTGAGGCTGGTGTCTGTCATTCCCATGGATATTTTTGTAGTTCCATAGAGATGTTTATAGTTGTGGAGTCAAAGTAGTGTTTTGACCTGTGTATATGTATTACTCTGTATGTGTTAATCAGCAATATGATTTTCCTTTTACTCAATGTTATGTTTTGAAATTCACTCCTAGATGTGTTTCCCTGGTTCAGCTGTTTTAACCACTGTGTATCCCCCTTGTGTGTACATGCTGTGGTTTAATTGTCCATTCTCCTGCTGAGGGGCACTTAGATTATTGTCAGCATTGCTGCGAGATGACCTGTGTGGGTTTCACGTGCAGACACGTGATATCTTCTCCAGGAGGCCCCCCTGGGGGAGGGGGTCAGGTGTGCACCCGTGCAGCTTTCCCAGGTGTTACTAACCTACTCTGAAAACTGGAAACCTTGCCTGCATCTCAGAGCAGATCTTGTTTCCTATACTTCAGACCATGCTTGTTGTAATCAAACTTAGACATTTTTGCCAGTCTGATGGGCACTGGGGTCCCCAGGACCTCACCCAGGTTTGGTGATCCCCTAGATTTCACAGGACTCAACACAGAGTAAATCAGCGCAGGGACCATGGCCTGGGGAGAAGTCAAGGGGTGCTAGACACAGGCCTCCCGAGACCCTCCGGCCAGGTCACACGGGGTGCGCTTGATCCGCCAGCAGGGGGCTCCTGGGAGACGAGCACCCAGGGAGTTTATCGGGGGCTGGTCACATGGGCACCCTTTGCCTGGCACCAAGACCCCAGCCCCCGAGCGAGAGCAGGTGTGCAGCACACACCTCACAGTTGTGCAGACGGTTGAGACCCCCCCATATGAGACCCCTCCCCACATGCACATTCCCCTCCCCGCTGCCTGAGGACAGTGTCCTGGGCCTGCTGTGTGCTCTCCTGCACAGGCCCAGGGGGCTCATCTTTCTGGAGTGGGGGCTCCTGGACGCCACTGAAGGGGCAGGAACAGGGAAGCCCTTGGGAGTGATCCAGGACCACCTTACACGGGGGAGTGTCCAGCAAGGGCCTTAGTTGGAAACAACAGAAATGAACTGTAGTTAAACTGATCAGGAAAGGAATTTATTGGAAGGAACTGACAGCTCACGGGAGGAAAAATTGAAACCAGCTTAGGAATGAGTGGAGGAGCAGGGGTTGTGCTGGCACTCAGGGGGTGAGGATGAGAAACCAACTCTAAGCATTTATCTTTTCCTTCATGCCACGTGAGGCTCACACCCCTGGGAGAGCTGGGCCGCCAACCCAGGCTGTGGAGGGAAGGCTGACACAGGACAGGGAGGAAAGCTGACACAGGACAGGGTGGGCGGAGGGGAGGCAGCACTGGAAGAAGTGGGTGTGCCATTCCCAGGAGGGGTGACCTAGTGGAGTTCACGGCAGGGCCTGGGGCGGCGATGGGAAAGCTGTCTAGGCTCTCAGTAAGGAGTCAGAAGGTTCAGATGACTGTGAGCTCTCACACTTTGGGGTGACCTTGAGAGGAACACTCAGCAGCAGGGCCCCAGGGCCAAGGTGGGGACACAGCAGACCGGGCGGGAGCATGCGGGCTGACAGAGCAGGGACACAGAGGAGGCTGGGCGGCAGCAGCTGGGCTGGCAAGAGGAGGTGGGCACACAGCAGGCAGGGCGGCACACGGGGCGGCAGAGCAGGGACACGGAGGAGGAGGGTCTGCAGTAGGGGGAACCCTTACAGCAGACGGGTGTGCAGCAGACAGGTGTGCAGCAGATGGGCCTGCACCAGACGGGCCTGCAGCAGGCCTGCTGGCAGGGGGAGGAGGTGCAGCAGGAGGGCTGGCAGCTGGACTGCTGGCAACATGAGGAGGTAGAACAGGGGGAGGCCTCACAGCAGACAGGTGTGCAGCAGACAGGTGTGCAGCAGACGGGCCTGCAGCAGAGAGGTGTGCAGCAGACAGGCCTGCAGCAGACGGGCTTACAGCAGGCCTGCTGGCAGGGGGAGGAGGTGCAGCAGGAGGACTGGCAGCTAGACTGCTGGCAGCACAAGGGTGGGCAAGAGCTGCTGCAGGCTGACTGGCAGCAGGGGCTGGACTCGCAGCTCACTGGGGCACAGAGGAGGGTCAGGCGGGGAGCCGGGGCACAGCAGCTGGGGGCACAGCAGGGGGGCTCGCAGCAGCTCTCTGGACAGTCATAGCTCAGGTCGCTGGAGCAGACGGACAGGGTGGAGGCTGCCATGGTGGAGGTGGAGCTGGAGGAGAGTTTGAGTGTGTGTGAGTGTGTGTGTGTGTGTGAGGTGCTCAGGCTGTTGGCTTTATACCCCTCCTCTGTGTTGTGTGTTGTCCCTACAGAGGCTCACAACACCCTCTCTTCCTGATTGGTATTTGGAACCCCATGATCTCTCATTAGTGACAGTTTTTGTTTGGTTTTATGAGCTCTTAGAACTCTTGAGTATATCTGGAAGTCTGTTGACATATCCTGAGCACCTTTCAGTTCAGTTCAGTCGCTCAGTCATGTCTGACTCCTTGTGACCCCATGGACTGCAGCAGGCCAGGCCTCCCTCTCCATCACCAACTCCTGGAGTTTACTCAAACTCATGTCCATTGAGTTGGTGATGCCATCCAACCATCTCATCCTCTGTCATCCCCTTCTCCTCCCGCCTTCAATCTTTCCCAACATCAGGGTCTTTTCTAATGAGTCAATTCTTCGCATCAGGTGGCCAAAGGATTGGAGCTTCAGCTTCAGCATCAGTCCTTCCAATGAATATTTAGGACTGTTTTCCTTTAGGATGGACTGGTTAGATCTCTTGCAGTCCAAGGGACTCTCAAGAGTCTTTTCCAACACCACAGTTCAAAAGCATCAGTTCTTCGGCGCTCAGCTTTCTTTACAGTCCAACTCTCACATCCATATACGACTACTGGAAAAATCATAGCTCTGACTAAATAGACCTTTGTTGGCCAAGTAATGTCTCTGCTTTTTAATATGCTGTCTAGGTTGGTCATAACTTTTATGACATTTATGACAGAACATAACATCAAGGTAGGAAGGGAGTATGTCTGCGGTAATGTGGCAGGGGTCTGTACTGGCTGCATGAGAGATCCATCTAGCCTAACTCCACCTTCCCTGACTGATGCCCAGGGCCGCTGTGTGCACACCTGGGGACCTGCCTGTCTGTGCGGCAGGCTCAGAAATGCAAAGATGAACAAGCTGAGCCTTGAGCTGCCAGCCTAGGAAAGTCAAGTTCTTGGTGCCCTGTGATGCTGTTTACTAGGTCCAGCACAGTATGGTGTGCGTCGGCCTGGAGGAGTGACACCTCACCCCTGTGGGAGGACTCTGGGGGGCACTGATGCTCCTGCTAAGTCTGGGTGCTCAAATTCTCACCCTTCCTGGCTGTTCTGTGCTTCCAACAATGGGGCTCAGTCTAGGTCTCTCGACTCCTTGGAAGTCTATGAAAGGCAAGAGAGGGGTCTAGGATTTCAGTCAAATTGTGGGCTGAGTTGTCTGTCTGCATATTTTGAGTTATACAAATAAAATACATTTGAACCTGGCCTCTTATGCTCAGGTTCCTGGCCTCTCTGTAGATACAGGAACTCATCATATAGACTGGGAATGCATGAGATAGAGACAGAAACAGACAGACACACACACAGAGAGGAAGAGAGAAGGAGAGATGTCTGTTTCCATCTATGATAAGGAACCAGTGCCAGATACACTCCTGCTGAGGAGAACTTGGAAAGCTGGATAGAACTCAAACATCTGTTCAAAGCTTTGGAGGGCTGCTGATCAAACTAAGAATTGAGAGGCAAACTTGTTGAATGTTAGGGAACTTTAGGCAGACTCTGTAAGCTGCTGGTCTGTGTCTGGTTTTCCCTTTAGGGGTGAGCCAGCTTTTCCTGATGGCTTTTCCCTGAAATGTGGCTGACGAGTCTTGGCATTGGGTGCACAGAGGAGAAACGTGGCCAAAGGCTGCGACTACAATGAAGAGAAGCCAGCAGAGCTCCCGAGATCTCGAGGCTGGAGAAAATTACATGGGGTTTGTGAACATGGAGGCAGCAAGGACTCGAGGGGACAAGATCCCAGACAAATGGGAGGCAGAGCTCTAGAAATGTAGATTGAACCCTCAAGGCATCTGCCGAGTTTCATACTGTGCAGGGAAGACCCTTAGAAGGTCATCAGAAAGCCACTGAAGGCCAAGCAGAGTTTTTGTAGTCTCTACCAAGGAGACAAAACCCAGAGTTAAGACTAGCCAAAAAGAAGCAGCTCTCGGCCAGGACCCCCAAAGAGCTCAGTCCTAGGAGTGGGGAAAACCAGACATAAACCAGTGCTTACAGAGTCTGCCTCCCAGCCTCACAACAATAACAGTCCTCTGCCACACCCAAGCCATCTGCCCAGGGTGCAGTGAATCTCTTCAGAAGAAGAGAAACCTTCAGAGCTGCTAGGAGTTTGCGTATACAACCTCAGCCATTCAGTCTTGGATGACAGCCAAGGAATAGCACCAAGAGACAAAACAAACAGTGGAAACAAACCCACAGGCGACACGGCGTAGAGTCGTCAGACACGGCTTTTTGAGACAATTGTGATGCCTATGCTTAAGAAAACAGGTGTAAGGATGGACGGTTTTATCTAAAACTGAAATATGTATAAAAGAAGTAGAAATTCTGGACTCAAAAAATTGCAGAAATGTAACAATAGTATTTATGACTTGATAGGTGGATTTAATAATAGAAGAGACAGCCAGAGGGTGGATTACTGATAGAAGTTATGAAGCATTTAGGATGAGGTTAGAGCATAAAAAGGAGGGAAAGTAACTGAATAAATATGGGAGAACGTGGTGAAGCAATTTCACTTTTTTTTTCCCTCCTTGGAGCCCAAAATGAAAGCAAGAGATATAATGGGTGATATTTGAAGAGATCATGGTAAATCTTTTTCTAAAACAAAGATTCAAGCTACAAATTCAAGCAATAATATAAACCTTAAGAGAACTAAATATTAATGAAGCCACACCTAAGTGGATCATAATGAGGCTGATGAAAATCAAAGATAAAGAGTAATTGTTGAAAACAATCAGAGGAAAAATAAACATTAACTTCATAGTTGCAGCAGCAGAAGATTTATAGTAGTTTTCCCATCAGAAAAGAAGAAAGTTAGGAGGCAATGAGAGGGCATCTTTAAGGGGCTGAAAGAAAATAACTGCAAACCGGTAAGAACACCATCAGAGGTGAAGGTAAAACAAAATGATGCCAGACAAAAACTGAGCAACTTCAACACTGGAAGACCAACTTAAAATTAGCATTAAGGAGAAATTTCCAGGTAGAATGATTGAAAGGCAGACAGGCTTGCAGCAGACAGGTGTGCAATACACAGGTGTGTGACAGGTGTGTTCAGACAGATGTGTAACAAACAGGTGTTTAACAGGCTTGCAGCAGACAGGTGTGCAACAGTGCATGCTCAGCCACTCAGTCATGTCCGACTCTTTGTGACCTCATGGACTGTAGTTCACCAGGCTTCTCTGTCCATGGGAATTTTCAGGCAAGAATACTGGAATGGGGTGCCATTTCCTCATCCAAGGGATCTTCCCTGTGTAGCAGATAAGTGTGGGCCTGCAGCAGACAGGTGTGCAGCAGGCCTGCTGGCAGGGGGAGGAGGTGCAGCAGGAGGGCTGGCAGCTAGACTGCTGGCAGCACGAGGCTGGGCAGGAGCTGCTGCAGGCTGGCTGGCAGCAGGGGCTGGACTCGCAGCTCACTGGGGCGCAGAGGAGGGTCAGGCGGGGGGCCGGGGCGCAGCAGCTGGGGGCACAGCAGGGGTACTCGCAGCAGCTCTCTGGACAGTTGACCTCCTCCGTCCACCAGGAGGAGCCAGTTCAGGAGTCACAGGACCCAGGCAGACAGACCCGGCTGCCATAGCAAGGTGGAGGCAGCCGTGGTGGTGGTGGAGGGGCTGGAGGACGGTGAGGATGTGAGTGTGTGCGTGAGTGAGTGTGTGAAGTGTCCAGGCTGCTGTTTTTTGCTTCCCCTCCTGGTGTGTGTATTGTCCTGGGGGAGGTTCTACACCCTCCCTCCTGGTCGCTGTTGAGAGCAGATTCAGAGAACAAGTGGCAACTGTTTCTCTCCCAGGAGCTCAGCTCTCTGTTGAAGTCAGCTTGGAACAACTTTACTTGGTTTTGGCCTAGAAAGCAGCCCTGGGTGGAGCGTCAGCTCTCTTGTTGTTTTCACCAGTGTGACTAGGGGCAGAGGTGGACCCGTGTCTGTGGGCACTGCGTCCTGGCCCGGTCAGGGTGAGTGCTGCTGGGGTTTCCGGGCTGGCTGAACAATGTCGTGTGGCTGGAAGGCCAGTGAGGAGGTGTGTTTGGTTCTAAATAAAGATAATGTGAGTCTTGGACTGCAGGCAGCCCTGGCCCAGCGTTCAGGGCAGCAGTGACAGCCCCCCAGACCGGCCGGCTCACACAACACGAATGGGTCTTAGTCTGGACGTCAGACGTCGGAGGTTAATGCCGTCTGAGGCTCTGGGGGACAAGCTGTCCCAGGGTCTCTTAGCTCTCCCCTGGATTCTGGGACTTTTCTGGCAATTCTTGGGGTTCCCTCACTTGTAGAAGCATCACCCCGATCTCTGCTTCCATCATCACGTGGCATTTTCCACATGGGCATGTGTCTGCCTCCAAACTCCCCCTTTCTATAAGGACATGAATCTGGTGGGATTAAGAGACACCCCGAAGACCTCAGTGTACCTTGATTAATCTGCAAAGACCCTATTTCCAAATAAGGTCAAACTCACAGCTACTGGGGCTGGGGCAGCAGCATCTTCTTGGGACACAACCAGCCCCTAGTAAGTGCTGTCCCTGCCCTGAGGCTGGCGCAAGGCCAGGCTCTGCGTGGAAGGAGGAGTCGAGCAGGTGTCCTTTCTTCTTCCTTGGGTCAGTCGTGAAGGGTGGGATGCAGGCAGCAGCTGGCCTGACAGGTTCAGAGCACGCATGGGCCTTCTGCTGGTCCAGGCATGGTCTGAGCTTGTGGGGTGAGTCTTTAGTTTATTTTATGGCATAACCACACAAGGAGCACAAAGAAGTCACATATGCCCCTCTCCAGCTTTCTCTAGTGTTAACATCACATGGAGGTGTAGATCAGTTACCAAGTCTTTGAAACCAGCATTGGGACATCACTACTCACTAACCCTTCATGGATCACAGCCTTGTTGTGGCAATGGGGCTTGGGTAACTCAATGAAACTGTGAGCCATGCTATGTCGGGCCACCCAAGACAGACAAGTCATTTGTCAGAAGAGTTCTGACAAAACGTGGTCCACCAGAGAAGGAAATGGCAAACGGTTCCAGAATTCTTGCTGCGAGAACCCCACAAACAGTATGAAAAGTTTTTCTAAGAACAAGAGGCAGGTGGAGGACGTGGAGGGAGGGTCTGTCCCAGGAAGCGGCCTACTCAGTTACAGTCTCTGCCTATCAAGGAATTGGTCCATTTCATCTAAGATTTGGATATGTAGGCATAATGCTATTTGTAGAGTCTCTTCATTATCCTTTTAATTCCTCCTTTCAGAATTTTATTTTATTGAAGTATAACCGACTTACAATCTTATATCAACTTCTGCTGTACAGCAAAGTGATTCGGTTATACATATATATATATATTCATTTTCAAATTCTTTTCCTTTATGGTTTGATCACAGGATATAGTTGCCTGTGCTCTGAGTGACACCTCGCTGTTTATCCATCTTATAGATAATAGTTTGCATCTGTTAATCCCAAACTCCCAGTCCATCCCTTGGGACAGGATGCTCAGCTGCCTGCAGGGTCCTGCCCACAGAAGGCGCCGCCACTGGTCCTCTCCCCTCCCCCTTGGCAACCACAGTCTGTTCTCTATGTCTGTGAGTCTGTTTCCTTTCAGCTTTTGAAAACTGTTCAGTGATATCTCATTTTTCATTTTTTGACATTGATACATCGTTTCTTCTTATTCCACACCCCCCCCCCCATCAGTCTGATAAAAGTTTATCAGTTTTATTGATCTTGAAGACCCAGCTTTGGTTTCGGTGAATTTTCCTTTTGTTTCAGTCACACTGATTTCCATCCTTCTCCTCCCTTCCTCTCACTGTGGGTTCCGTTTGCCCTTTTAGTTTAAGTTTCTTCAATAGAAGCCTCTATGGTTGACTTGATACCATCCTCCTTTCCTCCTGGAAGCACTGGGACCACAGACCTTCCTCTCCTTCAGCTGTATCCACATGCCTCTCTGTGCTGGCCATCCTGGTCTGTAACCAGAGGCTTGGAATGGTCTGGTCTCCATGGCTCTTTTCACTCTGATTCCATCATTGCACGAGTTTTCAGGATAATAGAGTCAGGGCACTCACACGCACAGGATTTGGAAGCAGCCAAGACCCTGGTTGCTGAGTGTTTGGACTTCCACCTCCTGCAGCCCGAGGCCACTGCAGCCCCATTCATCACTGTCGTGTCTTCACTCACCAGGAGGAAGTGCGATAAGGGAACATGGAAAGCTGGCTGGATCACAGGATAATCGCACCCTGCAGGAGTGAGCTGTGTTTCTATTGCAAAGGTCCCTGGGGCGGGTGCTGCCCTTCCATCCTGGCCTCACCCACCTCTGCTCCTGGCAGGAGAAGACTGGGAGGCGGCTCTTTGGATCAGTGGCGGTGCCTTCTGTGGATGGGACCCTGCGGGCAGCTGAGCATCCTGTCCCAACCCCCTTGTCTGCGTGCCAGCCCTGCTGCCTGCATGATGCGTGTGCTTTGTCTCCTGAATATCCAGGCGCCTGGTGAGGTCAGGCAGTTGCTGGACCCTATAGAGAACATCCGAGAAAGGTGAGAACGGAAGGTTCAGGTTTGGACTGCAAGTGTGGGGCTGGGAGATGGACTGGTCCCGCTCCATGTGCGGACTTCCCTGCATCAGCTGACTGAGGGATCCTGGAAGCCCTGTTACCTGTTTACATGCCATGAACTAAAGTCAGCTGCTTGCCAGCGACGTGGCTCTTAGGGGACCTGCTTGCAGCTCCAGCAGCTATCCTTTCATAGGCAGACACAGAGCCTCTCGCAAATTCACAGGAATGTTAAAGTGTGACCTACAAAGTGGCCTGGAACGGGACTGACTGCACCGGCCTTGCGGGGTGGGCGGTCCATCTACCCGTCGCTGGGAGGCAGTCTGACTCAGGGGGCAGCTCCTGCCTACCTGACGATGTTCCAGTCCCTCCCGCAACCCCACAGGAAAGGGGGTCCAGGCCTCTGAGAGGTCAGGTTGCAGGAGAGCTTGGCGCCAAGGCCACGGTTGTCGCTGTACCCTCTGATGGGCCCTCTGGACAACTTCCTGCGTTCTGAGAGCCCTTGGCTCCCGGGCTAGCGCAGACCTTGGAGGGTGACGAGGGAGGGGATGTGTGTGAGTTTAAAAGTGTGCATGCAAGAGAAGGGCTTAGCCCGAGCTGACCCCGGGGGCTCTTCACGCCTGCTGGTCATTCATTGCTGGCATCCTGCTCTCTTGACACCTCCCCTGTAGCTTCCGCAGCCCGGTCACCATGCAGCTGTGGCTTTCCAGGCTGTGGACTTCCCAGGGACACGCCAGGCTCAAGCCAAAACAGCCCATCCCATTCGAAGCCCAGCGGCCCAGCCCAGCCTCCCTCCACATCCCTTCAGTGCCTTTTAAAAAAGTGAAGAAAAGCCGATTTAAACACAGAACAGGGTCAGGAACCATTTTCCCCTTTTGTGCTCCATCTTTTCTTTAAATTGAAAGCTGGTTGATTTACAATATTGTCAATTTCTTCTGTAGAGTGAAGCGATTCTGTTATACTATATATATATATATATATATATATATATATGCCTTCTCTTTTAGATTCTTTTCCATTATGGTTTATGATAGGATACTGAATGTGATTACCTGTGCTCTACAGTAATGCCTTGTTGTTTATCCATGCTACATGCAATAGTTTGCATCTGCCAATCCCAAACTCCCAATCCTTCCCTCCCCCACCCCACTTCTTGGCAACGGCAGGTCTGTTCTCTGTGTGCCTAAGTCTGTTTCTATTTTGCAGATAAGTTCATTTGTGTTATACACTAGGTTCCATATATAAATGACAGCATATGGTATTGTCTTTGTGTGATTTTCTCCACCTCGTATAATACTCTCTAGCTTCACCCATATTGCTGCAAATGGCATTAATTCATTCTTTTTTATGGCTGAGTAATATTCCATTGTATATATGTGCCACATCTTCTGCTCAGCTCTCAATGGATGTGTAGGTTGTTTCTGGGCTCCATCTGTATACTTTTTCCTGTTTCCTTTTTTAACCAGTGTAATAGGGGGAAAATGATACCTTGTCGCTGTTTAATTTGCTTTTGTCTGATCAGGCTGTTTGGGCTGTTTCTTTCCCAGGTTGCCTGCCTTTGGGGCAACGACTGTTCTCACGTTTTCCTTGCTGGTGTCCTGGGTGTCTTGCTCTTGCGGTGTGTTAACTCCTTGTCAGTTTTAAATCCCGCCCGGGCTCCGTTCTGTGAATATGGCATGGCCCATGGTGTCCTTTCTTGGGCAGACATTCTTGTTTTGATGTGAGCAAAGATGATCCAGCTTCCTTCTGATGGTTTGTGTCTAGTGTTGAGAAACCTTCCTTAACCTCAGGTCACAAAGACAGCCCGCAACCTCGCCCTCTAACTTGGAGGTCCCACTTCCCACCCTGCCTGGAGCTGACTCTGTGTGCCCTGTTCAGGGAGGAATGGGCCTGGGTCTTCCTCTCTGCTGAGCCCCAACTTTCCCATCACCACCCACAGGCCAACCATCCCTCCTTACTAACTATACCTCCTCGGTGCCTGAACTGCTGTCATCTTGCCCAGCGGGGTCTGAGCTCTTGGCTCACCCTATCACTGGTCCATCTGCCTCTCCTTGGGCCCAAACTGGACTCTCTGTTGCTAGGGCAGTCTGGTCAGTCTCACTGCCCTGCAGGGACCCCTAATTCTTGGAAATGAATTTGGTCCTAGTCCCTGAGCTCCCAGTGAACTCAATGAAATCCAGAGTGAAGAGGACCTTATCTCCATCCCTCCCCATCTCTAATGGAGGGGCCATCTCAGAGACCATCTGAAGCTGGCCTGTGGCTCACACCTGGGCATCCAACAAAGGCAGTTTTTCCTCGCCACCCCCAGCCAATGAATAACCTCGGTCTTCACAGTCCCCGTACAGGAGGCCTCCCTAGGGGACTATTCTCGGGCATGAGGAGCCTGGCTTCTGGACATAAATGCTTTGCATACTCTCTCGGCCAACCTCAGGCCTCCCCACAGGCCTCCCCAGGATGCTGCCCTGTCCAGGCTCGGGACACAGCCAGGTGCTGCCATCCTGGAGGGAACTCTGCGTCCCCAGCCCCGGGCCTCCTCTCAGAACTCCTGTGAAGACGCTCCACACACCAGCTCTTCCTTCCGCTCCCTCTCCAGCCCCAGGGCTCATTCTGCAGGAGGCTTTTGTCCCATGGTCCCTGGCCTGGCCCCAGTGGGCACCCTTCCAGGGGAAGATAGGGTTTTGCTTTCTGCCTTGTCTGTTGCTGTGATCAGCTCCTCCAGCCCCAGGTCACTCAGCTCTTTCTTCAGTTGCGCTGAGTACCCGACAGGGCCGGTCACCACCCTCCCATCTTACAGACGAGGCAATTGAGGCTCAGAAGGAGCAGCGAGTCAATCGTGGGCCAGGTCTTATGAGGCTGAGGTTGGGGTTAGGACCTATGTGTAGCCAGCTTCGAGTTCATCTCTCTGCGGCTGCTACATCCTCTCTGCCAAATCATGAGCACCTGGGGACAAATGTTTATTTTGGAAACTGGCATTTCAAGGAGCTTTTGTGGAATAGATGAAGACCACCCAAACAAGAACAAGACCCAAAGGAGAACAAGCCAGTCTATTCCATGCTGGCTCCAGCAGGTGGTCTGCCACCACGACCTGGGTTTGGCAGAGGCTCAGGCACAGCCTGGAGTGGACAGAAAGGCCTGGGTGTGGTCTGATGGAGGCTCTTGGTGTGGGAAGCGGGGTGGACCAGAGCTGTGCCCATGTGCCCCAGTCAAGGAGCAGGTCTGGTTTTCTCTGTGTGGCTCTGAACTGGACCTGGGGACAAATGTTAGGGAGCTGGTGGTCACTGACCATGTTCTGGGCAACAGTGCAGAGGCTGTGGGCAGGCTTCCAGGCTGGTCACTGTCGAGATTGTAGGGCAGAACCTCTCTATGGCTTGGCCATTGTCCATCTGTGTGTCCAGCCTCCCAGGAGGTGCTGGTGACCATGCCACATCTGTTAGAGTTATCTTGCTGGACTCCATCACTGTGTGTCCAAGCGTCCTTTGTGAACCCTGACCTTTATGAAATCAGTCACTCAGTGGTTCCTGCATCAGCGGGACTTCCCCAGGAAGACAAACACACCATCTCTTTAACCTGCAGAACCCTCGGCAGGGTGGGGGTGTGGATGAGGCGCAGAGAGAGAGAGCCTGTGTGGACAGAGGCCTGCCAGGGCAGAGGCTGCACGGTGGGTAGTGGAGTGGTGTGGGGGAGGGTACCAGGAAGAGGCTGTCTCGGTTAACAATGGAGGGAGAGGCTTGAGCTGGGATTAGTGGAATCCAGGTCTCCCTAATTGCCGTGCCTGGGGCTTGGCCAGGTCAAGTCATGTCCTGGCAGCTGGGCGGCCTGCCTGGTGGAGGGCCCATATGTCCTGAAGGAGGGGCTGGACCCCTGTGGGGCCACAGCTGAAACCTTGACAGTGGGCCCACAGCCAGGCAGGGCCCGTGTATCCTGTGTCTCTCATTTTGGGGGTGAATTTAGGGTGAGCAGTGTTCGCTTACAGCCCCAGGCTCTCTAGGGGCCCTGCCCAAGCACAACCTCACCCCTCACCTGGGCAGCCCAAGGCTGGGGTCAGGATCCGGCTCCCGAAACAGACTCCCCTCCGCCTCTGACCCTGGCATCTGTCTGGGAGCCCTGTCCCGACACACACAGCTAATGTTCCTGCCCTCGACGTTCGGGGACATCAGAGCCCAAGCCATGAGTAGTGTAGTTTGCAGCATGCGTGCTTTCGGAAGTGAAGCCCCCACCACGTGCCGCTTCTCATGTTCAGTGGTGGAAATGACACCTGTGACCTGCCCCCCATCACAGAGCAGCATCCATCCCTCCCTCACCACATCCCCCGGAGGCTCTCGCCTGTCTGTCCTCCCAGACCCCGCTCAGGCCGCCACATCCCTGGGTCCCCAGCGCTGCTGCCCAGCTGGCGTGAGCCTCAAACCGGTGTCCAGCCTGCCTTCAGTCCCCGCACCTTCAGGCACGTCCACACCCGGTGGGCGCCTCCAGACACATGAGGCCCTCTCCAGGAGGACGTCAGCATCCCTGGCTGTGCCCCAGGCTTGATGGCCCTTAACTCTGAAACTTGTTCGGGTGGGACAGTGTGGTCTGGTTTTAGGAGCCCGAGTTCCTTGCTTGTTGAGGCCACCCAGTTTCCCTGTTAGTAAGAATTTCCTGCCTTCTGGGTAGAATCCCTCTGTTCTCTGGACCCCGCCCCTCGCCCCGCCCACCCCGGTCTACTCCGGTCCTTTTCACTGCTGACCTTCCACGTTCGTGCTCTGACTTTGAGTGGCTGTCACCCCCAATGCAGGAGACCCCGGTTCAATTCCTGGGTCGGGAAGACCTGCTGCAGAAGGGATAGGCTACCCTCTCCAATATTCTTGGGCTTCCCTTGTGGCTCAGCTGGTAAAGAATCTGCCTGCAATGTGGGAGACCTGGGTTCGATATCTGGGTTGGGAAGATCCCCTGGAGAAGGGAAAGGCTACTCACTCCAGTATTCTGGCCTGGAGAATTCCATGGACTGTATAGTCCATGGGGTTCCAAAGAGGCAGACACAACTGAGCGACTTTCACTTCACTTCACTCCTCTCTTCTCTGGACTCAGTGTTTTTCCTCTGAACTGGTTTGGAGAGACCTTTTAATTTAATGGAGAAAACATGCTCCTTGTCTTGTGCTTCATCCACCCCATTTGTGACACCCCGCCCCTGGGAGCTTCCACAAAGCCCCCTCTGGTCACCCTCTGGGGCTGTGCAGAGGGCAGGGGCAGCCTTGGGGCGGGTGGGGCTGGACCTGAGTGTGGTGGGAGTGCACTGGGGGTGTCCTTTCCTCTTATGGCCGCAGCCCTGCTGACTTGCTGACCCATCCCCGTAGTGCCCTGACCGCTAGCTCCATGTCAGGCTCAGGCCTCCTAGGACCGCCAGGCCCCGAGGGAGACAGCTCTGGGGAGGGCTTTTCATTCACATGGGCCTGTGTCTTATCCCAGCCATGACCTGACACATGGCAGCCAAGTCTGGAAGGGTCCAAGGGGCAGCCGTGGGCTCTTCCCCGAGTGAGTCCTTCCCTCCCACTGTGGGGCCAGGGGGTGGTGGGGTTGACACGACCCCCACCACTAGTCACAGGTGCTCACCCGGCTCCCCACTGTCCTTTCCTACCATCTGGCCTTGGGTGTATTTTGTCTGATGACCTTGAACTTCAGAAAAGGAGCCTGCCTGCTCCTCTACAGCGTGTGGAGGAGGCAGTGCCCAGGCCGGAGTGAGTCCAGGTCTTGTCATGTGCCTGCTCTCCAGTAGCACAGGGAACCTCACAGACGGCTCTGTGGGGCACGGATGCAGTCCCTGCCGTGTCCAGACCTGGATGCTTCCCACGTGGGAGCCTGTCTCCTGGGCACCTGGGGCTAGGCGGGGACTTCCTTGACCTCCAGCTGACCTCCAGCAGGCCCAGCACAGCGCCTGGCAGTCAGAGGACAGGGTGGAGCTGTGGGGAGGAGAGGTCACAGCAGACCCACTGGGTTATAAGCTCTCCGTGCCTCTGTCTGCTCACTGGTTAGAGGGAAGTTGTGACACTCAGCTTGCAGGGCTCTTGTGATGATGCTGAAGTCACACCCGGGCACCCTGTAACCCACCTATGATTTCCTTGACACAGACCTGCGGCCCCTGGATGTGCTGGCAGAGGCGGTCCCTCCCGATGGCTCTGCAGTCGGGGTCAGGGTGATGCAGGTCCAAGGTGCACGAGGACTCCAGCTCTCAGCCGCCGCGCCCCGTGCCCTGAGCTTCCCTGCCTCGAGGATTTTCTTCAGATGTGACCTCTTCCCAGAGGAATTTTCCATCGTTGTGACCTTGAAAGTCCCCAGCCTCCCCGCTAAGGTCAGTGACTCCTCCTGCTCTACCTGTAGAATGACCCCTGTGCCTTTGCGTGTTCCCAGTGCCAGAGTGTGCAGAGGGCATGACTGGCCCATCAAGAGGTCAAGAGTGGCCGGCCTTGGTAGGTACTGAGGTGCCCATTGCTGTGAGTGTGCAGGCAGAGCCGGCGTGACCGTCGCCAGGGGTCTGTACAGCAACTGTAACTTTCTGGTGTGCTGAACTGTCAAAGGCGAGAGATGATGCCACAGTGTTTAGTTTGACATCCTTTGGTAGGAAATGTGAACAAAATAACAAAACATACCCTTCTGGGGTCTGCTTACCTGAGATTTGCAGGCCCATCCACCCCAGATCCAGCTAACATCCCCACCCTCTCCTGCCAGGACGGGAGTGCTCTAGAACGTTCCACAGGGTCTAGGAGAGGCACTTGCTAGGCATGCGACCCATCCCTCACATTCCAAGTCAGGATCCTTCATCTTCTCATAGCAGTGTCCATGTGGGCTCAGTTGTGTCCAACTCTTTATGACCCCATGGACTGTAGCCCACCAGGCTCCTCTGTCTATGGGATTTTCCAGGGAAGAATACTGGAGTGGGTTGCCATTTCCTCCTCCAGGAGATCTTCCTGACCCAGGGATTGAACCCATGTCTCCTGTGTCTCCTGCATTGGCAGGTGGATGCTTTACCACTGAGCCACCTGGAAAGCCCCATCCTTCCGTAACCGAGACTCTCTCTGTGGGTTTTCTGTCACCTGTGAGTCCATCCTGATACTCCCCAGGGACTTCTGCTCGCACATCCTCTCTGCTTTCATTCCATGAAATCTACCTGCAAACCCAACTGCTGAGTTTTCAGCTCCAGCCATTGTGTTTTCAGTACGGTCATTTCCATTGTCTTCTGTTTTATATAATTCCAGTTCTCAGGTAAAAGTCTTTGTCATGTCAGCTGCTTTCTTAACAAGATCCAATCCATGGGTATCCCAGAAAATTGACTCCATCTCTTTATTTCCTGTGATTCTCAGTAACTTTTTAAAAATAGGTTTGTTGATCTGTGATTCAGATATCTGAGGTGCACGTGTCAGGGGCATTGGGTGCAGTCAACCTCCAGGTGCAACCTCCTGTTGTAGCTCATGCCTGTTACCTGAGGGCTTCAGAAAGAAGCCCTTAGCCCATTGGCTCCCACCCTTCACCCCACATTCCCCACCCCCAGCCCTAGGCAGCAACCCATTGATCTTACATTATCTTTGGGTTTGCCTGGACATTTCATAGCACTGGAATCGTATAATATATGGTCTTTGTAACTGGCTTATGTAGTATGTATTCAAGGCTCACCCATGTTGTAGTATGTATCAGTGCTTCATCCCTTTTTGTGGCCACACCATAGATTACTATGAGGATATAGCACATTTTGATCACTCCATCTGTCATTGATGGACATTTGGCTTGTTGCTGTCTTCTGGATATTATGAATAATGCTACTATAAACATTCATGTATAAACATTTTTGTAGGGGCGTGGATTTTCATCTCTCTTGCGTATATACTTAAGAGTGGAGTTGATGGCTCTTACATCAATGGGTTAGCATTTTAGAAACTGCCAGACTGTCTCCCAAAGTCGCTGTACCATCTGACATCCCCACCAGCACTGGATGAAGCTTGCAGTTTCTCCACATCCTTCCCAACCCTTGTTGTTATCTGACTTCATTATTCTAGTGACCTTTGTGGGCATGAAGCAGTATCTCACTGTGGTTTTGATTTCACTCCCCTGATGGGTAGCGATGGTGTGTGTTTTTTCATGTGCATACTGGCAGTTTATGCCTCTTCTTTGGAGGAATGTCTATTCAAGTCCTCTGCCTAGTTTTTGATTGGATTATTTGCCTTTTAAATTGTTGTGAGAGTTCTTTATATATTCTAGATATAAGTTCCTTGTGTTATATAGGATTTTCAAATATTTTCTCCCATTCTATGGATTGTATTTTCCCTTTCTTGATGGTCTCCTTTGAAGTACAAAACATTTTAATTTTGATGAAGTCATATTTACCTATTTTTTTCTTGCTTATACTTTTTTTTAAATTTTATTTTATCTTTTAACTTTACAATATTGTATTGGTTTCGCCATATTTCAAAATGAATCCGCCACAGGTATACATACTTTTAAAGCCATATCTTAGAATCCAATGCAAAATCTGAGGACATGAAGATTTATCCCAAAGTTTTCTCTAAGAGCTTTATAGAATTGGCTTTTTTAAAAAAACTTAAAAAAAAAATTTCGGTTGTGCTGTCTTCATTGCTGACACAGAGGCACACAATTATGTATTGATTAGTTGATGAAAATGAGACCGGAGGCCCACAGGAACCAAAATCTTTGTTTCCCCAGAAGCAAAGGTTCAGTGTTTGTGGTGACTTTCTCAAACATAATAATGAGCATTAACTATGGTTGGCTTTACACCTGCTATTTCACTTTTTTGTTCCTTATTTCACGTCTTTTCATAATTGAGTTCCTCTTTGGGCTTCCCAGGTGGCTCAGTGGTAAAGAATCTGCCTGTCACTGCAGGAGAGACAGGTGCAATCCCTTGGTCAGGAAGATCCCCTGGAGAAGGAAATGGCAACCAACTCCAGTATTCTTGTCTGGTAAATCCCATGGACAGAGGAGCCTGGTGGTCTAAAGTCCATGGGGTTGCAAAAGAGTTGGATGCAACTTTGTGACTAAACAACAGCAACAACAAATCCTCCTTTACTGTTTTTCTTTTAGTAAATATTTTCCAATATAGTGTTCTATTTCTTTAATGATTTTTTACCCTATTTTTAAAATTTTCCCTTAGTGTTTGCTCTAGGGACTACCATATATTTATTTAAGTTATCAAAATCAACTTCTGATTTATACTGACTCAATTCCAGCAATGTATGAAAACATTGCTCTATTTTATATATAACTCTATTCCTTCCTATCTTTTCTGTGGTCTTGCTGTTAAAATATTACACCTTAAATGTTAAAATCAAATGATATGTGGTTATAATTACTACTTATTATACTTTTATGATTTTTTAAGAAGCTTAGAGAAAAAAGGAAAGCAATATATATTTAAAGCTTGTTCTGTGCTAACCTTTTTATTGTTTCTGGTTCTCTTCACTTTTTCCTGTGGATCTGAGGCATCATCTGCTGTTATTTCCTTTGCCCAATATAGCTGTGCTCCCACGTACTGCCTTTGTGCTGATGTTGTCAAATATATTACATTTCTATGAATTGTATGCCCAATGATACATTACATACATATTGTTTTATACAATGCTTTATACATATATTATTTTAAATTGTGTTAAATCAATTAAGAGAAGAAGTAAAAAAAGGGAATTTCTATTTTTTTTGGTAATTACATAGTTACCTTTACTGCTGCTCTTTGTTTTTTCCTGTGGATTAGAACTTCTGTCTGGTTACTGGCTTTTTAGTATTTTATGAGATGAATCAACTAATAACAAATTCTCTCTATTCTTATCTGGGAATATATTTTTCCTCCATGTATTAAAAATGGCTTGTTGTATATAGGATTATTGATTGACAGTTTATCAGTTCAGTTCAGTCGCTCAGTCGTGTCCGATTCTTTGCAACCCCATGAATCGCAGCACGCCAGGCCTCCCTGTCCATCACCAACTCCCAGAGTTCACTCAAACTCAAGTCCATTAGTCAGTGATGCCATCCAGCCATCTCATCCTCTGTCATCCCCTTCTCCTCCTGCCCCCAATCCCTCCCAGCATCAGAGTCTTCTTCAGTGAGTCAACTCTTCGCATGAGGTGGCCAAAGTATTGGAGTTTCAGCTTTAGCATCAGTCCTTCCAAAGAACACCCAGGACTTATCTCCTTTAGAATGGACTGGTTGGATCTCCTTGCAGTCCAAGGGAGTCTCAAGAGTCTTCCCTAACACCACAGTTTAAAAACATCAATTCTTCAGTGCTCAGCCTTCTTCACAGTCCAACTCTTACATCCATACATGACCACTGGAAAAACCATAGCCTTGACTAGACGGACCTTTGTTGGCAAAGTAATGTCTCTGCTTTTGAATATGCTATCTAGTTGGTCATAACTTTCCTTCGAAGGAGTAAGCCTCTTTTTATTTTATGGCTGCAGTCACCATCTGCAGTGATTTTGGAGTCCCAAAAAATAAAGTCTGACACTGTTTCCGCTGTTTCCCCATCTACTTCCCATGAAGTGATGGGACCAGATGCCATGATCTTTGTTTTCTGAATGTTGAGATTTAAGCCAACCTTTTCACTCTCCACTTTCACTTTCATCAAGGGGCTGTTTAGCTCCTCTTCACTTTCTGTCATAACGGTGGTGTCATCTGCATATCTGAGGTTATTGATATTTCTCCCAGCAATCTTGATTGTGCTTCTTCCAGCCCAGTGTTTCTCATGATGTTCTCTGCATATAAGTTAAATAAGCATGGTAACAATATACAGCCTTGACGTACTCCTTTTCCTATTTGGAACCAGTCTGTTGTTCCATGTCCAGTTCTAACTGTTGCTTCCTGACCTGCATACAAGTTTCTCAAGAGGCAGGTCAGGTGGTCTGGTATTCCCATTTCTTTCAGAGTTTTCCAGTTTATTGTGATCCACACAGTCAAAGGCTTTGGCATAGTTAATAAACAGAAATAGATGCTTTTCTGGAACTCTCTTGCTTTTTCCATGATCCGGAGGATGTTGGCAATTTGATCTCTGGTTCCTCTGCCTTTTCTAAAACCAGCTTGAACATCTGGAAGTTCACGGTTCACATATTGTTGAAGCCTGGCTTGGAGAATTTTGAGCATTACTTTACTAGCATGTGAGATGAGTGCAATTGTGCGGTAGTTTGAGCATTCTTTGGCATTGCCTTTCTTAGGGATAGGAATGAAAACTAACAGTTTATACTTTGAGAATACCTGGTCCCATTGACTCTCATCTCCATTGTTCCCAATGGAAAGTCAGCTGTAAGTCTTACTGGGATTCCCTTGTGAGTGACTCAGCATTTTTCTCCTTCTGCTTTTGAGATTTTCTCTAAGCTTTTGACTTTCAGTGTATTTACTAGGATGTGTCTGTTTGTGACTCTTACTTGTGTATCTTATTTGGAATTTATTCCGAAGGCAATGGAAACCCACTCCAGTACTCTCAACTGGAAAATCCCATGGGCGGAGGAGCCTGCTGGGCTGCAGTCCACGGGGTTGCAAAGAGTCGGACACAACTGAGCAACTTCACTTTCACTTTTCACTTTCATGCATTGGAGAAGGAAATGGCAACCCACTCCAGTGTTCTTGCCTGGAGAATCCCAGGGATGGGGAAGCCTGGTGGGCTGCCGTCTATGGGGTCTCACAGAGTCGGACACGACTGAAGCGACGCAGCAGCAGCAGCAACCTCCTGGATGTGTAGATTAAAGTTGTTCAATACATTTATACAGTTTTAACCTATTATTTCTTTAAAGTAATATTTCTCCATTGTTATCTGACTGCCATGCAGTCCTCCAGTAGAGTCCTCAGCCCCACCCATCAGAGGTCAGTGAAGGCTGGAACTCGGAAGCCCGCTGGCCCCTGACAAGTCCTCTATGGAATCTGGGGGCTACCTGCAGACAAGGGCATCACCAAGGTCCTGCCCTTGCCCCTTCAGAGACTTGAAAGAATACAATGGCTGAAAAATGAGGACACACAGGGTCGTGGCCAGATGCCATTGTGCTCACTAGGCCATAGCTGTGGACGGAGCACTGGAGACACAGTGTCCAGGTGTCCACGCACAAGGCTCACAGACAACCAGGCCCTCCTACTAACGTTCACTATGACAGACTCCAGGACCTCAACCTGGTGAATGCCTACCCGTGGAAGGGGTCCTTGAGGGAGGAGATGTTGTTCTAATCAGCACCCAGGGCTGCAGGAGCCCCTGACATTGTCTGGACTGTGAGGAGAGGAGGAAGGTGTGAACATTAAGACTCTTTTGTGCAGCTTCTATAAAAGCTCGGATGCAATGCAGCAAAAGGCAGTTGGTCCACTGGTCATTCTCTCTGGGCTAGCCTGCGTCTGCATCTGAGCCCTTCTCTGTGAGCCAGTCTCTGCCCCAGGAGGACGCAGCCCCTCACATCTGACCCAGGGTTCACTCCTAGTAGACACAGGTCCCCTCACCTTCCCTGATAACCAGCAGTATCAGCTCACAAAGTACAGCCTGCTCTGTCAGCTCACACCCTGCAGCCATGCCAGTGGGGAATGGCCAGACCTGTCCACTCCTGAACATACCTCCCTTCTCTCAAAGCCCTGATTCTGGGATTGGCTCTCGTCCCTTCCTTGGGACTAGAAGTTTTGTTTACAAGAGCACCTGTTGTCCCCACTGGTGCAGAGGGCCATTGTTATCAGAAAGTTACCTGACTGCTACTGTCCTCGCAAAGGCATCAAAAGCTTTGCTATTATCTTTCCTCTGGAGACAAACATGGGCAGGATATCCCTGCCTCCACTCAGGAGCCTCACCAGCCAAAAGTATTTACAGACAGTGACCAGTGCTGCCAAAACAGAGCATGATACTAAACAAAAACAAGGAAGGAAAGACTTCATCAAGCTGTTGCCAGAACAACACACAGCACAGAGGAGAGGTATAAAGCTGGGCAGCTCTGGGAACTCACACACATACTCACTCACACTCACATCCTCACCCTCCTCCAGCCCCACAAGCCCACAATGGCTTTCTCCACCCTGTCTGACTGTTCCAGTGACTTGAGCTACAACAGCCGGGTCTGCCTGCCTGGGTCATATGACTCCTGCACTGGGTCCTCCTGGCAGGTGGACGACTGCCCAGAGAGCTGCTGTGAGCCCCCCTGCTGTGCCCCCAGCTGCTGTGCTCCAGCCCCCCGCCTGACCCTCCTCTGTGCCCCAGTGAGCTGCGAGTGCAGCCCCTGCTGCCAGCCAGCCTGCAGCAGCTCCTGCCCAGCCTCATGCTGCCAGCAGTCTAGCTGCCAGCCCGCCTGCTGCACCTCCTCCCATTGTCAGCAGGCCTGCTGTGAGGCCGTCTGCTGCAGGCCTGTGTGCTGCACACCTGTCTGCTGCAGGCCTGTCTGCTGCACACCTCTCTGCTGCAGGCCCGTCTGCTGCACACCTGTCTGCTGCAGGCCCGTGTGCTGTGAGTCTTCCCCCTGCTCAGCCTCCTTGTGCTGCCAGCCCAACCCCTGCTCCTCGGTGAGTTGCAGACCTTCTTCCTCCGTGTCCCTCCTCTGCCGTCCTGTGTGCCGCCCTGCCTGCTGTGTGCCCACCTCCTCCTGCCAGCCCAGCTGCTGTCGCCCGGCCTCCAACGTGTCGCTGCTATGCCGGCCCGCGTGCCCCCGCCCTGCTTGCTGCATCCCAACCTCAGCCCCAGAGCCCTGTTGCTGACCTGGCACATTGCCAACTCCTTCCAGGGCCAACGCTGGCTTTCACGTGAAATTTCTGTAGCCTAGAGCCAAGTCTGGGGTCTCCTTCTGCCCCAGAATTTCCTGTGAGCAGCCTGGGCTGGCTCCTGGTTCCCTCCAGGCCCTGAGTGTCAGCCAGCATCCTGTTTTCCATCCTTGTTGGTCATAGATTTTGTCCTGACCTAGGTGAGGGGGCTGCTTGTTAACAAATAAAGTCATTGTCATGCCCTCTCTGTGCCTTGAGTGCATATCTTTCAAACCCTGAGAAAGACCTTTGTTGTGGAGAGTGGTCTGGGCTGGTTTAGAAACCAGACCTTGAGTTGCATTCAGGACACTAACACCATCAGGCACGGCTAACCACACCCTGCTACTCTCTGCCAGGGTGTCCTGAGGCCATAGTTCGACTGCAGCCTCCAGTCCAGAGTACCCTGCTCACCTGTACACCCCTGCATGAAGTGAGTGATGGGGTGGCAGTGGGGCATATGTTCAGGCCCCAGGCTTGCACACTGGGAACATGGGGCCTCACTAGGGACAAAGGAGATGTTGTTTAGTAAACATCTGCCTTGAATATGTAAAGCTTACTCCAGAATCAGCTTCAGACAGGCAGGTGCCAGCCGTTCCCTAGTGCCCTGGACATGAGTGTGAGTGCTTCCCTCTGTGTGCGAAGGTCTGGATGGTGAGAGCCACGTGCGGTGATGTTGGGAGCCTGTGTGAGTCAGGTTCTCCAGAGAAAGAACCCATAAGACATGTGCACGTATGCAGAGACTGATGTTGAGGAGCTGGCTCACGCAGTTTGGAGGCGGGCAAGACCCAAATCTGCAGGGTGAGCTTCCTGGGAAGAGTTGGTGTTGCAGCTACAGATGACCAGCTGGTAGAATCTCTTTCTCCTTGGGGGGCCTCAGTCTGTTCTCAAGGTCTTCAACTCTTGGGTGTAGCCCACCCACATTTTGTAGGGCAATCTGTTTTACTCCTAGTCCACTGATTTCAGTATTGATCTCACCTAAGAAGCATCTGTGTCATGACATCCAGACATGTTTACCCAAATAACTGGGCAACATGGCCTGGTCAGTTGACCCTTGAAACTATCCATCACAGGGACCGACAGCCAAAGGGGATGGGCTATTTGGAAATGGCAGCTGCTCGCTGGACGATGCCCTCAGGAATTCAAGTTCTAAGGCAGCTATCCCTTTTGGGAAATATGGGGAGGAGGGACATACCTGGCCCTTCCAACAGTGCTGGGTAGGCAGACATCTGCAGGGAAGTGTGAAGGGCCTTGGCTGGGGGCCTAAAATGTAATTGTGCCTATTATAATACGCATGCATGTGTGCTGAGTTGCCTCAAGTGTGTCTGAGTTCTGTGACCTTATGGGCTGTAAGCTGCCTGACTCTTCTGTCCATAAGCTTCTCCAGGCAAGAGTCAGGAGTGGGCCTCTGTGCCATCCTCCAGGGCTCCTCCTGACCCAGGGGTCAAATCTGTGTCTGCTGCAGTTCCTCCTGGCAGGCAATTCCTTCACTGCTGAGCCACAAGGGAAGCCCAGCTGTTATGATAGCCACATTCAAAGTGAAAAAAGACAGGTAGAGTTTATTTAATTACATTTTATTAACCCAATACATGCAAAATGTTTAAAGAGATGGGAATACCAGACCACCCTACCTGTCTCCTGAGAAACCTGAATGTGGGTCAAGAAGCAATGATTAGAACTGGATATATAACAGTGGACTGGTTCCAAATTGCTAAAGGAGTATCAAGGCTGTATATTTTCACGCTTCTTGTTTAGCTTATATGCAGAGTACATCATGCAAAATGCCAGGTGGGATGAAGTACAAGCTGGAATCAAGATGGCTAGGAGAAATATCAACAAGCTCAGTGATGCAGGTGATGCAGATAATACCATCCTTATGGCAGAAAGTGAAGAGAAACTAAAGAGCCTCTTGATGAGGAAAAGAGGAGAGTGAAAAATCTGACATGAAACTCAGCATTCAAAAAACTAAGATCATGGCATCTGGTCCCATCATTTCATGGGAAATAGATGGCGAAACAATGGAAACAGTGTCAGACTTTATTTTTTGGGCCTCCAAAAAAACTGCAGATGGCTGTGATTTCATGACTGCCGCCATGAAATTAAAAGATGCTTGCTCCTTAGAAGAAAGGCTATGACCAACCTAGACAGCATATTAAGAAGCTGAGACATTACTTTGCCAACAAAGGTTTGTCTAGTCAAAGCTGTAGTTTTTCCAGTAGTATGTATGTATGTGAGAGTTGGACTATAAAGAAGGCTGAGCACCAAAGAATTGGTGCTTTTGATCTATGGTGTTGGAGAAGACTCTTGAGAGTCCCTTGCACAGCAAGGAGATCAAGCCTGACTATTCATTGGAAGGACTGATGCTAAAGCTGAAGCTCCAGTACTGTGGCCACCTGATTTGAAGAGCTGACTCATTAGACAAGACTCTAATGTTGGGAAAGACTGACGGCAAAAGGAGAAGCGGGCGGCAGAGGGTGAGATGCTTAGATAGCATCATCGACTCAGTGGGTATGAATTTGAACAAACTCTGGGAGATAGTGGAGGACAGAGGAGCCTGGCGTGCTGAAGTCCATAAGGTCACAAAGAATTGGACTTCACTTAGTGACTGATCAGCAACAACAATCCAAAAGCTTAGCATTTCAATACATCTGATATTAATGAAGTATCAGAACCTCACCAGGGTCACTGCCTGGGAAGGATCAGACTGTGTGTACCAACAGAACCCATCTCTCTGGCCGTTTAGAATTTTCTGCCTTTTCTTCTCACCTCAGTTCAGTTCAGTCACTCAGTCATATCCAACTCTTTGCTGCCCCATGAATCACAGCATGCCAGGCCTCCCTGTCCATCACCAACTCTCGGAGTTCACTCAAACTCATGTCCATTGAGTCGCTGATGCCATCCAGCCATCTCATTCTCTGTTGTCCCCTTCTCCTCCTGCCCCCAATCCCTCCAAGCATCAGGGTCTTTTCCAGTGAGTCAACTCCTCGCATGAGGTGGCCAAAGTATTGGAGTTTCAGCTTCAGCATCAGTCCTTAAATGGACACCCAGGACTGATCTCCTTTAGGATGGATGGTGGGATCTCCTTGCAGTCCAAGGGACTCTCAAGGGTCTTCTCCAACACCACAGATCAAAAGCATCAATTCTTTGGCGTTCAGGTTTCTTCACAGCAGTGGCACCAAACTCCAGTACTCTTGCCTGGAAAATCCCATGGATGGAGGAGCCTAGTAGGCTGCAGTCCATGGGGTCTCTAAGAGTCAGACATGACTAAGCGACTTCACTTTCACTTTTCATTTTCATGCGTTGGAGAAGGAAATGGCAACCCACTCCAGTGTTCTTGCCTGGAGAATCCCAGGGATGGGGGAGCCTGGTGGGCTGCCCTCTGTGGGGTCGCACAGAGTTGGCCACGACTGAAGTGACTTAGCAGCAGCAGTAACTTCTCCCCTGGAGAAGGAAATGGCAACCCACTCCAGTATCCTTACCTGGAGAATCCCATGGACGGAGGAGCCTGATAGGCTATAGTCCATGGGGTCATAAAGAGTCGGACACAACTGAGTGACTTTTTACTTTACTTTACTTTTCTTCACAGTCCAACTGTCACATTCATAGATGACCACTGGCAAAACCATAGCCTTGACTAGACGGACCTTTGTTGGCAAAGTAATATCTCTGCTTTTCAATACACTATCTAGGTTGGTCATAACTTTCCTTCCAAGGAGTAAGCGTCTTTTATTCTTCTCACCTACACCTGCCCAATTCCCCATGTTCTCCTGTATGTTTCATTCTTGGCCGTTTGTGTTCTTTCTTCCTGGTTTATGTTCTTAAGATTTTTTTAATCTGGACCATTTTTAAAGTCTTTATTGAATTAGTTGCCACATTGTTTGTTGCCACATTGCTTCTTTTCTGTGTTTTGGTTTTTCTGGCTGAGGGGCATGTGGGATCTTGGCCTCCTGACCAGGGACTGAACCCACACCCCATGCACTGGAAGGTGGATCCTTAACCACTGGACCTCCAGGGGAGTCCCATCATTTGTCTTGTTTCTTTAAATGTTTCTCCAAGAGGGAAACATGAGTAAAGTGTTTTCCAAGCTCTTGCTTATGTGAAAATACACTGCTGTTCTCTTTACTTGAGAAAGATATAAGGGGCTTCCTAGGTGGCACTACGGGTAAAGACTTGGCCTGCCAATGCAGGGGAAAGATGTAATAATTGAAAAAAGAAAAAAAATCAGCCTTAGTCCCCAGTGTTCCCCCAGAAGCTCTGTGTCTTTCACTGTTTGGTGGGAGAGGTCCGGGGTCTGCCTGGTAATAGTTCATTTCTGGACCAGACTTTCGGCCATTTCTTCCTACCTGGAGATGGAGCTGCCCTTCATTCAGTTCATTTACAAACTGCCAATTTGGAAAACTCAGCAGTGGCCACAGGACTGGAAAGTGTTAGTTTTCATTCCAATCCCTAAGAAAGGCAATGCCAAAGAATACTCAAACTACCGCACAATTGCACTCATCTCACACGCTAGCAAAATAATGCTCAACATTCTCCAAGCCAGGCTTCAACAGTACATGAACTGTGAACTACCAGAGTTCAAGCTGGTTTTAGAAATGGCAGAGGAACCAGAGATCAAATTGCCGATATCTGATGGATCATGGAAAAAGCAAGAGAGTTCCAGAAAAACATCAATTTCTGCTTTACTGACTACGCCAAACGCTTTGACTGTGTGGATCACAATAAACTGTGGAAAATTCTGAAAGAGATGGGAATACCACACCACCTGACCTGTCTCTTGAGAAATCTATATGCAGGTCAGGAAGCAACAGTTAGGACTAGACATGGAAAAACAGACTGGTTCCAAATAGGGAAAAAAATGCATCAAGGCTGTATATTGTTACCATGCTTGTTTAACTTACGTTCAGAGTACATCATGAGAAATACTGGGCTGGCTGAAGCACAAGCTGGAATCAAGATTGCTGGGAGAAATATCAGTAACCTCAGATATGCAGATGACATCACCTTTATGGCAGAAACTGAAGAAGAACTAAGGAGCTTCTTGATGAAAGTGAAAGAGGAGAGTGAAAAGGTTGGCTTAAGCTCAACATTCAGAAAACAAAGATCATGGCATCCGGTCCCATCACTTCATGGCAAATAGATGGAGAAACAGTGGAAACAGTGGCAGACTTTATTTTTTGGGCTCCAAAATCACTGCAGATGGTGACTGCAGCCATTAAATAAAAAGACGCTTATTCCTTACAAGAAAAGTTATGACCAAGCTAGGCAGCATATTAAAAAACAGAGACATTACTTTGCCAACAAAGGTCTGTCTAGTCAAAGCTATGGTTTTTCCAGTAGTTGTGTATGGATGTGAGAGTTGGACCATAAAGAAAGCTGAGCTCAGAAGAATTGATGCTTTTGAACTGTGGTGTTGGAGAAGACTCTTGAGAGTCCCTTGGACTGCAAGAGATCTAACCAGTCCATCCTAAAGGAAATAAGTCCTGAATGTTCATTGGAAGGACTGATGCCGAAGCTGCAACTCCAATCCTTTGGCCACCTGATGCAAAGAGCTGACTCATTTGAAAAGACCCTGATGGGGGAAAGATTGAAGGCAGGTGGAGAAGGGGACGACAGAGGATGAGATGGTTTGATGGTATCACTGACTCAATGGACGTGAGTTTGAGTAAACTCCAGGAGTTGGTGATGGACAGGAAGGCCTGACGTGCTGCAGTCCATGGGGTCACAGTCGGACATGACTGAGTGACTGAACTGAACTGACTGAATGTATGTTTATGGTGGGCTCTAAAAATCCGATGCTCTTGAATTCATGAGGCCCTTCCGGTCCAAACACACCTACCTTGGTGCGCTCAGCTCAGAGTGGTTCGTGTTCAATCCTGTCTACTGTTCTATCCTAGCTCTTCCTTTTTCCTTGTTACCAACTGAGCGATCACGTTTGGTGTCAGCGAAACACATGGTCTGTTTATTACATTTTATCTCATCATATTTGGGGATTTATGCTTTACATCTTTTGGGCTCCCCTTGTGGCTAGCTGGTAAAGAATCTGCCTGCAATGTGGGAGACCTGGGTTCGATCCCTGGGTTGGGAAGATCCCCTGGAGAAGGGAAAGGCTACCCACTCCAGTATTCTGGCCTGGAGAATTCCTTGGACTGTATAATCTATGGGGTCACAAAAAGTCAGACACGACTGAGCAAATTTCACTACACTCTGTTGGAATAAGAAGTAGCACCTTACTCTAGTATTCCTGCCTGGAGAATCCCATGGACAGAGGAACCTGGCAGGCTACAGTCCATGGGGTCACAAAGAGTCAGACACGACTGAGCCCCTGAGCAAGCATGCATACTTTACCTCTGTGGAGTGGAGGAAGTAGCAGTGTTTGTGCTGAAAACCACAGAGTTGATTTTCTGTGGTGTTAATTTTGCTGTTTCCTGCCTCTGTTGTAAATTTTCAGCTCAGCTGCCTGGTGCTAAACTTCCTTGGACACATGCTTCCTTCTGCGTGTAGCACTGAAGTTGGCCTGGGGGAAGGCCTGGGTAAGAGCCTCGATCCTATATACAGATGGATGGCTTCCAGTCCCAGTCCTGATACTTTGGGCTGTGTGACCTGGAGATGGTTGCTTAACTTCTCTGTGCCTGGGCTTCCTCACCTATTTATAGAAACTTCCTTGCTCAGTGGATGTGAAAACAAGTGACTTGGCAGGTGTCGAGCATTCAGCTCACCACCTGGCCTAGAACAGGTGCTCAGACAGTGTCATCTGACCCCACAGCCATGGTCAGGGCCACCTTGATGACCACTGCCTAGATTTCACTGACTTCCCCAGAGTCAGCCCTTGCTGACTTTCTGTTCCAGGCTCCCTGGGACCACGTCTTCTTGTATCCACAAGGAAAACCAACTCTTGCCTGAGCTTTACTTCTGCATGTTGCCTTGGGTCCTCAAGTCTCCGCGGCTCACACGCGGTTCTCCAGGAGGAGACCCTCCCTCTCTCTGGGTCTTTCAGGACATTCCCCTTGAGGAAGGCAGGCCAGAGGGGCAGATTGCTCAGCTGAGAAGTGTGTGGTGCACAGGGTGTGCTGTGAGCAGTTGGGTCTGGGTGAAAGGTTGATGAACGCAGCTCCTGACTCAGATACCTGTGAGTGCTGCTCCCTGAAGAGATCTCCTAACAGACTCCAAGTATGACCACGCTCCGTTATCACTCCCTCAGACACACTGGCTGGGCTGCAGGGGACTGGATGTCCCTGTCACCATGCTTCCTGCTGGCAGAGCAGCTGCTGAGGGGGAGTGCCAGGATCTCCCAGCCCCTGCTGAACACGACTCTCACCTGGTTGCACGGTCATATCCCCTGGACCACTTGCATTTTACAGACGTGCACATGTTACTTTACACCTAAGTTTAGAAATGCGTAAAACTCAAAATATTATTAAAAGCACTGCACCTCAAAAAGAGGAGAGCTCAACATCTAAATTCACAAAATTAGAGATACTATCACCTCTAAACCTCATTCAGCATTGTTCGTGTTTTTCAGTCTCTCAGTCATGTCCCCCTCTTCTTGACCCCATGGACTACAGCACAGCAGGCTTCCCTGTCCTTCACCATCTCCCAGAGCTTGCACAAACTCATGTCCATTAAGTCAATGATACTATGTAACCAACTCGTCCTCTGTTGTCCCCTTCTCTTCCTGCTTTAATCTTGCCCAGCATCAGGGTCTTTTCTAATGAGTCAGCTCTTTGTAACAGTGGCCAAAGGATTGGAGCTTCAGCTTCAGCATCAGTCCTTCCAATGAATATTCAGGGTTCATTTCATTTAGGATCTTACCTAGATATTTTCTATATCTTTTCTGGAGCCAAACAAAGGAGAAATGGAAAAACATCCTGCAACATGGGATATTTATGCTTACAGGTTTAATGAGTGAAAACTATTGTGGAAACTATGCCAGCACTAATGAGGGGCACCTTCAGCCAGCTCTCAACCCCAACAAGGAAGGTAGGGCCTGGGAGTCTCCTGTGGGGACAACACAAGCCAAGGGCCAGGTATAAAAGCTCTGCATCCCCAAGCACCTCACACACACAGCTCATACACTCACACACACACAAACCCTCCTCCAGCCCTACCACCTCCACCATGGCAGCCTCCACCCTGTCCGTCTGCTCCAGCGACCTGAGCTATGACTGTCCAGAGAGCTGCTGCGAGCCCCCCTGCTGTGCCCCCAGCTGCTGTGCCCCGGCCCCCCGCCTGACCCTGCTCTGTGCCCCAGTGAGCTGCGAGTCCAGCCCTTGCTGCCAGCTAGCCTGCAGCAACTCCTGCCCAGCCTCATGCTGCCAGCAGTCTAGCTGCCAGTCCTCCTGCTGCACCTCCTCCCCTTGCCAGCAGGCCTGCTGTGAGTCCGTCTGCTGCAGGCCCGTCTGCTGCACACCTGTCTGCTGCAAGTATGTCTGCTGTACACCTGTCTGCTGCAGGCCGGTCTGCTGTGAGGCCTCCCCCTGTTCTACCGCCCCATGTTGCCAGCAGTCTAGCTGCCAGCCCTCCTGCTGCACCTCCTCCCCCTGCCAGCAGGCCTGCTGCATGCCTGTCTGCTGCACCCCTGTCTGCTGCAGGCCTGTGTGCTGTGAGGC
Organism: Bubalus kerabau; assembly: GCF_029407905.1. NCBI lineage: Eukaryota > Metazoa > Chordata > Mammalia > Artiodactyla > Bovidae > Bubalus > Bubalus kerabau. The sequence continues at coordinate 190,870,997 of NC_073625.1, read as the reverse complement.
CTCCCCCTGCTCAGCACCCTCATCCTGCTGCAGACCCTCTTCCTCCGTTTCCCTCCTCTGCCGCCCCGTGTGCCGCCCCGCCTGCTGTGTGCCCAAGTCTTCCTGCCAGCCCAGCTGCTGCCGCCCGGCCTCTTCCGTGTCCCTCCTCTGCAGGCCCGCGTGCTCCCGCCTGGCCTGCTGCATCCCAACCTCGGCCCCAGAGCCCTGCTGCTGACCTGGCATGTGTCCCCAGAGCCAGCCGGGCGCAGGTTCCACCTGTGACTTGGTCCTCTGTCCTGACCTGGGCTGGGTGGTTTGCCTCACTCAGGACAGGGTCCCCGATGTTTCCACAGTCCTGACTGACTGACCTCTCACTCCTGCCCCAGGAACCCCAACTTTACGGCTCCCTGGGGCTTCTGCCTCCCAGGAGTCGCCTCCAGCTGTCTCTGGGTCACCTGCCCCCCTACCCCTCCAGATCCTTTAGCTCGGTCACTTGGCCTGGACTTCCAACCAGTCAGCACCCCATCAGGCACCTGGATAAATAAACTCATGTCATCACCTGATTGCTCCCTTCATGTGATCTCTGTTGGGTGGGTGCAGGGGTGGAAGGAAGCACACGATTGTGACCTGACACTAGTCTCCTCCAGCTGAGAGCATTTCTGTTGGGAAGCGAGCGTGTTAGTCACGCAGTCATGTCTGACTCTCTGAGACCCCATAGACTGTAGCCCACCAGGTTCCTCTGTCCATGGAATTCTCCAGGCAAGAATACTGGAGTGGGTTGCTATTCCCTTCTCTAGGGGATCTTCCTTACTCAGGGGTCGAACCTGGATCTCCTACATTGCAGGCAGGTTCTTCACCGTCTGAGTCACTGGGGAAGCCACGGCAGTAAGTGACTGAGACCCCAAAGAGCATTGGCCTGACCCGTCTGGAAAGGGTCGCCAGGTGGGGCTCCTGCTTCTCCAGGAAGTCAGTGCCTGTTCAGGCCCTGGCCCGTGGCTGGTCCCCTGCAGACCTGTCATGGTCTAGGGGTTTCACAGGCTCCCTGGACTGTTCCTGCCCACTTGAAACATATGGAACTGGCCCCATCAGTCTGCTCCATGCAGGTGACCTAAGGACCCCATGTAACACAACCTGTAGGTGGCTGGGGTCACCCCTTTTGGTCCGCCAGTGGGTCTGCACTTTTAGCAGAAATGTGGTGGGAGTGGGGAGGGCTGCTCCAACCGTGTGGGGTGAGAGGGCCTGGATGACACTCCCACCCGACTGATCCAGAGAGCTAACAAGATCAGGACACAAGGAGGTTGAGATGCTGGACTTGAGGAGGACAGCACAGGCCCACCTGGGAGGGGAAAGAAACTGAGTGGGTCTCACAGCTGCCCAGCTCACCCCCTCGAGAATGTTTCCAGGACCCAGGCCAGAAACCCAGGTGGAGTGCCATGGATCCCTCAGTTTTAGAGCTGGTCTGCGAATTGGGGGCAGTGTGGGGCAGCTAGTGTCCGGGGTCAGGATGCCAGAGAGAAGAGAGCTGTTCTGAGGAACTCCCCTGTCCACGGAGGGTCTCCCTTAAGTGTCCCCTGAGAAATGATAAGCAAACAGGTGTGAGGCTGAGCCTGGGAAAATGCATAAAGTTAGCTGGACTGATTGGCAGAGATGAGAGACAGCCTTAAAAGGACCTGACCCCACCAGCCTGTTGGAAACATTCATAAGTCTCAGGACATGGGGTGGCTCTTCCGAAGAGTTGCCTCAACTCTTAGAGAAAATAGTAGAAATGGAAAAGGAGAAATTAGCACAGACCCCGCAGGTATTAAAAGGAAATGCAATAAGCAATTAAGGTGATATGGACTCATGCCTTGAAGACACAAATAACCAAAATTCACTAAAAAAAAAGCCAACAAAAAACAGAACTCCTTAATTGTACTGTATCAACTTAACATATCTTGTTTTTTAGGGCAGTTTTAGGTTCAGAGCAAAACTGAGTAGGAAGTACAGAGTTCCTATATATATAATCCATACCCTCTCACAAGTGCAGCCTACCCCACCATCAGTATCTTGTTATTTGATGCATTTGTTACAAATGGGCTACATTCGTTATAATGCATAAACCTACACTGACATGTTAATATCACCCAAATTCCATAGTTTACATTAGAGTTACTCTTGCTGTTGCTAAGTTCTATGTGGAGCATTACGGAATAGTTTTCCTGCCCTAAAAATCCTCTGTGCTCCATCCATTCATCTCTTCTTCCCTGTAACCATGGCAACCAGTGATCTTTTTACCGACTCCATAGTTTTGTCTTTTCCAGAATGTCATATCCTTGGAACCATCAGGAGTGGAAACTTTTCAGGTTGGCTTCTTTCACTTAGGAATATGCACTTACGTTTCCTTCATGTTCCTTCATGCCTTGATAGCCTTTTTCTATTTTTTTTATTGAGGGAAAATATTCATAACACAAAGTTTACAACCTTAACCACTTTAAAGTGTACAGTTCAGTGGTATTAAGTACATTCATAACCATGTGTAACCATCACCACTATCCATACTTGGAACTCTTTATCTTGCAAAACAAACTCGATGCACATTAAACAACAATACCCAAACTTCCTTTCTCACAGCTCCTGGAAAGCATCATTCTACTTTTTGTGTCTAAAGTACTTCGTGTAAGTGAAATCACAAAGTGTTTGTCTTTTTGTGACTGGCTTATTTATCTTACCATAATGTCCTCATGCTTCGTCCATAATAGTGCCAGATTTACTTCTTGTTAACAGGTGAATAATATTCCATTCTATGGGTATACCACATTTTGCTTATCCATTCATCCAGCAGTGAACACCTGAATGACTTCCACTTTTTAGCTATTGTGAAAAATGCTTCTATGAATGTGGTATTACAAATTTCTCTTCAAGATTCTGCTTTCAATTCTTTTCAGCATAGACCCAGTAGAAATACTGGATCATACAGTAATTCTACTTTTAATGTATTGAGGAACCATCATACTGATTTCCACGTAGCTGTACCAGTTCATGTTCCCACCAACAGTTACAAGTGTTCCAGTTTCTTCACAATCTCACCAATATTTATGTTGTTTTTTTAAATATATGGTCATTATTCTAAGAGGTGTAAGGTGGTACCTCACTGTAGTTTTGATTTGCATTTCTCTAATGATTAGTTCTGTTGAGTATATTTTCATGTGCTTATTGGCCATTTGTATATCTTCTTTGGAAAAATGTCTATCCGTGGCCTTTGCTCATTTTTGAGTTAGGTTTTTTGTTGTTGTTGTTACTGAGTTTTAGGAGTTCTCTATACATTCTGGATATCAATCTCTTATCAGATATATGATTTTCAAATCTTTCCTCACATTTGTTTGGGTTACCTTTGTTCTCTGTTGATACTACCTTTTGATGACAAATATTTAACATTTTCGTCAAGTCCCGTTTCTGTGTTTTCTTTTGCTGCTGTGTCATTGGTGTCATGTCCAGGAAGTGACTGCCAGATTCCAGGTTGTGAAGGTTTGTCCTATTTTTTCTTCAAAGAGTTGCATAGTTACAGGTCTTACATTTAGATGGAGGATCCACTTTGAGTTAATTTTGTGTATGATGTTAGGTATGGATCTAACTTCATTCTTATGCATGTGAATATCCGATTTCCCTAGAACCATTTGTTGAAAAGACTGTCTTTTCTCCAGTGAATGGACTTAATGCCCTTGTCAAAGATGGTTTGACCTAATGTGTGAGGGTTTGTTTCTGGATCCTGTACTCTCTTCCATTGACCTCTGTGTCTGACTTTGTGCCAGTACCACTCTATTTGATTACTGTCGCTTTGTAGTGAGCTTTGAAATCAGGGGTATGATTCCTCTGGCTTTGTCCTTTTTCAGGATTTTTTTTTTTTTTTTTGGTTATTCAAGGTCCCTTAAGATTCCATATGAGTTTTAGAATGAGTTTTTTTTTTAATTTCTGTGAAAAGTCATCAATGTTGATAGCAGCTGTATTAAATATATAGATTGGTTTGGATAGTAATGATATCTTGACAATATTAAAGCTTGAATCCATAAATATGGGGTGTCTTTCCATTTACTTATGTCTTCTTCCATTTCTTTCAACAATGATTTGTAGTTTTCACTGGATAAGTTTTTGACCTCCTTGATTAATTCCTCAGTATTTTACTTTTTTGATGATATTCTAAATGGAATCAGTTTTGTAATTTCCTTTTAGGGTTATTCATTATTAATGTATAGAAATGCAACTAATTTTTTATATATTGACTTTGTATCCTGCTGTTTTGCTGAATTCACTTATTAGTTGTAATGGTTTGGTGTGTAGGTATGGAATTTTTAGCATTTTGTACATATAAGGATTATGTATATATAACATCTGTGAATGGTGAGGATTTTACTTCTTCTTTTTCAACTTAAATGGCTTTTATTTTTCCTTTTGTCCAGCTGCTCTCCTAGAACTTCCAGGACTGATGAATAGCAGTGGCAAAAGTGGGCAACCCTGCCTTGCTCCTGATCTTCAAAGAAAAGCTTTCAGTCTTTCAACGTTGAGTGTGATGTTTGCTGTGGGTCTTTCATATACATATTTTTTTATTATGTTGAGGCAGTTTCCTTCTACTTTCAGTTTGTTGAGTGTTTTTATCATAAAAGGTGTTGAATTTTGTCAAGTGCGTTTTCTGCATGAATTGAGATGATTATGGATTTCCCCCTCCATTCCATTAATGTGGTGTGTTATATTCATTGATGTTCATATCACTCCTTCTACCCTAGCCTTCTGGCAGGAGATCCCCCTCGGTCATGGTGTACAATTCTTTTAATTTGCTGCTGAATTTGGTTTGCTAGTATTTTGATGAGGATTTTTGTAAGAGACTGAATGCTTTTCCTCTAAGACCAGGAGCAAGACACAGGTGTCTTCTCTCTGCATTCTTTCAACATCATACTTAAGATCACATCTTGGGCAACAAAATAACAAATAAAAGGGTGCATACCGAAGAAATAAAATCATCTCTACTCACAGAGGATGTGATTGTCCACATTGGAAACCCTTAAAATCTACAAAAAGAGTCGTAGAAATACATGAGGGTTTAGCAAGTTGAAGGATGAAAACCTGGAGTAGGAAAAATTAATTGTATTTCTTGGACTTCCCTGGGAACTTAGTCGATAAGAATCCACCTGCCAATGCAGGGGACATGGATTCTACCCCTGACTGGGGAAGATTGCACAGACTGCAGAGCAACGAAAGCCAGTGCACCCCAACTACAGCCTGCATGCCACAATTACTGAAGCCCACACACCTAGGGGGCTTCCCAGGTGGCTTAGTGGTAAAGAATCCACCTGCTAGTGCAGAAGACACAGGTGATGCAGGTTCGATCCCTGGGTTGGGAAAATCCCCTGGAGGAGGAAATGGCAACCCACTCCAGGATTCTTGGCTGGAAAATTCCATGGACAGTGCAGCCTGGTGGGCCACAGTCCATGGGGGTCACAAATAGTCAGACACGACTAGCAACTGAGCGTACGTGCATGTACACACTCTAGGACCTGCAAGCTACACCTACTGAGCCTACCTGCTGCAACCACAGAAGCCTGTGCACCGTGAGCCCAGACTCCACAACAAGAGAAGCCACCGCAATGAGAAAGCCCATGTACCACAACTAGAAAAAGCCCTCACACAGGAAAGAAGACCCAGCACAACCAAAAATAATAATAATAATAAATAAACAAATAATTTTAGAAACTACTTATATTTCTGTATAATAGCAATAAAAATTGAATCAAGTTTTTTGTTTAAAAGTATATTAGCATAAAAAAATAAAAACAGGTACAAATTTTACAGAATATGTACAGAATGACATCTATAAAAACACTGATGAAAGAAAAAGAAGACACAAATAAGTGTAGAACTACACCATGTCTACATGTTTGAATATTATTATGATGTCAGTTGCCTCCAAACCGGGGCCTCCCTGGTAGTTCAGCTGGTAAAGGATCTGCCTGAAATGCAGGATACCCTGGTTTGATTCCTGGGTTGGGAAGATCCCCTGGAGAAGTGACAGACTACCCACCCCAGTACTCTTGGGCTTCCCTGGTGGCTGAGATGTTAGAGAATCTGCCTGCAATGCAGGAAACATGGGTTCAATCCCTGGCTTGGGAAGATCCCCTGGAGAAATGACAGACTACCCACCCCAGTACTCTTGGGCTTCCCTGGTGGCTGAGATGTTAGAGAATCTGCCTGCAATGCAGGAAACGGGTTCAATCCCTGGCTTGGAAAGATCCCTGGAGGAGGGCTTGGCAACCCGGTCCAGGATTCTTGCCTGGAGAATCCCCATGGACAGAGGAGCCTGGCAGGATACAGTCCATGGGGTCACGAAGAGTGGGACACGACTAAGCGACTAAACACAACACATCACCTCCAAATTGATCTATAGATTCAAAGTAATTGCAATAACAAATAGGATTTCTTTGTTGGTATCAATAAGTTGACCCTAAATTTATTTGGAAAGACAAAGGAGCTCAAGGAGCCACAAAATTTGAAAATGAGGAAGAAAGTTGGAGGTTTTATCCTATCTGACTTCAGTATTTACCATAAAGCTATAATAATCAAAACAGTCCAATGCTAGCAAAGGTACAGGCCCAGATGAATGATACAGAAAAAAGAAACAGGCCCACACAAATGAAATCAATTGATTTTTTATAAAAGTGCAAAGGCAATTTGGAACAATGGATGTCTCTATGCAAAAAAAAAAGTAAACCTTGACCCGTACCTCAATTTTTACTTAATGTAAAACTTTAATCAAAGTTTACCAGAGACCTAAATATAAAATGTAAAAGTTTTAAACTTTCAGAGGAAAACATTGAAGAAAATCTTTGTGACCTTGTGGTTAGGCAGAGTTCTTAGATTCAATACCAAAAGCATGATTGCTAAAAAAAAAAAAATAATACCCTGAAAAAAAAACTGATAAAACAGTTTATCAGTATTAAACTGTTTTGTTCATCAAAAGACACTCTTTATTATTATTATTTTTTTTTTTTTTTTACTTTACAACATTGTATTGGTTTTGCAATACATCAACGTGCATCCACCACGGGTGTACACATGTTCCCCATCCTGAACCCCCCTCCCACATCCCTCCCTATACCATCCCTCTGGGTCATCCCAGTGCACCAGCCCCAAGCTTCCTGTATCCTGCATCAAACCTGGACTGGCGATTCATTTCTTATATGGTATTATACATGTTTTAATGCCATTCTCCCAAATCATCCCCCCCTACCTCTCTCCCACAGAGTCCAAAAGACTGTTCTATGCATCTGTGTCTCTTATGCTGTCTTGCATACAGGGTTGTCATTACCATCTTTCTAAATTCCATATATATGCGTTAGTATACTGTATTGGTGTTTTTCTTTCTGGCTTACTTCACTCTGTATAATAGGCTCCAGTTTCATCCACCGCATTAGAACTGATTCAAATGTATTCTTTTTAATGGCTGAGTAATACTCCATTGTGTATATGTACCACAGCTTTCTTATCCATTCATCTGCTGATGGACATCTAGGTTACTTCCATGTCCTGGCTATTATAAACAGTGCTGCAATGAACATTGGGGTACACGTGTCTCTTTCAATTCTGGTTTCTTCAGTTTGTATGCCCAGCAGTCGGATTCCTGGGTCATATGGCAGTTCTATTTCCAGTTTTTTAAGGACTCTCCACACTGTTCTCCATAGTGGCTGTACTAGTTTGCATTCCCACCAACAGTGTAAGAGTGTTCCCTTTTCTCCACATCCTCTCCAGCATTTATTGCTTGCAGACTTTTGGATCACAGCCATTCTGACTGGTGTGAAATGGTACCTCATTGTGGTTTTGATTTGCATTCTCTGATTATGAGTGATGTTGAGCATCTTTTCATGTGTTTGTTAGCCATCTGTATTTCTTCTTTGGAGAAACGTCTATTTAGTTCTTTGGCCCATTTTTTTATTGGGTCATTTATTTTTCTGGAATTGAGCTGCAGGAAGCCATATGATTATCTCAGTAGATGCAGAGAAAGCCTTTGATAAAATTCAACATCCATTTATGATAAAAACTCTCCAGAAAGCAGGAATAGAAGGAACATACCTCAACATAAGAAAAGCTATATATGACAAATCCACAGCAAACATTATCCTCAATGGTGAAAATTTTAAAGCATTTCCCCTAAAGTCAGGAACAAGACAAGGGTACCCACTCTCACCACTACTATTCAACATAGTTTTGGAAGTTTTCGCTACAGCAATCAGAGCAGAAAAAGAAATAAAAGGAATCCAAATTGGAAAAGAAGTAAAACTCTCACTGTTTGCAGATGACATGATCCTCTACATAGAAAACCCTAAAGACTCCACCAGAAAATTACTAGAGCTAATCAATGAATACAGTAAAGTTGCAGGATATAAAATCAACACACAGAAATCCCTTGCATTCCTATACACTAATAATGAGAAAATAGAGAAATTAAGGAAACAATTCCATTCAGCATTGCAACGAAAAGAATAAAATACTTAGGAATATATCTACCTAAAGAAACTAAAGACCTATATATAGAAAACTATAAAACACTGATGAAAGAAATCAAAAAGGACACTAATAGATGGAGAAATATACCATGTTCATGGATCAGAAGAATCAATATAGTGAAAATGAGTATACTACCCAAAGCAATCTATAGATTCAACACAATCCCTATCAAGCTACCAACGGTATTTTTCACAGAGCTAGAAAAAATAATTTCACAATTTGTATGGAAATACAAAAAACCTCCAATAGCCAAAGCAATCTTGAGAAAGAAGAATGGAACTGGAGGAATCAACCTGCCTGACTTCAGGCTCTACTACAAAGCCACAGTCATCAAGACAGTATGGTACTGGCACAAAGACAGAAATATAGATCAATGGAAAAAAATAGAAAGCCCAGAGATAAATCCACACACCTGTGGACACCTTATCTTTGACAAAGGAGGCAAGAATATACAATGGAGAAAAGACAATCTCTTTAACAAGCAGTGCTGGGAAAACTGGTCAACCACTTGTAAAAGAATGAAACTAGAACACTTTCTAAGACCATACACAAAAATAAACTCAAAATGGATTAAAGATCTAAACATAAGACCAGAAACTGTAAAACTCTTAGAGGAGAACATAGGCAAAACACTCTCTGACATACATCACAGCAGGACCCTCTATGACCCACCTCCCAGAATATTGGAAATAAAAGCAAAAATAAACAAATGGGATCTAACTAAAAGCTTCTGCACAACAAAAGAAACTATAAACAAGGTGAAAAGACAGCCTTCAGAATGGGAGAAAATAATAGCAAATGAAGCAACTGACAAACAACTAATCTCAAAAATATACAAGCAATTCCTGCAGCTCAAAAGACACTCTTGTCCAGGTTCGATGCACGATACTGGATGCTTGGGGCTAGTGCACTGGGACGACCCAGAGGGATGGTATGGGGAGGGAGGAGGGAGGAGGGTTCAGGATGGGGAACACATGTATACCTGTGGCGGATTCATTTTGATATTTGGCAAAACGAATACAATTTTGTAAAGTTTAAATATAAAATAAAATTTTAAAAAAAAAGAATGAAAACACAAGCCATAGACTTGGAGAAAATATTTGCAAATCACACATCTGACTAAAGTACTTGTATCCAAAATATATAAAGAACACTCAAAATTGAACATTAAGAAAAAGTAACAAAGAAAAGGGCCTAAAGATTTGAAGAAATACCAAGAAGATGCAGGGATGGCAAATAAGCCTATAAAATGATGCTCCGCATCATTACTCATTAGGGAAGTGCAAATTAAAACTGCCACAAAGTCCCCTTCATACCTACGAGAAAGGCTAGAATTGAAAACAATTACCACGCCAGTGTTGGCAAGGATGTGGAAAACTGGAGCTTTGATACATAAAATAATATCATAAATGACACAGCCACTGTGGATAAGTTTGGCAAAGAAGTACATTAGAGGACCTCAACATATCACTGGTCTTGGGGGAAATGCAAGTTTGAATTATGCTAAGGTACTGCTGCTGCTGCCAAGTCTCGTCAGTCTCGTCCGACTCTGTGGGACCCCTTAGACGACAGCCCACCAGGTTCCCCGTCCCTGGGATTCTCCAGGCAAGAACAGTGGAGTGGGTTGCCATTTCCTTCTCCATTTATGTGACCTCCTAGAAAAATCACAACTGCAGTGATTTTGAATCAGCACTTGCCTGGGGCTTTGGGCCGAGGGAGGAGCTGATTCCAGTGGGACAGGAGTTTGGGGGCCTGTATGGTCTGGTGGGGGTGTGTCTGCATTTGTGAAAACTCAGAGAACTGCACTTGGGAAAGAGTGGGTCGAAGGCCAAAGGGGCAGGGCAGCCAGCAGGCACTTGCTTCTACAGGATCAAGCCGATGGACCTCCACTGCCTCTGTCTGCTTTTTGCTGACTTTGTTGTTCTTTATTATTCTTTTTTATATTCTGCCTGCCTTTGGGCTCGCTATTTTTCTGGACCATGTACTCTCAAGGTGGTTTTTGTAGAATCTGTACAAGTGGCTTCTTTTCAGAATAGCTGTCTTACCAGAAATGCTCTAATCTCCATCCGCCTGATAATCCACTTTCCTCAGACTTTCAAGAGTTGGTTGCAGTGTCTTCAGGTATGTTGACTGGCTGAGCGAAGTCGGATGCCAAACTCTCTGGAAGTTTTTAGGCCGTTTCCTCGTATTTGGCGTCAGACATTTCACCAGTGTGTCAGATACGCACCGTTTTCCATTCATCTTGTCCTAGTTCAGTCAAAGTTCCAAATCTGAAGCACCATGTTTCTTTCCCTTCTCTCTGGAAAACGTTCTGTTTCTCCCATTGCTGCACACATTCTATCCCTGGAGACCTCGTCTGACGCAGCTGGACCTTCCCTCCATCCTGCTCTGTGCTTGAGACATGTCTTGGTTCTTCTCACTCACTCCTTCTCCCTTTGGCTGGTCTGTCCACTGTTGAGCCCTGGTGCTTGAGAGGGACGTCCTACAGCAGGTGGCAGCACCGTCCCAACTTTGAGCCCTGCGATGCCAAGTCTCTGAGACAGGGATTCACAGCCACTCCCCTGCAGAGCCATGGACAGGTGGGAGGGGAGAGCCTGCAGGCACACGGGTGGGGCTCCGGGACCCTAGAGGAGTCCTGTGTTTGCTTAGAGACCCTCACACAGCTCAGGGGTGATCCAGCCCTCAACCAGGGCATGCATTATACAAGCAGGAAACTCGTGTGTAAATAAACAAGAAGTAATAGGGGCTCAAAACACCAACAAGGAAAGGGAAGCCTCAGGGAGCCTTCAGCTGGCCCAACACACACCTGGACGGCGTATAAAAGGCCCACAGCCCTGAGCCATGCTCACACACTCACTCACTCACTCACACACACTCACATCCTCACCCTCCTCCAGCCCCACCACTTCCACCATGGCTTCCTCTGCCCTGTCTGTCTGCTCCAGTGACCTGAGCTACAGCAGCCGGGTCTGCCTGCCCGGGTCCTGTGACTCCCGCACCGGCTCCTCCTGGCAGGTGGACGACTGTCCAGAGAGCTGCTGCGAGCCCCCCTGCTGTGCCCCCAGCTGCTGCGCCCCGGCCCCCCGCCTGACCCTCCTCTGCGCCCCAGTGAGCTGCGAGTCCAGCCCCTGCTGCCAGCCAGGCTGCAGCAGCTCCTGCCTGGCCTCGTCCTGCCAGCAGTCTAGCTGCCAGCCCTCCTGCTGCACCTCCTCCCCTTGCAAGCAGGCCTGCTGTGAGCCCGTCTGCTGCAAGCCTGTCTGCTGCACACCTGTCTGCTGCAGGCCTGTCTGCTGCACACCTGTCTGCTGCAGGCCTGTCTGCTGCACACCTGTCTGCTGTGAGGCCTCCCCCTGTTCTACTTCCTCATCTTGCAAGCAGTCTAGCTGCCAGTCCTCCTGCTGCACCTCCTCCCCCTGCCAGCAAGACTGCTGTGAGCCTGTCTGCTGCAGGCCCATCTGCTGCACACCTGTCTGCTGCAGGCCTGTCTGCTGCACACCTCTCTGCTGCAGGCCCGTGTGCTGTGAGTCCTCCCCCTGCTCAGCCTCCTTGTGCTGCCAGCCCAACCCCTGCTCCTCGGTTAGTTGCAGACCCTCCTCCTCCCTGTCCCTTATCTGCCGTCCTGTGTGCCGCCCCGCCTGCTGTGTGCCCACCTCCTCCTGCCAGCCCAGCTGCTGTCGCCCGGCCTCCTGTGTATCCCTACTCTGTCGGCCCGCGTGCTCCCGCCCTGCTTGCTGTGTCCCAACCTCAGCCCCAGAGCCCTGTTGCTGACCCGGCACATTGCCAACTCCTTCCAGGGCCAACGCTGACTTTCACCTGAAATTTCTGTAGCCTTAGGCCAGTCTGGGGTCTCCTTCTGTCCCAGAGTTTCCTGTGAGCAGCCTGGGCTGGCTCCTGGTTCCCTCCAGGCCCTGAGTGTCAGCCAGCATGCGGCTCTCCATCCTTCTTGGTCATGGATTTTGTCCTGATCTAGGTGAGGGGGCTGCTTGTTAACAAATAAAGTCATTGTCAAGCCCTCTCTGTGCCTTGAGTGCATATCTTTCAAACCCTGGGAAAGACCTTTGTTGTGGACAGTGGTCTGGGCTGGTTTAGAATCCTGGCCTTGACTTGTATCCAGGACAGTAACATCATCAGGCACGGCTAACCACGCCCTGCTACTCTCTGCCAGGGTGTCCTGAGGCCATAGATCGACGGCAGCCTCCAGTCCAGAGTACCCTGCTCACCTGTACACCCCTGCATGAAGTGAGTGATGGGGTGGCAGTGGGGCATATGTCCAGGCCCCAGGTTTGCACACTGGGAACATGGGGCTTCCCTAGGGACAAAGAAAACCCCGTTTAGTAAACATCTGCCTTGAATATGTAAAACTTACTCCAGAATCAGCTTCAGACAGGCAGGTGCCAGCCGTTCCCAAGTGCCCTGGACAGGAGTGTGAGTGCTTCCCTCTGTGTGCGAAGGTCTGGATGGTGAGAGCCACATGCGGTGATGTTGGGAGCCTGTGTGAGTCAGGTTCTCCAGAGAAAGAACCCATAAGACATGTGCACGTATGCAGAGACTGATGTTGAGGAGCTAGCTCACACAGTTTGGAGGCGGGCAAGACCCAAATCTGCAGGGTGAGCTTCCTGGGAAGAGTTGGTGTTGCAGCTACAGATGACCAGCTGGTAGAATCTCTTTCTCCTTGGGGGGGGCCTCAGTCTGTTCTCAAGGTCTTCAACTCTTGGGTGTAGCCCACCCTCATTTTGTAGGGCAATCTGTTTTACTCCTAGTCCACTGATTTCAGTCTTGATCTCACCTAAAAAGCAACTATGTCATGACATCCAGCAATGTTTACCCAGACAACTGGGCACCGTGGCCTGGTCAGTTGACTCTTGAAACTATCCATCACAGGGACCGACAGCCAAGGGGGATGGGCTGTTTGGTAATGCAGGTGCTCGCTGGGCGATGCCCTCAGGAATTCAAGTTCTAAGGCAGCTATCCCTTTTGGGAAATATGGGGAGGAGGGACATACCCTGGCCCTTCAGGACAGTGCTGGACCTGCGTGGCAGTGTGAAGGGCCTTGACTTGGGGCCTCAAATATATTTGTGCCTATTATAATATGCATGCGTGTGTGCTGAGTTGCCTGAAGTGTGTCTGAGTCTTAGTGACCTTATGGGCTGTAAGCTGCCCGACTCTTCTGTCCATGAGCTTCTCCAGGCAAGAGTCAGGAGTGGGCCTCTGTGCCCTCCTCCAGGGCTCCTCCTGACCCAGGGGTCAAATCTGGGTCTGCTGCAGCTCATGCTGGTAGCGAATCCTTCACTGCTGAGCCAGACAGGAACCCAGCTGTTATAATAGCCACATTTAAAGTGAAAAAAGACAGGTAGAGTTTATTTAATTACATTTTATTAACCCAATACATGCAAAATGTTTAAAGAGATGGGAATACCAGACCACCTTACCTGTCTCCTGAGAATCCTGTACGTGGGTCAAGAAGCAATTATTACAACTAGATATGTAACAGTAGACTGGTTCCAAATTGGGAAAGGAGTATCAAGGCTGTATATTGTCATCCTGCTTATTTAGCTTATATGCAGTGTACATCATAGAAATGCCAGGCGGGATGAAGTACAAGCTGGAATCAAGATGGCTAGGAGAAATATCAACAAGCTCAGTGATGCAGATGATACCACCCTTATGGCAGAAAGTGAAGAGAAACTAAAGAGCCTCTTGATGAGGGTGAAAGAGCAGAGTGAAAAAGCTGACATGAAACTCAACATTCAAAAAACTAAGATCATAGCATCTGGTCCCATCATTTCATGGGAAATAGATGGGGAAACAATGGGAACAGTGACAGACTTTATTTTGGGGGGCTCCAAAATCACTGCAGATGGCTGTGATTTCATGACTGCAGCCATGAAATTAAAAGATGCTTGCTCCTTAGAAGAAAGGCTATGACCAACCTAAACAGCATATTAAGAAGTAGAGACATTACTTTGCCAACAAAGGTCTGTCTAGTCAAAGCTGTAGTTTTTCCAGTAGTCATGTACGTATGTGAGAGTTGGACTATAAAGAAGGCTGAGCACCAAAGAATTGATACTTTTGAACTATAGTGTTGGAGAAGACTCTTGAGAGTCCCTTGGACAGCAAGGAGATCAAGCCTGACTATTCATTGGAAGGACTGATGCTAAAGCTGAAGCTCCAATACTTTGGCCACCTGATTTGAAGAGCTGACTCATTAGACAAGACTCTAATGTTGGGAAAGACTGACGGCAAAAGGAGAAGCGGGCGGCAGAGGGTGAGATGCTTCGATAGCATCATCGACTCAGTGGGTATGAATTTGAGCAAACTCTGGGAGATAGTGGAGGACAGAGGAACCTGGCGTGCTGCAGTCCATAGGGTCACAAAGAATTGGAATTAGCTTAGCGACTGATCAACAACAATCCAAAAGCTTAGTGTTTCAATACATCTGATATTAATGAAGTATCAGAACCTCACCAGGGTCACTGGCTGGGAAGGATCAGACTTTGCGTGTATCAACAGAACCCATCTCTCTGGCTGTTTAGACTTTTCTTCCTTTTCTTCTCACCTACACCTGCCCAATTCCTCATGTGCTCCTGTATATTTCCTCACTTGGCCGTTTGTCTTCTTTCTTTCTGGTTTTTGTTCTTAAGATTTTTTTAACCTGGACCTTTTTTAAAGTCTTTATTGAATTTGTTACCACATTGCTTCTTTTTTGTGTTTCGGGTTTTCTGGCTGAGGGCTGTGTGGCATCTTGGCACCCTGACCAGGGACTGAACCCACACCCCATGCACTTGAATTTGGATCCTAAACCACTGGACCTCCAGGGGAGTCCCATCATTTGTTTTGTTTCTTTAAATGTTTCTCCAAGAGGGAAACATGAAAAGAGTGTTTTCCAAGCTCTTGCTTATGTGAAAATACACTGCTGTTCTCTTTACTTGAGGAAGATATAAGGGGCTTCCCAAGTGGCACCACTGGTAAAGACTTGGCCTGCCAATGCAGGAGAAAGATATAATAATTTGAAAAAAGGAAAAATGAGCTTTAGTCCCCAGTGTTCCCCCAGAAGCTCTGTGTCTTTCACTGTTTGGTGGGAGAGGTCCGGGGTCCGCCTGGTAATAGTTCATTTCCAGACCAGACTGTCAGCCGTTTGTTCCTGCCTGGAGATGGAGCTGCCCTTCATTCAGTTCATTTACAAACTGCCAATTTGGAAAACTCAGCAGTGGCCACAGGACTCGAGTATGTCAGTTTTCATTCCAATCCCTAAGAAAGGCAATGCCAAAGAATACTCAAACTACCACACAATTGCACTCGTCTCACATGCTAGCAAAATCATGCTCAAAATTCTCCAAGACAGGCTTCAACAACGTGAACTGTGAACTACCAGATGTCTGAGCTGGTTTTAGAAACGGCAGAGAAACCAGAGATCAAATTGCTAGCATCTGATAGATCATCAAAAAAGCAAGAGAGTTCCAGAAAAACATCTATTTCTGCTTTACTGAGTATGCCAAAGCCTTTGACTGTGTGGATCACAGTAAATGTGGAAAATTCTGAAAGAGATGGGAATACCAGACCATCTGACCTTCCTCTTGAGAAATCTGTATACAGGTCAGGAAGCAACAGTTAGAACTGGACATGGAACAACAGACTGGTTCCAAATAGGAAAAGGAATACATCAAGGCTGTTTATTGTCACCGTGCTTATTTAACTTATATGCAGAGTACATCATGTGAAATGCTGGGCTGGAAGAAGCACAAGCTGGAATCAAGATTGCCGGGAGAAATATCAGTAACCTCAGATATGCAGATGACACCACCCTTATGGCAGAAAGTGAAGAAGAACTAAAGAGCTTCTTGATGAAAGTGAAAGTGGAGACTGAAAAGGTTGGCTTAAAGCTCAACATTCAGAAAACAAAGATCATGGCATGTGGTCCCATTACTTCATGGCAAATAGATGGGGAAACAGTGGAAACGGTGTCAGACTTTATTTTGGGGGGAGCTCCAAAATCACTGCAGATGGTGACTGCAGCCATGAAATAAAAAGACACTTATTCCTTACAAGAAAAGTTTTGACCAACCAAGGCAGCATATTCAAAAGCAGAGACATTACTTTGCCAACAAAGGTCCATCTAGTCAAGGCTATGGTTTTTCCAGTAGTTGTGTATGAATGTGAGAGTTGGACTATAAAGAAAGCTGAGCACCAAAGAATTGATGCATTTGAACTGTGGTGTTGGAGAAGACTCTTGAGAGTCCCTTGGACTGCAAGAGATCTAACCAGTCCATCCTAAAGAAAATAAGTCCTGAATGTTCATTGGAAGGACTGATGCCGAAGCTGAAACTCCAATCCTTTGGCCACCTGATGCAAAGAGCTGACTCATTTGAAAAGACCCTGATGGGGGAAAGATTGAAGGAAGGAAGAGAAGGGGACGACAGAGGATGAGGTGGTTTGATGGTATCACTAACTCAATGGATATGAGTTTGAGTAAACTCCAGGAGTTGGTGATGGACAGGGAGGCCTGACCTGCTGCAGTCCATGGGGTCACAGTTGGACATGACTGAGCGACTGAACTGAACTGACTGAATGTATGTTTATGGTGGGCCCCAAAAATCCGATGCTCTTGAATTCATGAGGCCCTTCCAGTCCAAACACACCCACCTTGGTGCGCTCAGCTGAGAGTGGTTCGAGTTCATCCTGTCTTTACTGTTCTATCCTAGCTCTTCCTTCTTCCTTGTTAGCAACTGAGCAATCACGTTTGGTGTCAGCGAAACACATGGTCTGTTTATTACATTTTCTCTCATCATATTCAGGGTTTATGCTTTACCTCTGTTGGGCTTCCCTTGTGGCTCAGCTGGTAAAGAATCTGCCTGCAGTGCAGGAGACCTGGGTTCGATCCCTGGGTTGGGAAGATCCCCTGGAGAAGGGAAAGGCTACCCACTCCAGTATTCTGGCCTGGAGAATTCCTTGGACTGTATAATCTATGGGGTCACAAAAAGTCAGGCACAACTGAGCAAATTTCACTACACTCTGTTGGAATAAGAAGTGGCACCTCACTCTACTATTCCTGCCTAGAGATTTCCATGGACAGAGGAACCTGGCGGGCTACAGTCCATGGGGTCACAAAGAGTCGGACATGACTGAGCCCCTGAGCAAGCATGCATACTTTACCTCTGTGGAGTGGAGGAAGTAGCAGTGTTTGTGCTGAAAACCACAGAGTTGATTTTCTGTGGTGTTAATTTTGCTGTTTCCCGCCTCTGTTGTAAATTTTCAGCTCAGCTGCCTGGTGCTAAACTTCCTTGGACACATGCTTCCTTCTGCCTGTAACACTGAAGTTGGCCTGGAGAAAGGCCTGTGTAAGAGCCTCAATCCTATATACAGATGGCTGGCTTCCAGTCCCAGTCCTGATACTTTGGGATGTGTGACCTGGAGATGGTTGCTTAACTTCTCTGTGCCTGGGCTTCCTCACCTATTTACAGAAACTTCCTTGCTCAGTGGATGTGAAATCAAGTGACTTGGTAGGTGTAGAGCATTCAGATCACCACCTGGCCTAGAACAGGTGCTCAGACAGTGTCATCTGACTCCACAGCCATGGTAAGGGTCAACATGATGACCACTGCCCAGATGTGACCATCTTCCCCAGAGTCAGCCCTTGCTGACTTGCTGTTCCAGGCTCCCTGGGACCACGTCTTCTTGTATCCACAAGGAAAACCAACTCTTGCCTGAGCTTTACTTCTGGGTGTTGCCTCGGGTCCTCGAGTCTCCGCTGCTCACACGTGGTTCTCCAGGAGGAGACCCTCCCTCTCTCTGGGTCTTTCAGGGCATCGCCCTTGAGGAAGGCAAACTCTGGCCAGAGGGGCAGGTTGCTTGGCTGAGAAGTATGGGGTGCACAGGGTGTGCTGTGAGCAGTTGGGTCTAGGTGAAAGGTTGATGAACGCGGCCCCTGACTCAGACACCTGTGAGCGCTGCTCCCTGAAGAGATCTCCTAACAGACTCCACATATGACCGCGCTCCATTAATGCTCCTCTCAGGCACACTGGCTGGGCTGCAGGGGACTGGATGTCCCTCTCACCATGCTTCCTGCTGGCAGAGCAGCTTCTGGGGGGAGTGCCAGGATCTGCCACCAGCCCCTGCTGAACATGACCCTCACCTGGTTCCACGGTCATATCTCCTGAACCACTTGCATTTTACAGACGAGTACATGTCACATTACACCTAAGTTTAAAAATTGTAAAACTCAAAATATTATTAAAAGTACTGCACCTCAAACAGAGGAGAGCTCAACATCTAAATTCACCAATTTAGAGATATGATCACCTCTAAACCTCACTCAGCATTGTTCCTGTTGTTCAGTCGCTCAGTCATGTCCCACTCTTCGTGGCCCCATGGACTACAGCACAGCAGGCTTCCCTGTCCTTCACCATCTCCCAGAGCTTGCACAAACTCGTGTCCATTAAGTCAATGATACTATATAACCAGCTTGTCCTCTGTTGTCCCCTTCTCTTCCTGCTTTAATCTTGCCCAGCATCAGAGTCTTTTCTAATGAGTCAGCTCTTTCAATCAGTGGCCAAACGATTGGAGCTTCAGCTTCAGCATCAGTCCTTCCAGTGAATATTCAGGGTTCATTTCATGTAGGATCTTACCTAGATATTTTCTGTATCTTTTCTGGAGCCAAACAAAGGAGAAATGGAAAAACATCCTGCAACATGGGATATTTACGCTCACAGGTTTAATGAGTGAAAACAATTGTGGAAACAATGCCAGCACTAATGAGGGGCTCCTGCCGCCAGCTCTCAACCCCAACAAAGAAGGGAGGGCCTGGGAGTCTCCTATGGGGACAACACAAGCCAGGGGCCAGGTATAAAAGCCCTGCATCCCCAAGCACCTCACACACAGCTCATACAGTCACACACACTCAAACCCTCCTCCAGCCCCACCACCTCCACCATGGCAGCCTCCACCCTGTCCGTCTGCTCCAGCGACCTGAGCTATGACTGCCCAGAGAGCTGCTGCGAGCCCCCCTGCTGTGCCCCCAGCTGCTGCGCCCCGGCCCCCCGCCTGACCCTCCTCTGCGGCCCAGTGAGCTGCGAGTCCAGCCCCTGCTGCCAGCCAGGCTGCAGCAGCTCCTGCCTGGCCTCGTCCTGCCAGCAGTCTAGCTGCCAGCCCTCCTGCTGCACCTCCTCCCCCTGCCCGCAGGCCTGCTGTAAGCCCGTCTGCTGCAAGCCTGTCTGCTACAGGCCTGTCTGCTGCAGGCCTGTCTGCTGCACACCTGTCTGCTGTGAGGCCTCCCCCTGTTCTACTTCCTCATCTTGCAAGCAGTCTAGCTGCCAGTTCTCCTGCTGCACCTCCTCCCCCTGCCAGCAAGACTGCTGTGAGCCTGTCTGCTGCAAGCCTGTCTGCTGCAGGCCCGTCTGCTGCACACCTGTCTGCTGCAGGCCTGTCTGCTGCACCCCTGTCTGCTGCAGGCCCGTCTGCTGCACACCTCTCTGCTGCAGGCCCGTGTGCTGTGAGTCCTCCCCCTGCTCAGCCGCCTTGTGCTGCCAGCCCAACCCCTGCTCCTCGGTTAGTTGCAGACCCTCCTCCTCCCTTTCCCTTCTCTGCCGTCCTGTGTGCCGCCCCGCCTGCTGTGTGCCCACCTCCTCCTGCCAGCCCAGCTGCTGTCGCCCGGCCTCCTGTGTATCCCTGCTCTGTCGGCCCGCGTGCTCCCGCCCTGCTTGCTGCGTCCCAGCCTCAGCCCCAGAGCCCTGTTGCTGACCCGGCACATTGCCAACTCCTTCCAGGGCCAACGCTGACTTTCACCTGAAATTTCTGTAGCCTTAGGCCAGTCTGGGGTCTCCTTCTGTCCCAGAGTTTCCTGTGAGCAGCCTGGGCTGGCTCCTGGTTCCCTCCAGGCCCTGAGTGTCAGCCAGCATGCGGCTCTCCATCCTTCTTGGTCATGGATTTTGTCCTGATCTAGGTGAGGGGGCTGCTTGTTAACAAATAAAGTCATTGTCAAGCCCTCTCTGTGCCTTGAGTGCATATCTTTCAAACCCTGGGAAAGACCTTTGTTGTGGACAGCGGTCTGGGCTGGTTTAGAATCCTGGCCTTGAGTTGTATCCAGGACTGTAACATCATCAGGCACGGCTAACCACGCCCTGCTACTCTCGGCCAGGGTGTCCTGAGGCCATAGATCGACGGCAGCCTCCAGTCCAGAGTACCCTGCTCACCTGTACACCCCTGCATGAAGTGAGTGATGGGGTGGCAGTGGGGCATATGTCCAGGCCCCAGGTTTGCACACTGGGAACATGGGGCTTCCCTAGGGACAAAGAAAACCCCGTTTAGTAAACATCTGCCTTGAATATGTAAAGCTTACTCCAGAATCAGCTTCAGACAGGCAGGTGCCAGCCGTTCCCAAGTGCCCTGGACAGGAGTGTGAGTGCTTCCCTCTGTGTGCGAAGGTCTGGATGGTGAGAGCCACATGCGGTGATGTTGGGAGCCTGTGTGAGTCAGGTTCTCCAGAGAAAGAACCCATAAGACATGTGCACGTATGCAGAGACTGATGTTGAGGAGCTGGCTCACACAGTTTGGAGGCGGGCAAGACCCAAATCTGCAGGGTGAGCTTCCTGGGAAGAGTTGGTGTTGCAGCTACAGATGACCAGCTGGTAGAATCTCTTTCTCCTTGGGGGGCCTCAGTCTGTTCTCAAGGTCTTCAACTCTTGGGTGTAGCCCACCCACATTTTGTAGGGCAATCTGTTTTACTCCTAGTCCACTGATTTCAGTCTTGATCTCACCTAAAAAGCAACTATGTCATGACATCCAGCAATGTTTACCCAGACAACTGGGCACCGTGGCCTGGTCAGTTGACTCTTGAAACTATCCATCACAGGGACCGACAGCCAAGGGGGATGGGCTGTTTGGTAATGTAGGTGCTCGCTGGGCGATGCCCTCAGGAATTCAAGTTCTAAGGCAGCTATCCCTTTTGGGAAATATGGGGAGGAGGGACATACCCTGGCCCTTCAGGGCAGTGCTGGACCTGCGTGGCAGTGTGAAGGGCCTTGACTTGGGGCCTCAAATGTATTTGTGCCTATTATAATATGCATGCGTGTGTGCTGAGTTGCCTGAAGCGTGTCTGAGTCTTAGTGACCTTATGGGCTGTAAGCTGCCCGACTCTTCTGTCCATGAGCTTCTCCAGGCAAGAGTCAGGAGTGGGCCTCTGTGCCCTCCTCCAGGGCTCCTCCTGACCCAGGGGTCAAATCTGGGTCTGCTGCAGTTCATGCTGGTAGCGAATCCTTCACTGCTGAGCCAGACAGGAACCCAGCTGTTATAATAGCCACATTTAAAGTGAAAAAAGACAGGTAGAGTTTATTTAATTACGTTTTATTAACGCAATACATGCAAAATGTTTAAAGAGATGGGAATACCAGACCACCTTACCTGTCTCCTGAGAATCCTGTACGTGGGTCAAGAAGCAATTATTACAACTAGATATGTAACAGTAGACTGGTTCCAAATTGGGAAAGGAGTATCAAGGCTCTATATTGTCATTCTGCTGCATATTAAGAAGTAGAGACATTACTTTGCCAACAAAGGTCTGTCTAGTCAAAGCTGTAGTTTTTCCAGTAGTCATGTATGTATGTGAGAGTTGGACTATAAAGAAGGCTGAGCACCAAAGAATTGATACTTTTGAACTATAGTGTTGGAGAAGACTCTTGAGAGTCCCTTGGACAGCAAGGAGATCAAGCCTGACTATTCATTGGAAGGACTGATGCTAAAGCTGAAGCTCCAATACTTTGGCCACCTGATTTGAAGAGCTGACTCATTAGACAAGACTCTAATGTTGGGAAAGACTGACGGCAAAAGGAGAAGCGGGCGGCAGAGGGTGAGATGCTTCGATAGCATCATCGACTCAGTGGGTATGAATTTGAGCAAACTCTGGGAGATAGTGGAGGACAGAGGAACCTGGCGTGCTGCAGTCCATAGGGTCACAAAGAATTGGAATTAGCTTAGCGACTGATCAACAACAATCCAAAAGCTTAGTGTTTCAATACATCTGATATTAATGAAGTATCAGAACCTCACCAGGGTCACTGGCTGGGAAGGATCAGACTTTGCGTGTATCAACAGAGCCCATCTCTCTGGCTGTTTAGACTTTTCTTCCTTTTCTTCTCACCTACACCTGCCCAATTCCTCATGTGCTCCTGTATATTTCCTCACTTGGCCGTTTGTCTTCTTTCTTTCTGGTTTTTGTTCTTAAGATTTTTTTAACCTGGACCTTTTTTAAAGTCTTTATTGAATTTGTTACCACATTGCTTCTTTTTTGTGTTTCGGGTTTTCTGGCTGAGGGCTGTGTGGCATCTTGGCACCCTGACCAGGGACTGAACCCACACCCCATGCACTTGAATTTGGATCCTAAACCACTGGACCTCCAGGGGAGTCCCATCATTTGTTTTGTTTCTTTAAATGTTTCTCCAAGAGGGAAACATGAAAAGAGTGTTTTCCAAGCTCTTGCTTATGTGAAAATACACTGCTGTTCTCTTTACTTGAGGAAGATATAAGGGGCTTCCCAAGTGGCACCACTGGTAAAGACTTGGCCTGCCAATGCAGGAGAAAGATATAATAATTTGAAAAAAGGAAAAATGAGCTTTAGTCCCCAGTGTTCCCCCAGAAGCTCTGTGTCTTTCACTGTTTGGTGGGAGAGGTCCGGGGTCCGCCTGGTAATAGTTCATTTCCAGACCAGACTGTCAGCCGTTTGTTCCTGCCTGGAGATGGAGCTGCCCTTCATTCAGTTCATTTACAAACTGCCAATTTGGAAAACTCAGCAGTGGCCACAGGACTCGAGTATGTCAGTTTTCATTCCAATCCCTAAGAAAGGCAATGCCAAAGAATACTCAAACTACCACACAATTGCACTCGTCTCACATGCTAGCAAAATCATGCTCAAAATTCTCCAAGACAGGCTTCAACAACGTGAACTGTGAACTACCAGATGTCTGAGCTGGTTTTAGAAACGGCAGAGAAACCAGAGATCAAATTGCTAGCATCTGATAGATCATCAAAAAAGCAAGAGAGTTCCAGAAAAACATCTATTTCTGCTTTACTGAGTATGCCAAAGCCTTTGACTGTGTGGATCACAGTAAATGTGGAAAATTCTGAAAGAGATGGGAATACCAGACCATCTGACCTTCCTCTTGAGAAATCTGTATACAGGTCAGGAAGCAACAGTTAGAACTGGACATGGAACAACAGACTGGTTCCAAATAGGAAAAGGAATACATCAAGGCTGTTTATTGTCACCGTGCTTATTTAACTTATATGCAGAGTACATCATGTGAAATGCTGGGCTGGAAGAAGCACAAGCTGGAATCAAGATTGCCGGGAGAAATATCAGTAACCTCAGATATGCAGATGACACCACCCTTATGGCAGAAAGTGAAGAAGAACTAAAGAGCTTCTTGATGAAAGTGAAAGTGGAGACTGAAAAGGTTGGCTTAAAGCTCAACATTCAGAAAACAAAGATCATGGCATCTGGTCCCATCACTTCATGGCAAATAGATGGGGAAACAGTGGAAACGGTGTCAGACTTTATTTTGGGGGGAGCTCCAAAATCACTGCAGATGGTGACTGCAGCCATGAAATAAAAAGACACTTATTCCTTACAAGAAAAGTTTTGACCAACCAAGGCAGCATATTCAAAAGCAGAGACATTACTTTGCCAACAAAGGTCCATCTAGTCAAGGCTATGGTTTTTCCAGTAGTTGTGTATGGATGTGAGAGTTGGACTATAAAGAAAGCTGAGCACCGAAGAATTGATGCATTTGAACTGTGGTGTTGGAGAAGACTCTTGAGAGTCCCTTGGACTGCAAGAGATCTAACCAGTCCATCCTAAAGAAAATAAGTCCTGAATGTTCATTGGAAGGACTGATGCCGAAGCTGAAACTCCAATCCTTTGGCCACCTGATGCAAAGAGCTGACTCATTTGAAAAGACCCTGATGGGGGAAAGATTGAAGGAAGGAAGAGAAGGGGACGACAGAGGATGAGGTGGTTTGATGGTATCACTAACTCAATGGATATGAGTTTGAGTAAACTCCAGGAGTTGGTGATGGACAGGGAGGCCTGACCTGCTGCAGTCCATGGGGTCACAGTTGGACATGACTGAGCGACTGAACTGAACTGACTGAATGTATGTTTATGGTGGGCCCCAAAAATCCGATGCTCTTGAATTCATGAGGCCCTTCCAGTCCAAACACACCCACCTTGGTGCGCTCAGCTGAGAGTGGTTCGAGTTCATCCTGTCTTTACTGTTCTATCCTAGCTCTTCCTTCTTCCTTGTTAGCAACTGAGCAATCACGTTTGGTGTCAGCGAAACACATGGTCTGTTTATTACATTTTCTCTCATCATATTCAGGGTTTATGCTTTACCTCTGTTGGGCTTCCCTTGTGGCTCAGCTGGTAAAGAATCTGCCTGCAGTGCAGGAGACCTGGGTTCGATCCCTGGGTTGGGAAGATCCCCTGGAGAAGGGAAAGGCTACCCACTCCAGTATTCTGGCCTGGAGAATTCCTTGGACTGTATAATCTATGGGGTCACAAAAAGTCAGGCACAACTGAGCAAATTTCACTACACTCTGTTGGAATAAGAAGTGGCACCTCACTCTACTATTCCTGCCTAGAGATTTCCATGGACAGAGGAACCTGGCGGGCTACAGTCCATGGGGTCACAAAGAGTCGGACATGACTGAGCCCCTGAGCAAGCATGCATACTTTACCTCTGTGGAGTGGAGGAAGTAGCAGTGTTTGTGCTGAAAACCACAGAGTTGATTTTCTGTGGTGTTAATTTTGCTGTTTCCCGCCTCTGTTGTAAATTTTCAGCTCAGCTGCCTGGTGCTAAACTTCCTTGGACACATGCTTCCTTCTGCCTGTAACACTGAAGTTGGCCTGGAGAAAGGCCTGTGTAAGAGCCTCAATCCTATATACAGATGGCTGGCTTCCAGTCCCAGTCCTGATACTTTGGGATGTGTGACCTGGAGATGGTTGCTTAACTTCTCTGTGCCTGGGCTTCCTCACCTATTTACAGAAACTTCCTTGCTCAGTGGATGTGAAATCAAGTGACTTGGTAGGTGTAGAGCATTCAGATCACCACCTGGCCTAGAACAGGTGCTCAGACAGTGTCATCTGACTCCACAGCCATGGTAAGGGTCAACATGATGACCACTGCCCAGATGTGACCATCTTCCCCAGAGTCAGCCCTTGCTGACTTGCTGTTCCAGGCTCCCTGGGACCACGTCTTCTTGTATCCACAAGGAAAACCAACTCTTGCCTGAGCTTTACTTCTGGGTGTTGCCTCGGGTCCTCGAGTCTCCGCTGCTCACACGTGGTTCTCCAGGAGGAGACCCTCCCTCTCTCTGGGTCTTTCAGGGCATCGCCCTTGAGGAAGGCAAACTCTGGCCAGAGGGGCAGGTTGCTTGGCTGAGAAGTATGGGGTGCACAGGGTGTGCTGTGAGCAGTTGGGTCTAGGTGAAAGGTTGATGAACGCGGCCCCTGACTCAGACACCTGTGAGCGCTGCTCCCTGAAGAGATCTCCTAACAGACTCCACATATGACCGCGCTCCATTAATGCTCCTCTCAGGCACACTGGCTGGGCTGCAGGGGACTGGATGTCCCTCTCACCATGCTTCCTGCTGGCAGAGCAGCTTCTGGGGGGAGTGCCAGGATCTGCCACCAGCCCCTGCTGAACATGACCCTCACCTGGTTCCACGGTCATATCTCCTGAACCACTTGCATTTTACAGACGAGTACATGTCACATTACACCTAAGTTTAAAAATTGTAAAACTCAAAATATTATTAAAAGTACTGCACCTCAAACAGAGGAGAGCTCAACATCTAAATTCACCAATTTAGAGATATGATCACCTCTAAACCTCACTCAGCATTGTTCCTGTTGTTCAGTCGCTCAGTCATGTCCCACTCTTCGTGGCCCCATGGACTACAGCACAGCAGGCTTCCCTGTCCTTCACCATCTCCCAGAGCTTGCACAAACTCGTGTCCATTAAGTCAATGATACTATATAACCAGCTTGTCCTCTGTTGTCCCCTTCTCTTCCTGCTTTAATCTTGCCCAGCATCAGAGTCTTTTCTAATGAGTCAGCTCTTTCAATCAGTGGCCAAACGATTGGAGCTTCAGCTTCAGCATCAGTCCTTCCAGTGAATATTCAGGGTTCATTTCATGTAGGATCTTACCTAGATATTTTCTGTATCTTTTCTGGAGCCAAACAAAGGAGAAATGGAAAAACATCCTGCAACATGGGATATTTACGCTCACAGGTTTAATGAGTGAAAACAATTGTGGAAACAATGCCAGCACTAATGAGGGGCTCCTGCCGCCAGCTCTCAACCCCAACAAGGAAGGGAGGGCCTGGGAGTCTCCTATGGGGACAACACAAGCCAGGGGCCAGGTATAAAAGCCCTGCATCCCCAAGCACCTCACACACAGCTCATACAGTCACACACACTCAAACCCTCCTCCAGCCCCACCACCTCCACCATGGCAGCCTCCACCCTGTCCGTCTGCTCCAGCGACCTGAGCTATGACTGCCCAGAGAGCTGCTGCGAGCCCCCCTGCTGTGCCCCCAGCTGCTGCGCCCCGGCCCCCCGCCTGACCCTCCTCTGCGCCCCAGTGAGCTGCGAGTCCAGCCCCTGCTGCCAGCCAGGCTGCAGCAGCTCCTGCCTGGCCTCGTCCTGCCAGCAGTCTAGCTGCCAGCCCTCCTGCTGCACCTCCTCCCCCTGCCCGCAGGCCTGCTGTAAGCCCGTCTGCTGCAAGCCTGTCTGCTACAGGCCTGTCTGCTGCAGGCCTGTCTGCTGCACACCTGTCTGCTGTGAGGCCTCCCCCTGTTCTACTTCCTCATCTTGCAAGCAGTCTAGCTGCCAGTTCTCCTGCTGCACCTCCTCCCCCTGCCAGCAAGACTGCTGTGAGCCTGTCTGCTGCAAGCCTGTCTGCTGCAGGCCCGTCTGCTGCACACCTGTCTGCTGCAGGCCTGTCTGCTGCACCCCTGTCTGCTGCAGGCCCGTCTGCTGCACACCTCTCTGCTGCAGGCCCGTGTGCTGTGAGTCCTCCCCCTGCTCAGCCGCCTTGTGCTGCCAGCCCAACCCCTGCTCCTCGGTTAGTTGCAGACCCTCCTCCTCCCTTTCCCTTCTCTGCCGTCCTGTGTGCCGCCCCGCCTGCTGTGTGCCCACCTCCTCCTGCCAGCCCAGCTGCTGTCGCCCGGCCTCCTGTGTATCCCTGCTCTGTCGGCCCGCGTGCTCCCGCCCTGCTTGCTGCGTCCCAGCCTCAGCCCCAGAGCCCTGTTGCTGACCCGGCACATTGCCAACTCCTTCCAGGGCCAACGCTGACTTTCACCTGAAATTTCTGTAGCCTTAGGCCAGTCTGGGGTCTCCTTCTGTCCCAGAGTTTCCTGTGAGCAGCCTGGGCTGGCTCCTGGTTCCCTCCAGGCCCTGAGTGTCAGCCAGCATGCGGCTCTCCATCCTTCTTGGTCATGGATTTTGTCCTGATCTAGGTGAGGGGGCTGCTTGTTAACAAATAAAGTCATTGTCAAGCCCTCTCTGTGCCTTGAGTGCATATCTTTCAAACCCTGGGAAAGACCTTTGTTGTGGACAGCGGTCTGGGCTGGTTTAGAATCCTGGCCTTGAGTTGTATCCAGGACTGTAACATCATCAGGCACGGCTAACCACGCCCTGCTACTCTCGGCCAGGGTGTCCTGAGGCCATAGATCGACGGCAGCCTCCAGTCCAGAGTACCCTGCTCACCTGTACACCCCTGCATGAAGTGAGTGATGGGGTGGCAGTGGGGCATATGTCCAGGCCCCAGGTTTGCACACTGGGAACATGGGGCTTCCCTAGGGACAAAGAAAACCCCGTTTAGTAAACATCTGCCTTGAATATGTAAAGCTTACTCCAGAATCAGCTTCAGACAGGCAGGTGCCAGCCGTTCCCAAGTGCCCTGGACAGGAGTGTGAGTGCTTCCCTCTGTGTGCGAAGGTCTGGATGGTGAGAGCCATGTGCGGTGATGTTGGGAGCCTGTGTGAGTCAGGTTCTCCAGAGAAAGAACCCATAAGACATGTGCACGTATGCAGAGACTGATGTTGAGGAGCTGGCTCACACAGTTTGGAGGCGGGCAAGACCCAAATCTGCAGGGTGAGCTTCCTGGGAAGAGTTGGTGTTGCAGCTACAGATGACCAGCTGGTAGAATCTCTTTCTCCTTGGGGGGCCTCAGTCTGTTCTCAAGGTCTTCAACTCTTGGGTGTAGCCCACCCACATTTTGTAGGGCAATCTGTTTTACTCCTAGTCCACTGATTTCAGTATTGATCTCACCTAAAAAGCAACTATGTCATGACATCCAGCAATGTTTACCCAGACAACTGGGCACCGTGGCCTGGTCAGTTGACTCTTGAAACTATCCATCACAGGGACCGACAGCCAAGGGGGATGGGCTGTTTGGTAATGCAGGTGCTCGCTGGGCGATGCCCTCAGGAATTCAAGTTCTAAGGCAGCTATCCCTTTTGGGAAATATGGGGAGGAGGGACATACCCTGGCCCTTCAGGACAGTGCTGGACCTGCGTGGCAGTGTGAAGGGCCTTGACTTGGGGCCTCAAATGTATTTGTGCCTATTATAATATGCATGCGTGTGTGCTGAGTTGCCTGAAGCGTGTCTGAGTCTTAGTGACCTTATGGGCTGTAAGCTGCCCGACTCTTCTGTCCATGAGCTTCTCCAGGCAAGAGTCAGGAGTGGGCCTCTGTGCCCTCCTCCAGGGCTCCTCCTGACCCAGGGGTCAAATCTGGGTCTGCTGCAGTTCATGCTGGTAGCGAATCCTTCACTGCTGAGCCAGACAGGAACCCAGCTGTTATAATAGCCACATTTAAAGTGAAAAAAGACAGGTAGAGTTTATTTAATTACATTTTATTAACCCAATACATGCAAAATGTTTAAAGAGATGGGAATACCAGACCACCTTACCTGTCTCCTGAGAATCCTGTACGTGGGTCAAGAAGCAATTATTACAACTAGATATGTAACAGTAGACTGGTTCCAAATTGGGAAAGGAGTATCAAGGCTCTATATTGTCATTCTGCTGCATATTAAGAAGTAGAGACATTACTTTGCCAACAAAGGTCTGTCTAGTCAAAGCTGTAGTTTTTCCAGTAGTCATGTATGTATGTGAGAGTTGGACTATAAAGAAGGCTGAGCACCAAAGAATTGATACTTTTGAACTATAGTGTTGGAGAAGACTCTTGAGAGTCCCTTGGACAGCAAGGAGATCAAGCCTGACTATTCATTGGAAGGACTGATGCTAAAGCTGAAGCTCCAATACTTTGGCCACCTGATTTGAAGAGCTGACTCATTAGACAAGACTCTAATGTTGGGAAAGACTGACGGCAAAAGGAGAAGCGGGCGGCAGAGGGTGAGATGCTTCGATAGCATCATCGACTCAGTGGGTATGAATTTGAGCAAACTCTGGGAGATAGTGGAGGACAGAGGAACCTGGCGTGCTGCAGTCCATAGGGTCACAAAGAATTGGAATTAGCTTAGCGACTGATCAACAACAATCCAAAAGCTTAGTGTTTCAATACATCTGATATTAATGAAGTATCAGAACCTCACCAGGGTCACTGGCTGGGAAGGATCAGACTTTGCGTGTATCAACAGAACCCATCTCTCTGGCTGTTTAGACTTTTCTTCCTTTTCTTCTCACCTACACCTGCCCAATTCCTCATGTGCTCCTGTATATTTCCTCACTTGGCCGTTTGTCTTCTTTCTTTCTGGTTTTTGTTCTTAAGATTTTTTTAACCTGGACCTTTTTTAAAGTCTTTATTGAATTTGTTACCACATTGCTTCTTTTTTGTGTTTCGGGTTTTCTGGCTGAGGGCTGTGTGGCATCTTGGCACCCTGACCAGGGACTGAACCCACACCCCATGCACTTGAATTTGGATCCTAAACCACTGGACCTCCAGGGGAGTCCCATCATTTGTTTTGTTTCTTTAAATGTTTCTCCAAGAGGGAAACATGAAAAGAGTGTTTTCCAAGCTCTTGCTTGTGTGAAAATACACTGCTGTTCTCTTTACTTGAGGAAGATATAAGGGGCTTCCCAAGTGGCACCACTGGTAAGACTTGGCCGGCCAATGCAGGAGAAAGATGTAATAATTTGAAAAAAGGAAAAATGAGCTTTAGTCCCCAGTGTTCCCCCAGAAGCTCTGTGTCTTTCACTGTTTGGTGGGAGAGGTCCGGGGTCTGCCTGGTAATAGTTCATTTCCAGACCAGACTGTCAGCCGTTTGTTCCTGCCTGGAGATGGAGCTGCCCTTCATTCAGTTCATTTACAAACTGCCAATTTGGAAAACTCAGCAGTGGCCACAGGACTCGAATAAGTCAGTTTTCATTCCGATCCCTAAGAAAGGCAATGCCAAAGAATACTCAAACTACCACACAATTGCACTCGTCTCACATGCTAGCAAAATCATGCTCAAAATTCTCCAAGACAGGCTTCAACAACGTGAACTGTGAACTACCAGATGTCTGAGCTGGTTTTAGAAACGGCAGAGAAACCAGAGATCAAATTGCTAGCATCTGATAGATCACCAAAAAAGCAAGAGAGTTCCAGAAAAACATCTATTTCTGCTTTACTGAGTATGCCAAAGCCTTTGACTGTGTGGATCACAGTAAATGTGGAAAATTCTGAAAGAGATGGGAATACCAGACCATCTGACCTTCCTCTTGAGAAATCTGTATACAGGTCAGGAAGCAACAGTTAGAACTGGACATGGAACAACAGACTGGTTCCAAATAGGAAAAGGAATACATCAAGGCTGTTTATTGTCACCGTGCTTATTTAACTTATATGCAGAGTACATCATGTGAAATGCTGGGCTGGAAGAAGCACAAGCTGGAATCAAGATTGCCGGGAGAAATATCAGTAACCTCAGATATGCAGATGACACCACCCTTATGGCAGAAAGTGAAGAAGAACTAAAGAGCTTCTTGATGAAAGTGAAAGTGGAGACTGAAAAGGTTGGCTTAAAGCTCAACATTCAGAAAACAAAGATCATGGCATCTGGTCCCATCACTTCATGGCAAATAGATGGGGAAACAGTGGAAACGGTGTCAGACTTTATTTTGGGGGGAGCTCCAAAATCACTGCAGATGGTGACTGCAGCCATGAAATAAAAAGACACTTATTCCTTACAAGAAAAGTTTTGACCAACCAAGGCAGCATATTCAAAAGCAGAGACATTACTTTGCCAACAAAGGTCCATCCAGTCAAGGCTATGGTTTTTCCAGTAGTTGTGTATGGATGTGAGAGTTGGACTATAAAGAAAGCTGAGCACCGAAGAATTGATGCATTTGAACTGTGGTGTTGGAGAAGACTCTTGAGAGTCCCTTGGACTGCAAGAGATCTAACCAGTCCATCCTAAAGAAAATAAGTCCTGAATGTTCATTGGAAGGACTGATGCCGAAGCTGCAACTCCAATCCTTTGGCCACCTGATGCGAAGAGCTGACTCATTTGAAAAGACCCTGATGGGGGAAAGATTGAAGGAAGGAGGAGAAGGGGACGACAGAGGATGAGGTGGTTTGATGGTATCACTAACTCAATGGATATGAGTTTGAGTAAACTCCAGGAGTTGGTGATGGACAGGGAGGCCTGACCTGCTGCAGTCCATGGGGTCACAGTTGGACATGACTGAGCGACTGAACTGAACTGACTGAATGTATGTTTATGGTGGGCCCCAAAAATCCGATGCTCTTGAATTCATGAGGCCCTTCCAGTCCAAACACACTCACCTTGGTGCGCTCAGCTGAGAGTGGTTCGAGTTCATCCTGTCTTTACTGTTCTATCCTAGCTCTTCCTTCTTCCTTGTTAGCAACTGAGCAATCACGTTTGGTGTCAGCGAAACACATGGTCTGTTTATTACATTTTCTCTCATCATATTCAGGGATTTATGCTTTACCTCTGTTGGGCTTCCCTTGTGGCTCAGCTGGTAAAGAATCTGCCTGCAGTGCAGGAGACCTGGGTTCGATCCCTGGGTTGGGAAGATCCCCTGGAGAAGGGAAAGGCTACCCACTCCAGTATTCTGGCCTGGAGAATTCCTTGGACTGTATAATCTATGGGGTCACAAAAAGTCAGACACAACCTAGCAAATTTCACTACACTCTGTTGGAATAAGAAGTGGCACCTCACTCTACTATTCCTGCCTAGAGATTTCCATGGACAGAGGAACCTGGTGGGCTACAGTCCATGGGGTCACAAAGAGTCGGACACGACTGAGCCCCTGAGCAAGCATGCATACTTTACCTCTGTGGAGTGGAGGAAGTAGCAGTGTTTGTGCTGAAAACCACAGAGTTGATTTTCTGTGGTGTTAATTTTGCTGTTTCCCGCCTCTGTTGTAAATTTTCAGCTCAGCTGCCTGGTGCTAAACTTCCTTGGACACATGCTTCCTTCTGCCTGTAACACTGAAGTTGGCCTGGAGAAAGGCCTGTGTAAGAGCCTCAATCCTATATACAGATGGCTGGCTTCCAGTCCCAGTCCTGATACTTTGGGATGTGTGACCTGGAGATGGTTGCTTAACTTCTCTGTGCCTGGGCTTCCTCACCTATTTACAGAAACTTCCTTGCTCAGTGGATGTGAAATCAAGTGACTTGGTAGGTGTAGAGCATTCAGATCACCACCTGGCCTAGAACAGGTGCTCAGACAGTGTCATCTGACTCCACAGCCATGGTAAGGGTCAACATGATGACCACTGCCCAGATGTGACCATCTTCCCCAGAGTCAGCCCTTGCTGACTTGCTGTTCCAGGCTCCCTGGGACCACGTCTTCTTGTATCCACAAGGAAAACCAACTCTTGCCTGAGCTTTACTTCTGGGTGTTGCCTCGGGTCCTCGAGTCTCCGCTGCTCACTCGTGGTTCTCCAGGAGGAGACCCTCCCTCTCTCTGGGTCTTTCAGGGCATCGCCCTTGAGGAAGGCAAACTCTGGCCAGAGGGGCAGGTTGCTTGGCTGAGAAGTATGGGGTGCACAGGGTGTGCTGTGAGCAGTTGGGTCTGGGTGAAAGGTTGATGAACGCGGCCCCTGACTCAGACACCTGTGAGCGCTGCTCCCTGAAGAGATCTCCTAACAGACTCCACATATGACCGCGCTCCATTAATGCTCCTCTCAGGCACACTGGCTGGGCTGCAGGGGACTGGATGTCCCTCTCACCATGCTTCCTGCTGGCAGAGCAGCTTCTGGGGGGAGTGCCAGGATCTCCCACCAGCCCCTGCTGAACATGACCCTCACCTGGTTCCACGGTCATATCTCCTGAACCACTTGCATTTTACAGGCGAGTACATGTCACATTACACCTAAGTTTAAAAATTGTAAAACTCAAAATATTATTAAAAGTACTGCACCTCAAACAGAGGAGAGCTCAACATCTAAATTCACCAATTTAGAGATATGATCACCTCTAAACCTCACTCAGCATTGTTCCTGTTGTTCAGTCGCTCAGTCATGTCCCACTCTTCGTGGCCCCATGGACTACAGCACAGCAGGCTTCCCTGTCCTTCACCATCTCCCAGAGCTTGCACAAACTCGTGTCCATTAAGTCAATGATACTATATAACCAGCTTGTCCTCTGTTGTCCCCTTCTCTTCCTGCTTTAATCTTGCCCAGCATCAGAGTCTTTTCTAATGAGTCAGCTCTTTCAATCAGTGGCCAAACGATTGGAGCTTCAGCTTCAGCATCAGTCCTTCCAGTGAATATTCAGGGTTCATTTCATGTAGGATCTTACCTAGATATTTTCTGTATCTTTTCTGGAGCCAAACAAAGGAGAAATGGAAAAACATCCTGCAACATGGGATATTTACGCTCACAGGTTTAATGAGTGAAAACAATTGTGGAAACAATGCCAGCACTAATGAGGGGCTCCTGCCGCCAGCTCTCAACCCCAACAAGGAAGGGAGGGCCTGGGAGTCTCCTATGGGGACAACACAAGCCAGGGGCCAGGTATAAAAGCCCTGCATCCCCAAGCACCTCACACACAGCTCATACAGTCACACACACTCAAACCCTCCTCCAGCCCCACCACCTCCACCATGGCAGCCTCCACCCTGTCCGTCTGCTCCAGCGACCTGAGCTATGACTGCCCAGAGAGCTGCTGCGAGCCCCCCTGCTGTGCCCCCAGCTGCTGTGCTCCGGCCCCTCGCCTGACCCTCCTCTGTGCCCCAGTGAGCTGTGAGTCCAGGCCCTGCTGCCAGCCCTCCTGCTGCACCTCCTCTCCCTGCCAGCAGGCCTGCTGTGAGCCTGTCTGCTGCACACCTGTCTGCTGCACGCCTGTCTGCTGTGAGGCTTCCCCATGCTCAACGTCCCCATGTTGCCAGCTGCCTAGCTGCCAGTCCTCCTGTTGTACCTCCTCGCCCTGCCAGCAGGCCTGCTGCGAGCCCATCTGCTGCAGGCCTGTCTGCTGCACCCCTGTCTGCTGCAGGCCTGTCTGCTGCACACCTGTCTGCTGCAGGCCCGTGTGCTGTGAGGCCTCCCCCTGCTCAGCCCCCTCATCTTGCTGCAGACCCTCCACCTCTGTGTCCCTCCTCTGCCGCCCCGTGTGCCGCCCCGCCTGCTGTGTGCCCAAGTCCTCCTGCCAGCCCAGCTGCTGCCGCCCGGCCTCCTCCGTGTCCCTGCTCTGCAGGCCCACATGCTCCCGCCCGGCTTGCTGCATCCCAACCTCGGCCCCAGAGCCCTGCTGCTGACCTGGCATGTGTCCCCAGAGCCAGCCGAGCACAGGTTCCACCTGTGACTTGGTCCTCTGTCCTGATCTGGGCTGGTTGGTTTCCCTCACTCAGGACTGGGTCCCTGATGTGCCCTCTGTCCTGACTGACTGACCTCTCACTCCTGCCCCAGGAACCCCGACCTCATGGCTCCCTGGGGCTTCTGCATCCCAGGAGTCGCCTCCAGCTGTCTCTGGGTCACCTGCGCCCCTACCCCTCCAGATCCTCTAGCTGGGTCACTTGGCCTGGACTTCCAACCAGTCAGCGCCCCCTCAGGCACCTGGATAAATAAACACACGTCATTACCTAATCTGCTCCGTTCCTGTGGTTCTCTGGTGCGATGGGTGCAGGGGTGGAAGGAAGCACACGATTGTGACCTGACACTAGTCTCCTCCAGCCGAGAGCATTTCTGTTGGGAAGCGAGTGTGTTAGTCACTCAGTCATGTCCGACTCTCTGAGACCCCATAGACTGTAGCCCACCAGGTTCCTCTGTCCATGGAGTTCTCCAGGCAAGAATACTGGAGTGGGTTGCTATTCCCTTCTCCAGGGGAGCTTCCTGACTCAGGGGTCGAACCTGGATCTCCTGCATTGCAGGCAGGTTCTTTACTGTCTGAGTTACTGTGGAAGCCCCGGGAGTAGGTGACTGAGACCCCAAAGGGCATTGGCCTGACCCCTCTGGGCAGGGCCGCCAGGTGGGGCTCCTGCTTCTCCAAGAAGTCAGTGCCCGCTCAGGCCCTGGCCCGCGGCTGCTCCCCTGCAGACCTGTCATGGTCTGGGGGTTTCTCAGGGTCCCTGGACTGTTCTTGCCCACTTGAAACATATGGGCCAACTGGCCCCTTGAGTCCACTCCATGCGGGTGGCCTAAGGACCCCATGTAACACAATCTGTATGTGGCTGGGGTCACCCCTTTTGGTCCGCCAGTGGGTCTGCACTTTTAGCAGAAATGTGGTGGGAGTGGGGAGGGCTGCTCCAACCGTGTGGGGTGAGAGGGCCTGGATGACACTCCCACCCAATTGATCCAGAGAGCTAACAAGGTCAGGACACAAGGAGGTTGAGATGCTGGACTTGAGGAGGACAGCACAGGCCCACCTGGGAGGGGAAAGAAACTGAGTGGGTCTCACAGCTGCCCAGCTCACCCCCTCGAGAATGATTCTAGCACCCGGGCCAGTAACCCAGGTGAAGCGCCATGGATCCCTCAGTTTTAGAGCTGCTCTGCGAACCAGGGGCAGCTAGTGTCCGGGGTCAGGATGCCAGAGAGAAGAGAGCTGTTCTGAGGAACTCCCCTGTCCAAGGAGGGTCTCCCTTAAGTGTCCCCTGAGAAATGATAAGCAAACAGGTGTGAGGCTGAGCCTGGGAAAACCCATAAAGTTAGCTGGACTGATTCACAGAGATGACAGAGAGCCTTAAAAGGACCTGCCCCCACTGCCTGTTGGAAATATTCATAAGTCTCAGGACATGGGGTGGCTCTTCCGAAGGATGTTGCCTCAACTCTGAGAGAAAATGGGAATGAAAGTGAGAAATTAGCACAGACCCCGCAGATATT
Source organism: Bubalus kerabau (assembly GCF_029407905.1). Classification (NCBI taxonomy): domain Eukaryota; kingdom Metazoa; phylum Chordata; class Mammalia; order Artiodactyla; family Bovidae; genus Bubalus; species Bubalus kerabau. The sequence goes on along the minus strand of NC_073625.1, from coordinate 190,834,207 downwards.
AAAAGGAAATGCAATAAGCAATTAAGGTGATATGGACTCATGCCTTGATCAGATCAGTTGCTCAGTCGTGTCCGACTCTTTGCAACCCCATGAATCCCAGCACGCCAGGCCTCCCTGTCCATCACCAACTCCCGGAATTCACTCAGACTCATGTCCATCGAGTCAGTGATGCCATCCAGCCATCTCATCCTCTGTCATCCCCTTCTCCTCTTGCCCCCAATCCCTCCCAGCATCAGAGTCTTTTCCAATGAGTCAACTCTTTGCAGGACGTGGCCAAAGTACTGGAATTTCAGCCTTAGCATCATTCCTTCCAAAGAAATCCCAGGGCTGATCTCCTTTAGAATGAACTGGTTGGATCTCCTTGCGGTCCAAGGGACTCTCAAGAGTCTTCTCCAACACCACAGTTCAAAAGCATCAATTCTTCTGTACTCAGCCTTCTTCACAGTCCAACTCTCACATCCATACATGACCATAGGAAAAACCATAGCCTTGACTAGACAGACCTTTGTTGGCAAAGTAATGTCTCTGCTTTTGAATATGCTATCTAGTTGGTCATAACTTTCCTTCCAAGGAGTAAGCGTCTTTTAATTTCACGGCTGCAGTCACCATCTGCAGTGATTTTGGAGCCCCCCAAAATCAAGTCTGACACTCTTTCCACTGTTTCCCCCTCTATTTCCCGTGAAGTGATGGGACAGGATGCCATGATCTTCATTTTCTGAATGTTGAGCTTTAAGCCAACTTTTTGACTCTCCACTTTCACCTTCATCAAGAGGCTTTTTAGTTCCTCTTCACTTTCTGCCATAAGGATGGTGTCATCTGCATATCTGAGGTTACTGATATTTCTCCCGGCAATCTTGATTCCAGCTGGTGTTTCTTCCAGTCCAGCATTTCTCATGATGTACTCTGCATATAAGTTAAATAAACAGGGTGACAATATACAGCCTTGATGTACTCCCTTTCCTATTTGGAACCAGTCTGTTGTTCCATGTCCAGTTCTAACTGTTGGGGAAGTGCAAGGTTGAATTATGCTAAGGTAGTGCTGCTGCTGCTAAGTTGCGTCAGTGACATCTGACTCAGTGTGACCCCATAAATGGCAGCCCACCAGGCTCCCCCATCCCTGGGATTCTCCAGGCAAGAACACTGGAGTGGGTTGCCATTTCCTTCTCCAATGCATGAAAGTGAAAAGTGAAAGTGAAGTCGCTCGGTCGTGTCTGACTCTTAGCGACCCCATGGATGGCAGCCTTCCAGGCTCCTCCGTCCATGGGATTTTCCGGGCAAGAGTACTGGAGTGGGCTGCCAGTGCCTTCTCTGATACTAAGGTAGTACTGCATACCTATTGTTGTTGTTTAGTCACTAAGTGAAGTGAAGTGAAGTGAAGTGAAGTGAAGCGAAAGTTGCTCAGTTGCATCTGACTCTTAATTCTCCAGGCCAGAATACTGGAATGGGTAGCCTTTCCCTTCTCCAGGGGTCTTCCCAGCCCAGGGATCGAACCCAGGTCTCCCGCGTTGCAGGCACATTCTTTACCGCTGAGCCACAAAGGAAGTCTAAGAACACTGAAATGGGTAGCCTATCCCTTCTCCAGCAGATCTTCCCGAACCAGAAATTGAACCGGGGTCTCCTGCATTGCAGGTGGATTCTTTACCAACTGAGCTGTGAGGGAAGCCCTGTTTAGTCACTAAGTTGTGTTTAACTCTTTGCGACCCCATGGACTGTAACCTGCCAGGCTCCTCTGTCCATGGGATTTCCCAGGCAAGAATACTGGAGTGGGTTGCTATTTCCCTCTGTAGAGGATTTCCCACCCAGGAGATCGAACTCACATCTCCTGCACTGGCTGATGGACTCAACCACCAGGCCATCTGGGAAGCCCTCATGCCTATTAGCATGGCCAGAATTAAAACCCTCACAATATCGACTGTTGGCCAAGGATATACAGCCACGAGAACGTTCACGCATTGCTGGTGGGAATGCAGAATGGCACGGCCACTTGGGGAAAGAGCTTAGCAGGTTCCTATCAAGCTAAACATACAGTTCCCATCCGATCCAGCTATGCCGCGCCTGGGTATTTATCCTAGAGGATGAAAACACAATCACACAGAAACCTGTGCACAAAGAACGTTGACAGCAGGTTTGTTCATAATCACCAAACACAGGAAGTCATGAATAGGTCTCCCAACTGTCCAGCGAACAAATGGTGGAGCACCCTCACCATGGACACTACGCAGCAGGAACAGGGAGGAGCCTCGGATGCACACAGCACCACGGCCACTGCATTTTGCCGAGCGAAAGAGGCCAGACCCCAAAGGCCTCCCGGTGTACGATTCCATGTATGTGACCTCCTAGAAAAGTCACAACGGCAGTGATTTTGAATCAGCACTTGCCTGGGGCTTTGGGCTGAGGGAGGAGCTGATTCCAGTGGGACAGGAGTTTGGGGGCCTGTATGGTCTGGTGGGGGTGTGTCTGCATTTGTGAAAACTCAGAGAACTGCACTTGGGAAAGAGTGTGTCGAAGGCCAGAGGGGCGGGACAGCCAGCAGGCACTTGCTTCTACAGGGCCAAGCCGATGGACCTCCTCTCCCTCTGTCTGCTTTTTGCTGACTTTGTTGTTTCTTATTATTATTTTTTATATTCTGCCTGCCTTTGGGCTCGCTCTTTTTCTGGACCATGTACTCTCAAGGTGGTTTTTGTAGATACTGTACGAGTGGCTTCTTTTCAGAATAGCTGTCTTATCAGAAATGCTCTAATCTCCATCCGCCTGATAATCCACTTTCCTCAGACCTTCAAGAGTTGGTTGCACTGTCTTCAGGTATGTTGATTGGCTGAGCGAAGTCAGATGCCAAACTCTCTGGAAGCTTTTAGGCCGTTTCCTCGTATTTGGCGTCAGACATTTCACCAGTGTGTCAGATACGCACCGTTTTCCATTCCTCTTGTGCTAGTTCAGTCAAAGTTCCAAATCTGAAGCACCGTGTTTCTTTCCCTTCTCTCTGGAAAACGTTCTGTTTCTCCCATTGCTGCACACATTCTATCCCTGGAGACCTCGTCTGACGCAGCTGGACCTTCCCTCCATCCTGCTCTGTGCTTGAGACATGTCTTGGTTCTTCTCACTCGCTCCTTCTCCCTTTGGCTGGTCTGTCCACTGTTGAGCCCTGGTGCTTGAGAGGGACGTCCTACAGCAGGTGGCAGCACCGTCCCAACTTTGAGCCCTGCGATGCCAAGTCCACTCCCCTGCAGAGCCATGGACAGGTGGGAGGGGAGAGCCTGCAGGCACACACGGGTGGGGCTCCGGGACCCTAGATGAGTCCTGTGTTTGCTTAGAGACCCTCACACAGCTCAGGGGTGATCCAGCCCTCAACCAGGACATGCATTATACAAGCAGGAAACTCTTGTGTAAATAAATAAGAAGTAATAGGGGCTCAAAACACCAACAAGGAAAGGGATGCCTCAGGGAGCCTTCAGCTGGCCCAACACACACCTGGACGGGGTATAAAAGGCCCACAGCCTTGAGCCATGCTCACACACTCACTCACTCACTCACACACACTCACATCCTCACCCTCCTCCAGCCCCACCGCCTCCACCATGGCTTCCTCTGCCTTGTCTGTCTGCTCCAGTGACCTGAGCTACGGCAGCCGGGTCTGCCTGCCCGGGTCCTGTGACTCCCGCACCGGCTCCTCCTGGCAGGTGGACGACTGTCCAGAGAGCTGCTGCGAGCCCCCCTGCTGTGCCCCCAGCTGCTGCGCCCCGGCCCCCCGCCTGACCCTCCTCTGCGCCCCAGTGAGCTGCGAGTCCAGCCCCTGCTGCCAGCCAGCCTGCAGCAGCACCTGCACGGACTTGTACTGCCAGCAGTCTAGCTGCCAGCCCTCCTGCTGCACCTCCTCCCCCTGCCAGCAGGCCTGCTGTGAGCCCGTCTGCTGCAGGCCCGTTTGCTGCACACCTGTCTGCTGCAGGCCCGTCTGCTGCACACCTGTCTGCTGCAGGCCCGTCTGCTGCACACCTGTCTGCTGCAGGCCGGTCTGCTGTGAGGCCTCCCCCTGTTCTACCTCCTCATGTTGCCAGCAGTCAAGCTGCCAGCCCTCCTGCTGCACCTCCTCTCCCTGCCAGCAGGCCTGCTGCGAGCCCATCTGCTGCAGGCCTGTCTGCTGCACCCCTGTCTGCTGCAGGCCCGTCTGCTGCAGGCCTGTCTGCTGCACACCTGTCTGCTGCAGGCCCGTGTGCTGTGAGGCCTCCCCCTGCTCAGCCCCCTCATCCTGCTGCAGACCCTCCACCTCTGTGTCCCTCCTCTGCCGCCCCGTGTGCCGCCCCGCCTGCTGTGTGCCCAAGTCCTCCTGCCAGCCCAGCTGCTGCCGCCCGGCCTCTTCCGTGTCCCTCCTCTGCAGGCCCACATGCTCCCGCCCGGCCTGCTGCATCCCAACCTCGGCCCCGGAGCCCTGCTGCTGACCTGGCATGTCATCCCAGAGCCAGCCAAGCTCAGGTTCCACCTATGACTTGGTCCTCTGTCCTGACCTGGGCTGGGTGGTTGCCCTCACTCAGGATAGGGTCCCCAATGTCTCAACTGTCCTGACTGACTGACCTCTCACGACTGGCCCAGGAGCCCCGACCTCACAGCTCCCTGGGGCTTCTGCCTCCCAGGAGTCCCTTCCACCTGTCTCTGGGTCACCTGCCCCCCTACCCCTCCAGATCCTCTAGCTGGGTCACTTGGCCTGGACTTCCAACCAGTCAGCACCCCATCAGGCACCTGGATAAATAAACTCACGTCATCACCTGATTGCTCCCTTCATGTGATCTCTGGTGGAGTGGATGCAGGGGTGGAAGGAAGCACACGATTGTGACCTGACACTAGTCTCCTCCAGCCGAGAGCATTTCTGTTGGGAAGCGAGTGTGTTAGTCACTCAGTCATGTCCGACTCTCTGAGACCCCATAGACTGTAGCCCACCAGGTTCCTCTGTCCATGGAATTCTCCAGGCAAGAATACTGGAGTGGGTTGCTATTCCCTTCTCCAGGGGAGCTTCCTGACTCAGGGGTCGAACCTGGATCTCCTGCATTGCAGGCAGGTTCTTTACTGTCTGAGTTACTGGGGAAGCCCCGGCAGTAAGTAACTGAGACCCCAAAGGGCATTGGCCTGACCTCTGTGGGCAGGGCCGCCAGGTGGGGCTCCTGCTTCTCCAGGAAGTCAGTGCCTGCTCAGGCCCTGGCCCGTGGCTGGTCCCCTGCAGACCTGTCATGGTCTAGGGGTTTCTCAGGCTCTCTGGACTGTTCCTGCCCACTTGAAACATATGGGCCAACTGGCCCCTTGAGTCTTCTCCATGCGGGTGGCCTAAGGACCCCATGTATCACAACCTGTAGGTGGCTGGGGTCACCCCTTTTGGTCCGCCAGTGGGTCTGCACTTTTAGCAGAAATGTGGTGGGAGTGGGGAGGGCTGCTCCAACCGTGTGGGGTGAGAGGGCCTGGATGACCTTCCCCCTCGACTGATCCAGAGAGCTAACAAGGTCAGGACACAAGGAGGTTGAGATGCTGGACTTGAGGAGGACAGCACAGGCCCACCTGGGAGGGGAAAGAAACTGAGTGGGTCTCACAGCTGCCCAGCTCACCCCCTCGAGAATGTTTCCAGGACCCAGGCCAGAAACCCAGGTGGAGTGCCATGGATCCCTCAGTTTTAGAGCTGGTCTGTGAATTGGGGGCAGTGTGGGGCAGCTAGTGTCCGGGGTCAGGATGCCAGAGAGAAGAGAGCTGTTCTGAGGAACTCCCCTGTCCACGGAGGGTCTCCCTCAAGTGTCCCCTGAGAAATGATAAGCAAACAGGTGTGAGGCTGAGCCTGGGAAAATGCATAAAGTTAGCTGGACTGATTGGCAGAGATGAGAGACAGCCTTAAATGGACCTACCCCCACCAGCCTGTTGGAAACATTCATAAGTCTCAGGACATGGGTTGGCTCTTCCGAAGGATGTTGCCTCAACTCTGAGAGACAATAGTAGGAATGGAAGAGGAGAAATTAGCACAGATCCCCCCAGATATTAAAAGGAAATGCAATAAGCAATTAAGGTGATATTGACTCATTCTTTGAAGGCACAAATAACCAAAATTCACTTAAAAACACCCAGATCTCCTCAATTGTCCTGTATCAACTTAACATATCTTGTTTTTTAGGGCAGTTTTAGGTTCAGAGCAAAACTGAGTGGGAGGTATAGAGTTCCTATATAGTCACACCCTCACACAGGTGCAACCTACCCCACCATCAGTATCTTGTGATTTGATACATTTGTTACAAATGGGCTACATTTGTTATAATGGATAAACCTACACTGACATGTTAATATCACCCAAATTGCATAGTTTACATAGAGTTCACCCTTGCTGTTGCTAAGTTATATGTGTCTTGATAAGTGTATTATAGCACATGTGGAGCATTACGGTATAGTTTCCCTGCCCTAAAAATCCTCTGTGCTCCATCCATTCATCTCTTCTTCCCTGCTAACCCTGGCAACCACTGATCTTTTTACCGACTCCATAGTTTTGTCTTTTCCAGAATGTCATATCCTTGGAACCAACAGGAGTGGAAACTTCTCAGATTGGCTTCTTTCACTTAGGAATGTGCACTTACGTTTCCTTCATGTTCCTTCATGCCTTGATAGCCTTTTTCTATTTTTTTTATTGAGGGAAAATATTCATAACACAAAGTTTACAACCTTAACCACTTTAAAGTGTACAGTTCAGTGGTATTAAGTACATTCATAACCATGTGTAACCATCACCACTATCCATACTTGGAACTCTTTATCTTGCAAAACAAACTCGATGCACATTAAACAAGAATTCCCATACTTCCTTTCTCACAGCCCCTGGAAAGCATCGTTCTACTTTTTGTCTCTAAAGTACTTCGTGTAAGTGAAATCACAAAGTGTTTGTCTTTTTGTGACTGGCTTATTTATCTTACCATAATGTCCTCATGCTTTGTCCATAATAGTGCCGGATTTACTTCCTGTTAACGGGTGAATAATATTCCATTCTATGGGTATACCTCATTTTGCTTATCCATTCATGCATCAGTGAACACCTGAATGGCTTCCACTTTTCAGCTATTGTGAAAAATGCTTCTATGAATGTGGTATTACAAATTTCTCTTCAAGATTCTGCTTTCAATTCTTTTCAGCATGGACCCAGTAGAAATACTGGATCATACTGTAATTTTACTTTTAATTTTGAAGAACCATCATACTGATTTCCATGTAGCTGTACTGGATCATGTTCCCACCAACAGTGTACAAGTGTTCCAGTTTCTTCACAGTCTCACCAATATTTATTTTGTTTTTTAAAATAAATGGTCATTATACTAAGAGGTATAAGCTGGTACCTCACTGTAGTTTTGATTTGCATTTCTCTAATGATTAGTTCTGTTGAGTATATTTTCATGTGCTTATTGGCCATTTGTATATCTTCTTTGGAAAAATGTCTATCCATGGCCTTTGCTCATTTTTGAGTTAGGTTTTTTGTTGTGGTTGTTATTGAGTTTTAGGAGTTCTCTATACTTTGTGGATATCAATCTCTTATCAGACATATGATTTTCAAATCTTTCCTCACATTTCTTTGGGTTACCTTTGTTCTCTGTTGATACTACATTTTGATGACAAATATTTAACATTTTCGTAAAGTCCCGTTTCTGTGTTTTCTTTTGCTGCTGTGTCATTGGTGGCATGTCCAGGAAGTGACTGCCAGATTCCAGGTTGTGAAGGTTTGTCCTATTTTTTCTTCAAAGAGTTGCATAGTTACAGGTCTTACATTTAGATGGAGGATCCACTTTGAGTTAATTTTGTGTATGATGTTAGGTATGGATCTAACTTCATTCTTATGCATGTGAATATCCAATTTCCCTAGAACCATTTGTTGAAAAGACTGTCTTTTCTCCACTGAATGGACTTAATGCCTTGTCAAAGATGGTTTGACCTAATGTGTGAGGGTTTGTTTTTGGATCCTGTACTCTCTTCCATTGACCTCTGTGTCTGACTTTGTGCCAGTACCACTCTATTTGATTACTGTCGCTTTGTAGTGAGCTTTGAAATCAGGGGTATGATTCCTCTGGCTTTGTCCTTTTTCAGGATTTTTTTTTTGTGTGTGTGGTTATTCAAGGTCCCTTAAGATTCCATATGAATTTTAGAATGAGTTTTTTTTTAATTTCTGTGAAAAGTCATCAAGATGTTGATAGCAGCTGTATTAAATATACAGATTGCTTTGGATAGTAATGATACCTTAACAATATTAAAGCTTGAATCCATAAATATGGGGTGTCTTTCCATCTACTTATGTCTTCTTGCATTTCTTTCAACAATGATTTGTAGTTTTCACTGGATAAGTTTTTGACCTCCTTGATTAATTCCTCAGTATTTTACTTTTTTGATGATATTCTAAATGGAATCAGTTTTGTAATTTCCTTTTAGGGTTATTCATTATTAATGTATAGAAATACAACTAATTTTTTTATATTGACTTTGTATCCTGCTGTTTTGCTGAATTCACATATTAGTTGTAATGGTTTTGTGTGTAGGTATGGAATTTTTCAGATTTTGTACACATAAGGATTGTGTATACATAACATCTGTGAATGGAGATGATTTTACTTCTTCTTTTTCAACTTGATGCTGCTAAGTCACTTCAGTCTTGTCTGACTCTGTGCGACCCCATAGATGGCAGCCCACCAGGCTCCCCCATCTCTGGGATTCTCCAGGCAAGAACACAGCTTTCTTATCCATTCATATACACAATGGAGTATTACTCAGCCGTTAAAAAGAATACATTTGAATCAGTTCTAATGAGATAGATGAAACTGGAGCATATTATACAGCGTGAAGTAAGCCAGAAAGAAAAACACCAATACAGTATACTAACGCATATATATGGAATTTAGAAAGATGGTAACAATAACCCTGTATCTGAGACAGCAAAAGAGACACTGATGTATAGAACAGTTCTTTTGGACTCTGTGGGAGAGGGAGAGGGTGGGATGATTTGGGAGAATGGCATTGAAACATGTATAATATCATATATGAAACGAGTCGCCAGTCCAGGTTCAATGCACGATACTGGATGCTTGGGGCTGGTGCACTGGGATGACCCAGAGGGATGGTACGGGGAGGGAGGAGGGAGGAGGGTTCAGGATGGGGAACACGTGTATACCTGTGGCGGATTCATGTTGATATATGGCAAAACCAATACAATATTGTAAAGTTAAAAAAAAAAAAAAAAAAAAACTGGAGTGAGTTGCCATTTCTTTCTCCAATGCATGAAAGTGAAAAGTGAAAGCGAAGTCGCTCTGTCGTGCCCAACTCTTAACGACCCCACGGACTGCAGCCTACCAGGCTCCTCCGTCCATGGGTGTTTCCAGGCAAGAGTACTGGAGTGGGTTACCATTGCCTTCTCTGTTTTTCAACTTAAATCCCTTTTATTTTTCCTTTTGTCAAGCTGGTAAAGGATCTGCCTGAAATGCAGGATACCCTGGTTTGATTCTTGGGTTGGGAAGATCCCCTGGAGAAGTGACAGACTACCCACACCAGGGCTTCCCTGGTGGCTGAGATGTTAGAGAATCTGCCTGCAATGCAGGAAACATGGGTTCAATCCCTGGCTTGGAAAGATCCCCTGGAGGAGGGCTTGGCAACTCAGTCCAGTATTCTTGCCTGGAAAATCCCCGTAGACAGAGGAGCCTGGTGGGCTACAGTCCATGGGGTCACGAAGAGTGGGACACGACTGAGTGACTAAACACAACACATCACCTCCAAATTGATCTATAGATTCAAAGTAATTGCAATAACAAATAGGATTTCTTTGTTGGTATCAATAAGTTAACCCTAAAATTATTTGGAAAGGCAAAGGAGCTCAAGGAGCCACAAAATTTGAAAATGAGGAAGAAAGTTGGAGGTTTTATCCTATCTGACTTCAGTATTTACCATAAAGCTATAATAATCAAAACAGTCCAATGCTAGCAAAGGTACAGGCCCAGATGAATGATACAGAAAAGAATCCCAGGGACGGGGAGCCTGGTGGGCTGCTGTCTATGGGGTCGCACAGAGTCGGACACGACTGAAGCGACTTAGCAGCAGCAGCAGCAGAAGAAGAAAACATTGGAGAAAATCTTTGTGACCTTGTGGTTAGGCAGAGTTCTTAGATTCAATACGAAAAGCATGATTGCTAAAAGAAAAAAAGGAATATCCTGGACTTTATCAGTATTAAACTGTATTGTTCATCAAAAGGCACTCTTAAAGAATGAAAACACAAGCCATAGACTTGGAGAAAATATTTGCAAATCACACATTTGACTAAAGTACTTATATCCAAAATATACAAAGAACACTCAAAATCCAACATCAAGAAAAACCAACAAAGAAAAAGGCCTAAAGATTTGAAGAAATACCAAAGAAGATGCAGGGATGGCAAATAAGCATATAAAATGATGCTCCACATCATTACTCATTAGGGAAGTGCAAATTAAAACTGCCACAAAATCCCCTTCATGTCTATGAGAAAGGCTAGAATTAAAAACAATTACCATGCCAGTGTAGGCAAGGACCTCCTAGAAAAGTCACAACGGCAGTGATTTTGAATCAGCACTTGCCTGGGGCTTTGGACCGAAGGAGAAGCTGATTCCAGTGGAACAGGAGTTTGAGGGCCTCTATGGTCTGATGGAGGTGTGTCTGCATTGGTCAAACTCAGAGGCCTGCAAACGGGAAAGAGTCTGTCAAAGGCCAGAGGGGTGGGGCAGCCATCAGGCACTTGCTTCTACAGGGTCAAGCCGATGGACCTCCTCTCCCTCTGTCTGCTTTTTGCTGACTTTGTTGTTCTTTATTATTCTTTTTTATATTCTGCCTGCCTTTGGGCTCGCTCTTTTTCTGGACCATGTACTCTCAAGGTGGTTTTTGTAGATACTGTACGAGTGGCTTCTTTTCAGAATAGCTGTCTTATCTAAAATGTTCTAATCTCCATCCGCCTGATAATCCACTTTTCTCAGACTTTCAAGAGTTGGTTGCACTGTCTTCAGGTATGTTGACTGGCTGAGCGAAGTCGGATGCCAAACTCTCTGGAAGCTTTTAGGCTGTTTCCTCGTATTTGGCGTCAGACATTTCACCAGTGTGTCAGATACGCACCGTTTTCCATTCATCTTGAACTGTGTTCGGTCAAAGATCCAAATCCGAAGCACCATGTTTCTTTCCCTTCTCTCTGGAAAACGTTCTGTTTCTCCCATTGCTGCACACATTCTATCCCTGGAGACCTCGTCTGACGCAGCTGGACCTTTCCTCCATCCTGCTCTGTGCTTGAGACATGTCTTGGTTCTTCTCACTCGCTCCTTCTCCCTTTGGCTGGTCTGTCCACTGTTGAGCCCTGGTGCTTGAGAGGGACGTCCTACAGCAGGTGGCAGCACCGTCCCAACTTTGAGCCCTGCGATGCCAAGTCTCTGAGACGGGGGTTCACAGCCAGTCCCCTGCAGAGCCATGGACAGGTGGGAGGGGAGAGCCTGCAGGCACACACGGGTGGGGCTCCGGGACCCTAGAGAAGTCCTGTGTTTGCTTAGAGACCCTCACACAGCTCAGGGGTGATCCAGCCCTCAACCAGGGCATGCATTATACAAGCAGCAAACTCTTGTGTAAATAAACAAGAAGTAATAGGGGCTCAAAACACCAACAAGGAAAGGGAAGCCTCAGGGAGCCTTCAGCTGGCCCAACACACACCTGGACGGGGTATAAAAGGCCCACAGCCCTGAGCCGTGCTCACACACTCACTCACTCACACATTCACATCCTCACCCTCCTCCAGCCCCACCGCCTCCACCATGGCTTCCTCTGCCCTGTCTGTCTGCTCCAGTGACCTGAGCTACAGCAGCCGGGTCTGCCTGCCCGGGTCCTGTGACTCCTGCACCGGCTCCTCCTGGCAGGTGGACGACTGTCCAGAGAGCTGCTGCGAGCCCCCCTGCTGTGCCCCCAGCTGCTGCGCCCCGGCCCCCCACCTGACCCTCCTCTGCACCCCAGTGAGCTGCGAGTCCAGCCCCTGCTGCCAGCCAGCCTGCAGCAGCTCCTGCCTGGCCTCGTCCTGCCAGCAGTCTAGCTGCCAGCCCTCCTGCTGCACCTCCTCCCCCTGCCAGCAGGCCTGCTGTGAGCCCGTCTGCTGCAGGCCCGTCTGCTGCACACCTGTCTGCTGCAGGCCCGTCTGCTGCACACCTGTCTGCTGCAGGCCCGTCTGCTGCACACCTCTCTGCTGCAGGCCTGTCTGCTACAGGCCTGTCTGCTGTGAGTCCTCCCCCTGCTCATCCTCCTTGTGCTGCCAGCCCAACCCCTGCTCCTCGGTCAGTTGCAAACCCTCCTCCTCCGTGTCCCTCCTCTGCCGTCCTGTGTGCCGCCCTGCCTGCTGTGTGCCCACCTCCTCCTGCCAGCCCAGCTGCTGTCGCCCGGCCTCCAGCGTGTACCTGCTCTGCCGGCCTGCGTGCCCCCGCCCTGCTTGCTGCGTCCCAACCTCGGCCCCAGAGCCCTATTGCTGACCTGGCACATTGCAACTCCTTCCAGGGCCAACGCTGACTTTCACCTGAAATTTCTGTAGCCTTATGCCAGTCTCGGGTCTCCTTCTGCCCCAGAATTTCCTGTGAGCAGCCTGGGCTGGCTCCTGGTTCCCTCCAGGCCCTGAGTGTCAGCCAGCATGCGGCTCTCCATCCTTCTTGGTCATGGATTTTGTCCTGGCCTAGGTGAGGGGTCTGTCTGTTAACAAATAAAGTCATTGTCATGCCCTCTCTGTGCCTTGAGTGCATATCTTTCAAACCCTGGGAAAGACCTTTGTTGTGGAGAGTGGTCTGGGCTGGTTTAGAAACCTGGCCTTGAGTTGCATCCAGGACAGTAACATCATCAGACACGGCTAACCACGCTCTGCTACTCTCTGCCAGGGTGTCCTGAGGCCATAGTTCGACTGCAGCCTCCAGTCCATAATATCCTGCTCACCTGTAGACCCCTGCATGAAGTGAGTGATGGGGTGGCAGTGGGGCATATGTTCAGGCCTCAGGCTTGCACACTGGGAACATGGGGCCTCACTAGGGACAAAGAAGACCCCGTTTAGTAAACATCTGCCTTGAATATGTAAAGCTTACTCCAGAAACAGCTTCAGACAGGCTGGTGCCAGCCATTCCCAAGTGCCCTGGACAGGAGTGTGAGTGCTTCCCTCTGTGTGCGAAGGTCTGGATGGTGAGAGCCACATGTGGTGATGTTGGGAGCCTGTGTGAGTCAGGTTCTCCAGAGAAAGAACCCATAAGACATGTGCACGTATGCAGAGACTGATGTTGAGGAGCTGGCTCACACAGTTTGGAGGCGGGCAAGACCCAAATCTGCAGGGTGAGCTTCCTGGGAAGAGTTGGTGTTGCAGCTACAGACGACCAGCTGGTAGAATCTCTTTCTCCTTGGGGGGCCTCAGTCTGTTCTCAAGGTCTTCAACTCTTGGGTGTAGCCCACTCACATTTTGAAGGGCAATCTGTTTTACTCCTAGTCCACTGATTTCAGTATTGTTCTCATCTAAGAAGCAACTGTGTCATGACATCCAGCAATGTTTACCCAGACAACTGGGCACCGTGGCCTGGTCAGTTGACCCTTTAAACTATCCATCACAGGGACTGACAGCCAAAGGGGATGGGCTATTTGGAAATGGCAGGTGCTCGCTGGGCGATGCCCTCAGGAATTCAAGTATTAAGGCAGCTATCCCTCTGGGGGAATACCAGGAGGAGGGACATACCCTGGCCCTTTAGGACAGTGCTGGGTAGGCACCTGCGGGGCAGTGTGAAGGGCCTTGACTGGGGGCCTCATATGTAATTGTACCTATTATAATATGCATGCATGTGTGCTGAGTTGCTTCAAGCATGTCTGATTCTTTGTGACCTTATGGGCTGTAACCTGCCCGACTCTTCTGTCCATGAGCTTCTCCAGGTGAGAGTACAGGAGTGGGTTTCTATGCCCTCCACCAGGGGCTCTTCCTGACCCAGAGGTCAAATCTGTGTCTTTTGCAGTTCCTGCTGGCAGCAAATACTTTACTGCTGAGCCACAGGGGAAGCCCAACTGTTATAATAGCCACATTTAAAAGTGAAAAAAGACAGGTAGAGTTTATTTAATTACATTTTATTAACCCAATATATGCCAAATGTTTAAAGAGACGGGAATACCAGACCACCCTACCTGTGTCCTGAGAAACATGTATGTGGGTCAAGAGCCATGATTAGAACTGGATATGTAACAGTGGACTGGTTCCAAATTGGGAAAGGAGTATCAAGGCTGTATATTGTCATCCTGCTTATTTAGCTTATATGCAGAGTACATCATGCAAAATGCCAGGCGGGAAGAAGTACAAGCTGGAATCAAGATGGCTAGGAGAAATATCAACAAGCTCAGTGATGCAGATGATACCACCTTTATGGCAGAAAGTGAAGAGAAACTAAAGAGCCTCTTGATGAGGGTGAAAGAGGAGAGTGATAAAGCTGACATGAAACTCAGCATTCAAAAAACTAAGATCATGGCATCTGGTCCCATCATTTCATGGGAAATAGATGGGGAAACAATGGAAACAGTGACAGACTTTATTTCTGGGGGCTCCAAAATCACTGCAGATGGTGACTGCAGCCATGAAATTAAAAGATGCTTGCTCCTTAGAAGAAAGGCTATGACCAACCTAGACAGCATATTAAGAAGCAGAGACATTACTTCGCCAACAAAGGTCTGTCCAGTCAAAGCTGTCGTTTTTCCAGTGGTCATGTATGGATGTGAGAGTTGGACTATAAAGAAGGCTGAGCACCAAAGAATTGATGCTTTTGAACTGTAGTGTTGGAAAAGACTCTTGAGAGTCCCTTGGACAGCAAGGAGATCAAGCCTGACTATTCATTGGAAGGACTGATGCTAAAGCTGAAGATCCAATACTTTGGCCACCTGATGGGAAGAGCTGACTCATTAGAAAAGACTCTAATGTTGGGAAAGATAGATGGCAAATGGAATAGAGAGAGGCAGAGGGTGAGATGCTTAGATAGCATCATCGACTCAGTGGGTATGAATTTGAGCAAACTCTAGGAGACAGTGGAGGACAGAGGAGCCTAGCGTGCTGCAGTCCATAGGGTCACAAAGAATTGGACTTAACTTAGCGACTGAACAACAACAACAATCCAAAAGCTTAGCGTTTCAATACACTTGATATTAATAAAGTATCAGAACCTCACCAGGGTCACTGCCTGGGAAGGATCAGACATTGTATGTACCAACAGAACCCTAAAGTCTAAACTCTGTTTAGACTTTTCTTCCTTTTCTTCTAACCTCAGTTCACTTCAGTTCAGTTCAGTCGGTCAGTCCTGTCCAACTCTTTGCGACCCCATGAATCGCAGCACACCAGGCCTTCCTGTCCATCACCAGTTCCAGGAGTTCACTCAAACTCATGTCCACTGAGTTGGTGATGCCATCCAGCCATCTCATTCTCTGTTGTCCCCTTCTCCTCCTGCCCCCAATCCCTCCCAGCATCAGAGTCTTTTCCAATGAGTCAACTCTTCACACGAGGTGGCCAAAGTATTGGAGTTTCAACTTTGGCATCAGTCCTTCCAAAGAACACCCAGGACTGATCTTTAGAATGGACTGGTTGGATCTCCTTGCAGTCCAAGGGACTCTCAAGAGTCTTCTCCAACACCACAGTTCAAAAGCATCAATTCTTCGCACTGACACCTGCCTAATTCCCCATGTGCTCCTGTATGCTACATCACTTGGGCGGTTTGTCTTCTTTGTTTCTGTTTTTGTGTTTAAGACTTTTTTAACATGGGCCATTTTAAAGTCTTTATTGAATTTGTTACCACATTGCTTCTTTTTTGTGTTTCGGTTTTTCTGGCTGAGGGCTGGGCATCTCGGCACCCTGACCAGGGACTGAACCCACACCCCATGCACTGGAAGGTGGATCCTTAACCACTGGACCTCCAGGGGAGTCCCATCATTTGTCTTGTTTCTTTAAATGTTTCTCCAAGAGAGAAACATGAGTAGAGTGTTTTCCAAGCTCTTGCTTATGTGAAAATACACTGCTGTTCTCTTTACTTGAGAAAGATATAAGGGGCTTCCCAGGTGGCACTATTGGTAAAGACTTGGCCTGCCAGTGCAGGAGAATGCTGTAATAATTTGAAAAAAGAAAAAAATCAGTCTTGGTCCCCAGTGTTCCCCCAGAGCTCTGTGTCTTTCACTGTTTGGTGAGAGAGGTATGGGGTCCGACTGGTCAGGGTTCATTTCCAGACTGTCGGCCGTTTCTTCCTGCCTGGAGATGGAGCTGCCCTTCATTCAGTTCTGCCAATGTATGACTAGGGTGGGCTCTAAAACTCCAATGCTGTTGAATTCATGAGGCCCTTCCAGTCCAAACACACGCACCTTGGTGCGCTCAGCTCAGAATGGTTCATGTTCAGTCCTGTCTTTACTGTTCTATCCTAGCTCTTCCTTCTTCCTTGTTAGCAACTGTGTGATCACATTTGTTGTCAGTGAAACACATGGTCTGTTTATTACATTTTCTCTCATCATATTTGGGGATTTATGCTTTACCTCTGTTGGAGTAAGAAGTGGCACCTCACTCCAGTATTCTTGCCTGGAGAATGCCATGGACAGAGGAACCTGGCGGGCTACTGTCCATGGGGTCACAAAGAGACGGACACGACTGTGCCCCTGAGCAAGCATGCATACTTTACCTCTGTAGTTTGGAGGAACTAGCAGTGTGCTGAAAACCACAGAGTTGATTTTCTGTGGTGTTAATTTTGCTCTTTCCCGCCTCTGTTGTAAATTTTCAGCTCAGCTGCCTGGTGCTAAATTTCCTTGGACACATGCTTCCTTCTGCGTGTAGCACTGAAGTTGGCCTGGGGGAAGGCCTGGGTAAGAGCCTCAATCCTATATACAGATGGCTGGCATCCAGTCCCAGTCCTGATGATGAAAGGTTGTTGCTGAACGAAAAGACGCCAGGATTCTTGGCCTCCAGAGGAGAAGAATTCAATCCAGGGCCAGAGACGAGGCTTGATCGCTCAGAGCTTTGCATAATAAAGTTTTATTAAAGTATAAAGGAGATAGAGAAAGTTTCTGACATAGGCATCAGAAGGGGGCAGAAAAAGTACCCCCCTGCTAGTCTTCAGCTGGATGTTATATAGTCACTAGCAGTCTGTTAATGAAAGAAAGGAATGTCTTTAAACTTAGAATGGCACCAGGCCCCTCATCCATAAGATGCATTTTGGGATAATCTTGGCACCAGATGATTCATCCCGGGCCATAAAACGATTGACCTAAATCTTGCAGAAGGGCAGATTACCATACAAATAGTTTCATTTACATAGATTAGGGGAACAATATCTGAGTATAACATACTGGTTTGTCAAGTAGGTTCTGAGCCATTAGGCAGAACCGACTTGAAGACAGAGTCTGGGGTAAATGCACAGCACATTAACATAGCTTAAGACAAACATTTCCATAAGAAAAATGCATTGGTTAACTCTAGGTTTGAGAATAGTTAACTTCAGGTGAAACCAGGTGTCATTATGGCAACACAGTATTTTAAGAGAAACCTCCTTTTAAATTTGTATAGAGAAGGAAAAAATATCACTAGTTTGTTTCCTTCTGCTGCTTAAGAGAGATAAAAATGTCTGACGCTTGCAGCCTATTTCCTCCATTTGGAGACCCCTGGCCTTCCTGCCTGTTACCGGCTCAATACTTTGGGCTGTGTGACCTGGAGATGGCTGCTTAACGTCTCTGTGCCTGGGCTTCCTCATCTATTTACAGAAACTTCCTTACTGAGGAAACTTCTTTCCTTCCTTCCTTCACTCAGCATTGTTCCTGTTTTTCAGTTGCTCAGTCGTGTCCCATTCTTCGTGGCCCCATGGACTACAGCACAACAGGCTTCCCTGTCCTTCACCATCTCCCAGAGCTTGATCAGACTCATGTCCATTGAATCAATGTTGCCATCTAACCAACTTGTCCGCTGTTGTCCCCTTCTCCTCCTGCTTTAATCTTGCCCAGCACCAGGATCTTTTCTAATGAGTCAGCTCTTTGAATCAGTGGCCAAACGATTGGAGCTTCAGCTTCAGCGTCAGTCCTTCCAGTGAATATTCAGGGTTCATTTCATGTAGGATCTTACCTCAGATATTTTCTGTATCTTTTCTGGAGCCAAACAAAGGAGAAATGGGAAAACATCCTGCAACATGGGATATTTACGCTCACGGGTTTAATGAGTGAAAACAATTGTGGAAACTACGCCAGCACTAATGAGGGGCTCCTGCCACCAGCTCTCAACCCCAACAAGGAAGGGAGGGCCTGGGAGTCTCCTATGGGGACAACACAAGCCAGGGGCCAGGTATAAAAGCCCTGCATTCCAAGCACCTCACACACACAGCTCTACACTCACACACACTCAAACCCTCCTCCAGCCCCACCGTCTCCACCATGGCAGCCTCCACCCTGTCCGTCTGCTCCAGCGACCTGATGTATGACTGTCCAGAGAGCTGCTGCGAGCCCCCCTGCTGTGCCCCCAGCTGCTGTGCCCCGGCCCCCCGCCTGACCCTCCTCTGCGCCCCAGTGAGCTGCGAGTCCAGCCCCTGCTGCCAGCCAGCCTGCAATAGCTCCTCCCCCTGCCAGCAGGCCTGCTGTGAGCCCGTCTGCTGCAGGCCTGTCTGCTGCACACCTGTCTGCTGCAGGCCCGTCTGCTGCAGGCCTGTCCGCTGCACCCCTGTCTGCTGCACCCCTGTCTGCTGCACACCTGTCTGCTGCAGGCCCGTCTGCTCCAAGCCTGTCTGCTGCAGGCCCGTGTGCTGTGAGGCCTCCCCTTGCTCAGCCCCCTCATCGTGCTGCAGACCTTCCTCCTCCGTGTCCCTTCTCTGCCGCCCTGTGTGCTGCCCCGCCTGCTACGTGCCCATTTCCTCCTGCCAGCCAAGCTGCTGCCGCCCGGCCTCCTCTGTGTCCCTCCTCTGCCAGCCTACATGCTCCCGCCCAGCCTGCTGTGTCCCCGTCTCAGCCCTAGAACCCTGCTGCTGACCTGGCACATCACTTGTGGGCCAGCCAGCCTCAGGTCCCACCTGTGACTCAGTCCTCCCAGCCTCCCTCTGTCCTGACGTGAGCTGGGTGGCTGCCCTCACTCAGGACAGGTTCCCCAATGTCTCCACTGTCCTGACTGACTGACCTCTCACTCCTGCCCCAGGAACCCCAACCTCACAGCTCCCAGGGCTCCTGCCTCCCAGGAATCGCCTCCAGCTGTCTCTGGGTCATTGTCCCCCTACCCCTCCAGGTCCTCTGTCTGGGTCACTTGGCCTCGACTTCCAACCTTGGGTGCACCCCCTTGGGCACTGGGATAAATAAACTCAGTTCATCACCTGATCTGATCCGTTCATCTCACCTTCACTGAGGGTAAACCCAGGGTTTTGACCAGACACTGGTCTTCTCCAGCTACAAGTATTTCTAGGGGGTGAGTGACAAGCCACTGGAAGGGCAGTGGCCTGACTCCTCTGGGCAGGAACACTGGGTGGGGCTCCTGCCCTCGCTGGGAAGGACCAGGTTGCTCAGGTCCTGTGGTCCTGGGAGGTGAACGTGGGGGGAGTGGAGGTACCTGTCCAGCCCAGATGTACTTGCTGTGACGTCAGCGTCTTTCCCAACCCCTGTCTTGCCCCAACCACCACTGTGAGCATTTTGTCCCACTGTGCCCTCAGGCACACACTCCTGAGAGGTGGCTTCTGGAGATCCCTTCTAGGGGAAGATAAACACAGGGGCCACAAGTGTTCCCTTGGCGCCGGAGTGGCCAGAGGCCAAGTGACCCAAACTGTTCACATGGATGTTACTAAATTAGGTGTTAAACTTGAGGACCATGAAGGCTTTCTGTTTTAGTGTAATACTTGCTTGAAATTTCACTCATACTTTCACATGGGCAAAGACTTGCTAAAAGATTATATTCTATATTTTACATATCTGCTTAGCATGCAGATTTAATCATTTTCAGTTCTTTACCTTTTTGTGATATCAGGCTAGAAATTGTTGTTCAGTCGTTAAGTTGTGTCCGACTCTTTGTGACTCCATGGACTGCAGCATGCCAGGCTTCCCTGTCCTTCACTCTTTCCCAGAGTTTGCTCAAACTCATGTCTGTTGAGTTGGTGATGCCATCCAACCATCTCATTCTCTGTCACCCCCTTCTCCTTTTGCCCTCATTCTTTCCCATCACCAGGGTCTTTTTCCAGTGAGTCAGCTCTTCGCATCAGGTGGCCAAAGTATTGGCGCTTCAGCTTCAGCATCAGTCCTTCCTGTGAATATTCAGGGCTTATTTCCTTTACGATTGACTGGTTTGATCTCCTCGCTGTCCAAGGAACTCTCAAGAGTCTTCTCCAGCACCACAATTTGAAAGCATCAAGTCTTTGGCACTCAGCCTTCTTTATTTTTAGGCTAGAAATGAACAGACTCTAAGTTGCATTAACAAACAGTCAAGTATGTATGGTCTCTCTGTGGTTCAAGCTGGAAAGTGATGCTCAGCTGGGGTTGCTGGTGTTTGGAGATGGTGATCATGCGGGTTGTGAGAGGTTTTTAAAATTGTGGGAAAACACATGTAAAGTGGCATTTCCCTTCTAGCCCTTTTTAAGTGTGTGGTTCAGTGGCAGTAAGGACAGTCACTGTTGTGCAGTGATCACCACTGCCCACCTCCAGAACCTTTTTCATCCTCCCCAAAATGGACCTCTACAGACACTGAATAATAGCTCCCCAACACCCCCCAGCCCCTGGTACCCACTCCACTTTCTGTCTCTGACTCTGACCCCTTCAGCGGTCTCATATGAGTGCATTGTACACTAGCTGTCCTTCTGTGACTGGCTTACATCACCCAGCGTAATGTCCTCAAGGTTTATCCACATTGATGTCAGAACTTCCTTTTTAAGGTTGAATAATATCTCCTTGCATGAATGCACCACATCTTACTAATCCGTTTCTTCATTGATGGACACTGGTTATTGTGACGTTTTAACTATTGAGAGTAATGCAGGTAAGAACAGGGGTGTACAATTGGCTCTTCTGGACACTGCTCTCAGTCCTTTGGGGTGTCTGCCAAAAGTGGAATTGCTAAGTCAGATGGTAATTCCACATAAATTTTTTGAGGAGTCTCCTTATTGTTTTATTTTTTAATTTCTTAATTGGACAGCATATACACTGAGAAATCCACAGTTCAAAAAGGCACATGTACCCCAACGTTCCTTTCTGTTTTTTATTAGTATTACCACTACTCCATTTTCCATCCCCACCAACAGTGCACAGGGCCTCCAATTTCCCCACATCCTCGCCAACACGCAGTTTTCTGTTTCACCGACAGTAGCTGTCCTCAGGGACTCGAGCGGTTGGTTTGGTTTTATCACAGACTCTGGTTACTGCCTCAGGCACTACAGTCTGGAGCCCCCGCTCTCACCTGCCCCCACCTGCTCCCCTCCCCTGCCCCTTCACCAGTCCTGCTCCCTTGCCTGCTCCGCCCCCTCACCTGCTCCGCCCCCGCCACCCCTCACCTGCCCCGCAGCTTCACTTGCCCCTCACCTGCCACTTCACCCACCCTGGCCCTTCGCTTGCCCGCCCCCAACCCCTCACCTGCCCTGCCCCTTCATCCGCCACGCCCCCTCACCTGCCCCGCCCCACCCCCGCCCCCTCTCTTGCAGAAGAACGAGTACCTGCTGGCGGTGGTGGCGGAGGAGCGGGACTCGCTGCTGCTGGGCCTGCGCTACTCGCCCACCCAGCTGCACTTCCTCTTCCTCAGCGAGGACGGGGTAGGCGCCTGGCAGACCCGCGTGTCCTTCCGCAGCCCGGCTCTGGTGGACGGCCAGTGGCACGTGCTGGTCTTGGCCGTATCCGAGGGCTCCTTTTCGCTCACTACGGACTGCGGCCCCGCCGTGGACATGTAGGTACTGCGACACCCTGAGAGGGTCGCGTGGGGCTGTGTGCTGCCTGGCAAGGTGGATCCACACAGCCAGCCGGTACATGTGGCCGCCCCAGGACAGCTCACAGTGCACTCGTGGACCCGGGCCTAGGGCCTGAGCCCTGGCGGATGCGGTCAGGCTGGAGGAGGAGCGCCAGGCTCAGCTGATGGACCTGGAGCTGCCCCTCTAGAAAAGCGGTGGGTGGGGGCGCACGGGTGGGAAGGGAGCCGAAGCCTGCCCGCGTCCTCGCTGTGTGGATTGGACTTGACCGAGTAAAAGCACTGCTAAAGAGTCGGTCGCATCGCTTAAAGGCCCAGGGAAGGTCAGGGTGAACTCTGGCACCAGGGGCCCAAAAGGAGCTGCCCCGGATCCAGCCCAGGGCTTTCCTTCCCCTATATGTATGTATTTTTTTTGGCTCTGTCTGGTTTCAGTTGCCCCAGCAGGTGGGATCTTTCCTCCTGGTGCAGGGCCTTCTTGTCTAGTTGTGTCCCCTAGCTCCAGAGTTCTGGGGCTCCGTAGTTGTGTTGCACAGGCTTAGTTGCCCCACAGGACTTGGGATCTTAGTTCTCAGACCAGGGATCAAACCCATGTCCCCTGCATTGAAAAGCAGGTTCTTAACCACTGGACCGCCAGGGAAGTCCTGAGGTGCAAGTCTTGCTTTGTGACTTTCAACCCATCATTTAACCTCTCTGACTCAGTTTCCTTTTCTGGGGTGAGGGAATAAATAGTCAGCAAAACTCGCAATTAAAGGTACAGAACAATCTTCATAGCTTTGACACAACCCCCGGCATGCTCCAGACTAGAAATTGTTCGGTCCTAACTCCGGCCACATCTTCCTACACCCCCTGGGTCACCAACAAGGTGAACCCCCTCTAACTCTGACACCATTTGTCCCTTCGCCCTGGGCTCAGAGGAGGAGGGCAGGCTGGGGACCCCGTGTGGACAGAAGTCACTGTAGGCCTCTGTGAGATGAAGAGGGGCCACTGAGCACTTCTGCAGCACATGCTTTTGTAGAAGACCCTGTCCTGAGGCAAAGCATGTCCCCCAAATTCACATCTGCCCGAACCAGTAATGGGGCATCATTTGGACGCAGCATCCCTACTGGGATAACTGAGCTCAGTTGGGGTCATGCTGGAGGAGGGCGGCCCTGAGTCAGTGACTGGTGACCCGAGGAAAAGAGGAGCAGAAGAGAGGCCACACGATTTGGTCAGAAGCCAGGAGCTCCGGGAGCTGAAAGAGGCTCCCATCAAGTCTTCAGAGGGGACACACCCAGATGACACCCTGATCTCAACTTCTGGCCTCCAGCACCATGAGGGAACACACTTCTGTTATTTAAGGCACCCAGTTGGTGGAGCTGGTCACAGCTGCCCCTAGACACTGGTACAGCCTCACGGTGCCGCCCGCTGTCCTTTCTGCATAAGTGGGCTTCGAGTCTGCTCTCCCATGGCCCTAAAACCACCCTCCAATGTTTTCAGAATGGCTGACATGCCCTTCCCAGCCACCCTATCTGTGCGAGGAGCCCGGTTCTTCATTGGCAGTCGGAGGAGGACCAAAGGCCGATTCACGGTAAGGATGGAGGCACTGCCCACCAGGCCCTCCCAACACCAGTGCTCCTGGGGGCTGTCACCACTGGCCTGGCACCCCGATGCTCTAATTAAACAGTTGTGTGTGCCAAATGGGAATGGGGAGCATAAGGGGTCAGAGGAGACCCCTGCTAGCCAGGCACACTCCCCTACAGGCCCTTTGCACCTGCTGTGCCCTCCTCCTGAAGTGTGAGTCCCCAGTCCTGCCATGGTGCACTCCAGTGACCTTGGGGCCTTGCCTTGTGCCCTTGTACCATGAAGGCCTTGCTCACCCCTGAGAAGATGCCCCCACACCCAGCCCTCTCATCCCCTCTCCGGATGGTCTTTGTAGCCATGACCTCCTTCAGACCAGTTATGTGTCTGGTCATTGCCTGCCTGTCTCCCTCTTAGAGTGTTGGTGGGGGGGCCTTGCTCACTGAGGATATGGGCTTTTGTTTCTTGCTGTGTCCAGTGTTGAGAACCATGCCTTGTGCATAAGAGGTGAGATCTGAATTTTTACCAATGGGATGCTTGGATGGATGGATGGATGGATGGACAGCTAGATGGATGGACAGAGTAATAGAAAGATGGATGGTGGATGGACAGATGGGAGGACAGCTAGGTGAACAGATAGATAAATGGATGTATAGATGGATGGATGGATGGATGAATGGGCATTTGGGTGGGTGGATGGATGAATGGATGACTGGACAAAGAGATGGATGGATGAACAGAGAGATGAATAGATGGACGGGCAGATAAGTGGACAGATGGATGGACAAGTGGACATACAGACAAATGACCAATGCACCCAGTCATTCTAGGTCAGTCCACAGGAAGAACCTGTTCTGTGGTGTAATCACCTTAGAACTGTGCATAGCTCTCAACCCCTGCTCCCAGTGCCCCCTAACCTACAGGCAGACTCCTCTCTCTTGGCCACCCCTCCCTCAGGGTCTGGGTAGGCTGAGCCCAGGGGTCATCAGGCCCTCCAACAGCACAGGTCTGAGTGCCATGCCCCTCCCTCTGCAGGGCCTGGTGAGGCAGCTGGTTCTGCTGCCCGGCTCGGATGCTACCCCGAGGCTCTGTCCCTGCGTGAATCCTGAGCTCGCTGTGCTGTCCATCCCTGCTATCCTGCATGGCCTCACAGGGAAGCCGGAAGACAACGAGGTGCTAAAATACCCCTATGGTTAGTAGGCCAAAGCTACCCCTCTCCACACTGACAGAAGACCCTGAGAGCCTGGTCGCCCCCAGGTTCCCCAGGCACAAGACAGGAGGGTGCTTATCATGTGGACGAATGGATAGCTGGGGCCTGATGCAGATGACCCCCTCCCTGGGGAGGCAGACAACGCTCTCAGATCCACCTGCTTAAGCCCCCCCAGACAGTGCCCCTCGATGGACCGCTCATCCTGCCTGAGACCCAGGGCTGAGCTGACACGAATTCCTTCTCTTGACTCCCACCTGCCACCTGCCATGCTCCCAGAGCAGCATCTGGGGCCCATTCTCCCCTTCCCTCTCCAACAGACACCAAACCTCAACCCCCCAGTGGGGACCCTGATCTTCATGAGGTTCGGTTCTATTTTCTGGGACCCCTCAGCCTAGAAGGTCCCCAGCACTGGCATCTTTCATTTGTGTTTGCACCTCCCCAATGTAAAGTCAGTATTGACTTTATTTAAGCTATACCCTCTGCTATGGAGAATCCAAAACTCTCTCCCCCACAACCCCAACTCCTACTGGGGAGGTGGGGAGACCCCTGACTCCTTCCAGAGCCTCACGGCCCTTGCTTCACAAGTCAGGGAAGCCCCTTGAGCAAGTCGGCTGTTAGAGCCAGTCCTGGGCCAGCATTCCCAAATTCCCAGAGTCTCATGACCTCTGGGGTGTTTTCTGGGCCTTGAGCAAGTGTCTGACTCCCAAGGCCTCTGCCGGGCACTTGGCGAGGTTGAGGATGCTCTGTTTCACCGCCTGGCCACTGGGGTCTCAGCTTGGGAGTCACTGTATGGAGGCCACGTGGCATCATTAGGACAGGGCTGGACCTGGATGAAGCCGCAATGACCAGGAATGAGGGGGTCAAGGTGCCTGAGAACCAAGCAGACAGAAGTTAGCTGAACCTGTGCCAGTGAGTCTCAGATGGAGGGAAGAGAAAGGCAGCATGATTACTGAGGGTTCTCAGAGGAGCTAGGGTCTGGGGAAGAACTTGGTGGGCAGGTGGCTGGACTTCTGGGGCATGTCCAGGTCCTGTACACAGATGCTGAGGGCAAGTCCTGGGCTTTCGGGTCTCCCTGCCTCCCAGAGGCCTCGTTACGACCTGAGTGGTTCCTGGAAGGAGTACAGGGGTCAGGGGTCACCTGACACCCTTGCCTCCGCCTCCCTCTGGGGAGCACATACCCACAGGACATTTGTCACCCCCATCAGAAACCAACATGAAGGTGACGCTGGGACCCCGGCCTCCGTGCACCAAAGCGGAGGATGCCCAGTTCTGGTTCGACGCCAGCCGCAAGGGGCTATACCTGTGCGTGGGCAGCGAGTGGGTCTCCGTGTTAGCAGGTGAGACATGCAGGTCTCCAGGGGCCTAGGGGGTCTTCTCAGAGCCAGTGTTATGTAGGAATAGGGAATGAACCTCACAGAGCAGCGAGCTTGAGTGTTTCACCTGGAAACACGCACCCTCCTGGGCCTGACTCGTGGGCTGGCAGGCTCTCATCCATCTTCCCAACTAGGGTAGACCATGGGCCTCCTCCAGGGTGCTCCATCCACTGTCCTCACCCTCTCCTCCCTCTCTGGTCAGATGGGATGTGATGGTGCCTGGAGCCCAAGAGTGGGGCTGTTGGCAGGGAGGTGAGGAGAGGAGCCATCTGAGGGTGGGGGTCCCTGGGAAATAGGAACTGACTGCAGGGGGCCTTCCAGGAGCCATGGCCTCCACTCTCTAGTTCACATTCAGGCACAGCTTTTTGTGGAAGTCTGGAGCCTTGTGAAGTGTCTAGTAAGGACCTGACACTTCCATCCAGCAAGTGTCCCTGGGGGCTCTGCAGGCCCCAAAGCCCATTTCAGGGACCAGAATCTCCTTTGCTGGGCCTCCAGGTGAGGGTGGTATAGGACTTAGGGACACTCGCCTGACCTCATGCTAAGGGTCATGGCCCAGGGCCCTGGGGTCACTCCCGGATGTCGTCCATCAGGGCTTCTGCTCTGGGAAGCCTTAACCAGTCTCCATGTCTCTATCACAAGCCAAAGAAAAGCTGGATTACGTGGAGGAGCATCAGAGACTATTCACGAACTCAGAGACGCTGGGCATCGAGGTCTTCGTCATCCCTGAGGCCGGGCTCTTTGTAGCAACCGCCAACCGGAAAACCACATCCGCCATCTACAAGTGGACTGATGGCAAGTTTGCTTCGTACCAGAACATCCCCACGCACCAGGCCCAGTCCTGGAGACACTTCACGATCGGGAAAAAGGCAAGTTCACGTGTGCGACTGTGTCAGTTTTATCTTGGAAAAATCCACAAAGTCCGAGGGTTGGGGCTCCT
Source organism: Bubalus kerabau (assembly GCF_029407905.1). Classification (NCBI taxonomy): domain Eukaryota; kingdom Metazoa; phylum Chordata; class Mammalia; order Artiodactyla; family Bovidae; genus Bubalus; species Bubalus kerabau. Next base: position 190,807,220 of record NC_073625.1, on the reverse strand, counting down.
TAGGTAGATTTTGGGCTTCCCTGGTGGCTCAGATGTTAAAGAATCTGCCTGCAATGTGGGAGACCCGGGTTCAGTCCCTGGGTTGGGAAGATCTCCTGGAGAAGGGAATGGCAACCCACTCCAGTATCCTTGCCTGGAGAATTCCATGGACAGAGGAACCTGGTGGCTACAGTCCATGGGGGTCTCAAAGAGTTGGACATGACTGAGTGACTTTCGCTTTATGTAGATTTTATGGGAAAAAGCATTTCTACTGGTTTCAGAGCCTCATACAGGTTCTAAATGGCTTTTGAATCAGACACACCTGCATCTCTTGGTCTGGAATGTGACTGAAAAAATCTGTTCCATATCCTACAAAATGGACACAAGACCGCTGCTGAGACATTTCCCACTCCATGCAGACCTGCCACTGCCTCCTCAAAGCTCTGAGATAATCTGACCTAAGTTCAGTTCAGTTCAGCCGCTCAGTCGTGTCTGATTCTTTGCTACCCCATGGACTGCAGCACACCAAGCTTCTCTGTCCATCACCAACTCCCGGTGCTTGCTCAAACTCATGTCCATCCAGTCAGTGATGCCATCCAACTGTCTCATCCTCTGTTGTCCCCTTCTCCTCATGCCTTCAATCTTTCCTAGAATCAGGGCCTTTTCCAAGGAGTCAGTCCTTTGCTTCAGATGGCCACAGTGTTGGAGCTTCAGATTCAGCATCAGTCCTTCCAATGAATATTCGGGACTGATTTCCTTTAGGATTGACTGGTTTGATCTCCTTGCAGTCCAAGGGACTCTCAAGAGTCTTCTCCAACACCACAGTTTAAAAGCATCAGTTCTTTGGTGCTCAGCTTTCTTTATCTGACCTAAACGGGAGTGGAAATGGGGCTCCATCCTGGCCTCCCTCTATTGGCCCCATAAACATGGGGGACACATGCTGTCCTGATGGAGGGGACAGGTGAGATGGTGAGGGCTGGACCTGAGACCTTGGATGGGAGAGCCTGGCAGGCAGCCCCCTTCCTTTCACCAGGACTGTGTTGAGCAGTAGCCCAAGGGTGGGACTGAGAGGGTGGCCCCCTTGAGATAGGCATTTCCTTCCCAGCTCCTTCTAGTCCTCCACTCCAGATGGCAGGATCCCTGGGCCCCTCCCAAGCCTGCTCTCAAGTCAGTCACCAATGTGCCCAGTTCCAGCCCTGCACACCCCACCCCCAAGGCCCATGCAGTGAGGACAAATCCCTGTTTCTGGTCCCTGCTGACTGTCAGGGTCCTGAACTCCAGGGCAGCCTGGTGAAGGAGTGACTAGCTCTCTGGTCTTATGGTTGATGACATTTTAAAGATTTTTACTTTTTCCTAATAAAAAATAACTTTATATCAAAAATTTGGGAAATTCAGAAAAATAAGAAAAATCTGTCAGGTCCCTTAAGCAGACAGAGGGTCCCTGGGGCTGCTTCAGCCACAGCAAGTGAGCCCCTCACCTTAGGCTTCCGGCTTCTGTCACATCACATGACCCGCCACCTGGGCCTCTGGGTTGTGTCACATGCAGGGCGTTGCCACATGGTCCTCAAGTGTGTGATACACACGTGCTTCTTGACGGACAGCAGGGTGATAAGATCTCTCCTCCTTGTCTGAGTGATGAACATTGCTGTGCATAAGGCTTTCCCTGGGATTGGGAGATAGAAACAGAGATAATAGGCTGGTAGACACAGGCCTGGCTACGGGTCTTAGAGTAATTAAGATCTGGAGTCAGTGCCGCGTGCTGGGGCCTGCCCAGGGTGCCAGTCCTGGGCTCGGCCTCTGTCCCGGGGTTCATCCTCTGTCTCAGAGCTCAGCCTCTGTCCCAGAGCTTGGCCTCTGTTCTGGGGCTTGACCTCTGTCCCGGGGTTCAGCCTGTGTCCCGGGTTCATCCTCTGTCCTGGGGCTCATCCTCTGTCCCAGGGCTCAGCCTCTGTCCCGGGGCTCGGCCTCTACCCTGGAGTTAAGCCTCTGTCCCAGGGCTCGGCCTCTGTCCTGGGATTAAGCCTCTGTCCCGGGGCTCGGCCTCTGTCCCGGGGTTCATCCTCTGTCTCAGAGCTCAGCCTCTGTCCCGGGGCTCGGCCTCTACCTCGGGGTTAAGCCTCTGTCCCAGGGCTCGGCCTCTGTCCTGGGGTTAAGCCTCTGTCCCGGGGCTCATCCTCTGTCCCCGGGTTCTGCCTGTGTCCCAGGGCCCGGCCTCTGTCCCAAGGCTCAGCCTCTGTCCCGGGGCTCGGCCTCTGTCCCGGGGCTCATCTTCTGTCCCAGGGCTCGGCCTCTGTCCCGGGGCTTGGCCTCTGTCCCGGGGCTCATCTTCTGTCCTGGGGCTCAGCCTCTGTCCTGGGGCTCGGCCTCTGTCCCAGGGCTCATCTTCTGTCCTGGGGCTCAACCTCTGTCCCGGGGCTCGGCTCTACCCCGGGGTTAAGTCTGTGTCTCCGGGCTCAGCCTGTGTCCCAGAGCTGACTTTGAGAAACCCAGAGTGCCGGCCCCTCGCTCAGATGATGAGAACCCTGTTCTGGTCCTCTCCCCAGATCTTCCTGGCTGTGGCTAATTTTGAGCCGAATGAGAAGGGTCAGGAGTTCTCGGTCATTTACAAGTGGAGCCAGAGAAGGCTGAGGTTCACGCCATACCAGAGGGTCCCCACCCACAGTGCCCGGGACTGGGAGGCCTTCGAGGTGGCCGGCGAGCACTTCCTGGCCGTGGCCAACCACCGGGAAGGTAGGGGCCATGGCCTTGACTCTGGGCTGGGGCGTGATCGCCTGCAGCGTTCAGTGTATTTCATTAGAAATGTATAATAAACCTCACCTGGCCTGCATCCTCAGGCTCTGCTGTATGACAGTGGCGTCTGAAGGTGGACACACCTGAGCACCCTCTCACCTGTTCAGGTGGGAGGGGTCCCTGCCCCCATCCATTCTGGGCACAAACTCTGTGAGATGCAATGGGTACGTGGGGATAGGCCTAGGAGGGGCTGGGAAACATGGCTTCTGGGCCAGGTGACTGCCCCGAGTGACCGCATAAGCCCTTTTGGGTGCTATAACTTGAGGGGGACAGGACCTTGGGGGCAGCTGGCCCTGCAAAGTGTCTCCAGCCTCTGCAAGTTCCAAGGCTCAGAGTTTACCTGAGTCTACAACCTGCCAGGGGGGAGCTCTGTGGGGAGCTAGGGAGGAGACCCCACTACCACTCATGGGCAGAGGGTCCCCAGAAGCCTGCTACCAGGTACCTCTGAGGACAGTAAGTGTTCCAGGAGAGGCTGGCCCAGCGGGGTGTGTGTTGGGGAGTGGGAGGCCCTAAGGAGCACAATGTGGGGAGAAGGCTTCCAGCCCACACAGGTCTGATCTCTGGGGGGAGGGAGCATGAAGGGGAAGGCAGGCAGAGTGAAGGGTGAGGCTGAGGAGGGGATGAGGAGTCCCACCTTCAACACAGTAGATAATCACAGGGGTCTGGAGTCCCCCAAAGGCTGGGCCACCGAGGATTCTCATGGGGCACAGAGGCAGGAAGGTTACGTGACAGGTAACATGGCTGGGGACCCGGGAAGAGTGCAAGATATCAGGGTCCAGCTAGACTGGACTGGCTACAGGGCCTGGGGCAGGGTCCCGGGGGGCCTGGTCCCAGGGCACTGGCGTGAGGCTTCAGAAGCCTGTTTCCCTCCCTCAATGCCGCTCGGCTTCCAGGAGACAACCATAACATTGACAGCGTCATCTACAAGTGGAACCCGGGGACCCGGCTCTTCGAGGCCAACCAGACCATCGCCACTTCGGGCGCCTACGACTGGGAGTTCTTCACGGTGGGGCCCTATGCCTTTCTGGCCGTGGCCAACGCCTTCAACGGCACATCCACGCGGCTGCAGTCCCACCTGTACGTGCGGCTGGGCGGCTCCTTCCAGCTCTTCCAGTCCTTCCTGGTGAGGACCCTGCACTCCCCACAGCACCCCCCGACACACACACCCTTCCCACCCCCAGGCCTGTCCACACCAGGCACCTCCCCAGAGGTCAGGTGAGGGAGCCTGCAGACAAGGTGGAAGGGCTTCCCTGGCACAGAGTTCCCACCAGTACCTGTGCTCAGATGAGTCCCCTGACCCCCGGTGGGCCCCACAGTCTAACCTGCCTTTATGTGAGTGTCAGGCTCTTGTCCTGAGGCAGCCAGCAGCTGGCCCCTGACATGGCCAGCTATGGGGACAGCACTGTTCACCTTCTCTGAGATCTTGTGTCCCTTAGCTGGTTCCAGCTGTTGTGGGCTGCCTGGCAAAGCATCAGACTGAGGCAGCAAGAGGCTTTATTAGGTGGGGCAGTGCTGAACACCCCGGTGAACCATGTGTGTACTGACCAGTCCCAGGCAAGTAGGCAGTGTTGGCAGCCCCTCCTCAGGCCCCACCGTGGACTAGGATGATGATATAGGGTCCAGACCCTCCTCTGCCTTCCCTTGCCCTCCTCCTTCCAGGCTGCCTGGCTTGTCCCTCTCAGTGTCAGACCCCAGACCAAGCCCCCATGTGCTCAGTTGCTAAGTCATGTCCAACTCTTTACAACCCCATGGACTGTAGCCCACCAGGCTCCTCTGTCCATAGGATTTTCTAGGCAAGCATACAGGACCAGGTTGCCATTTCCTACTCCAGGGGATCTTTCTGACCCAGGGATCAAACCTGAGTCTCCTGCATTAGCAGGCAGATTCTTTACCACTGAGCCACCTGGGAAGCCCAAGCCCCCATGGATGACTAAAATCAACAGTCGAGGTCTGTATTTGCACCGTCCTGGCCAAGTCATAAGCTCGTTCTTGCAGAGCCAAGGGTGCGTTTTGACCACTCCCTTCTCAGTGGCGGGCTGGGACAACCTCCGGGCCAGCCCCTGGGGACAGGCCCTGCATGCAGGTCAGACTCTCCTTCCATGCCACAAGCCCACCACATGGCTTACTTCACACATGGACCCCAGGTGCTGCACAGGACACTTCCACAAGTTCCTAGTTGCTTCTTCCCATATCCCTCCCTCCCTCCCCTTTCCTTTGTGGGGGAAGAAAGCCACCATCTCTGCACATGGTAACGTCCCCCGGCTTCTTGCTGGTCCTCCCTGTCCCCAGGCTCCTGTGAGCACTGCGTCCTCAGTGCCTCCTGGGTTTCCACCGTGTGTGGCTGCGAGGTCTCTGGTCAGCATGTGTCCACGAAGAGCCCTCTTCTCCTGCAGCCCTTTCTCCTGGGCCCTTCTGCCTGTGCCATCCTGGCCAACTGTCTCTAGAGCTGACAGTGGTCCCTTTTCTGGAACTTGCCTTTACTGCCATCTTCGGCTGGAGCCACCATGTCCAATTCTGATCTCCAGTGTCCCAGTTGACCTCAGGTTTTTGGGTGACACCTCAGGGACACCCCTTCCAGGTACTCCCCCATGCTCCCCAGCGTCCCTGCAGCTGAGCTGGGTCATGTGACCAAAGTCAACCAATGGGTGTAGAGCAGAGCAAGCCCACATCAGATCTGGACTGAGAGGTCACAGCACACCCCTCACCCTCCGCAGCCACATGGGCCACATGGCCTGATGGCACAACCACAGGCTGGGGGAGCCATGACCTCGCCTCAGTGAGAACCACCATCTGTGGCAGGAAGTGTGCACGCTTGTGGTGGCCGTGTCCCTCGCCCTGCCTGATAAATGGTGTACAGGATTTTAGGGTAGAAGTCATTCCCTTGAGAACACGGAGGGCAGCCCCCAGCCTCCCAGGACCCAGGGGTGCAGTGACCCCCCCTGCCCCCCCGAGCGCCCTTCCGGTGGCCTTCTCTGCCCTCGGTGCCCACAGATCTCTCACAGTGGCTCCCTGTGCCTCCTGACTGCTTTGTCTCAGTGCCCTTTCAACTTGAAGCTGTGCTTTTCCAGGCCTGGGAGATTTCCTTGGTTTTTCTTGATCATTCCATGCCCCACCCCACCCCGGCACACTGGTTAGAGGGCTTTCAGATCTCCTGTGTTGAGTTATCTTTTCAACCTAGACTCTTTCCCTACCTTTATTCTCCAATCGTGTTGATGAGCATCGTCTCATAAAGCTAATATCTTTCTAATATCCAAGAACTCTTCCTCTTCATGCCATTCTATATTTACTCTATAAATGCAGTATCTTCTTGAATACTTTTGAAGATCATTATAGTTTTAAAATATTCTGGTTTGTTTCTAGACTCAGCTCGGTTTCTTCCAGTATGAGTGTATATATATGTTTCAGCCTGACTCTCATGTTCCAGGTCCTTTATCACACGTCTGGAGGACCCTTTGTTTTCTGTTGATATTTCCTGTCGAGCATGGCAGGGGGCAGCATTGTCACTGGTGGCTTGTGCCCCAGGGAGCTGGGGGTCTAGTTGAGGCCCTTGATGAGGTGCCATGATGACGACCTTCTAAACTGGCTTTTTGTGCAAACGTAGGAGACGTCTATGCGATTGCACAGACTCGGACACGACTGAAGTGACTTAGCAGCAGCAGAAGCAGCAGGAGAGGTCAGATAGGATAATAATCTCCAAGCTGCACTCCCCAACCGGCTGCAAGAACCCTCTTCATGTCACATGCCTGGTGTGACAGCCCAGCTGGGGACCTGTGTGGTTGACCAGAAGGCTGTGTGCTGGGCCTCTGTGCTTTCTGGACACCATGGGGAAACACTCAGCCTGACTCTCTCAGAGCAATGTTCGTTTCTGCCACTGTCTCTCATTCAGGATGTCTCAGATCCCTTCCAGGTTCTGGCCCATCTCCTTGAATGCTCCCCAGTATACTGGCTCCAGAGCTGTGAGCCCCTGAAACTCTGTATTTTCAAGCAGCATCCAGATCTGGCTCCAGTCTGTGTCCAGCCTCACCACAGGCCTCGGACACAGGGCATCCTCAGAAGGGAGACTGGGCCGAGGGGCAGAGACAGGCCCAACTGAGCCAGGATGGGGGCCATCTGAGCTCCATGCCCTAAACCAGAGCCAGCCCAGGGGTGTGACGCTGGCCGGAAGAATCAGCCAGAAGTGCAGGGCGGGGGTGGGGGTGGGCAGAACCACAGTGGCTGCGAGAGGGTGCATCTCCAGCCAGTGGGCAGAGCTGTGCCGGGATCTGACTCTGGGGGCTGCAAGGGGGCACTGCTGCTCCCTGTGCCCACACACCCGAGGACCCTGCCTTCTCCAATGAGCCGAGTCTCTTCGCACCCAGTGACTCCCTCAGTGCCCACCAGATCCCATTTTCATGTTCTGCCAGCTGTTTTTGTATGCTGTGTAAATCCTCTTAGGTCCTGAAGATACCTTCATATGTTTGCACTTGGTTTGGAGCTTTGCAGCATCTCTCATGGGCTCACATGAGTTTGAAGCAGGAGTTGAAGTTTGAAGTGTGTGTGGAGAGGTGCCAACTTCGAGGGGAGCCCTTTCTGAAGGGATGGCCAGGCAAGGGACGCAGGCTGCTGGCATTTGTGGCGCTGTGCACACGGGCAGCGCTGAGAGGGGCACCAGGTGGGTCCCTCACTGGTAGGGTGAGTTCAGCTCATGAGGAAGGCTGTGCTTATGCTGGGTCTGCAGCCCAGGGGTGCATGGGAGACTAGCTGTCTACCCTGAAGCATTCCCCGGCAACCCCTTCCAGACCTCCCCACCTCTCTCACCAGGATCCTACAATCTTCCTTCAGGTGGCAGACCACTTCAGGCTCCAACCCTTTGGCCTCACCATCTTGGACCAAAGAAGGTGGAAGCTGGGTGTATCGGAAGGATGAGACTTCCGGCCTCCAGCTGCTGGGACTTCTGCTCCCTGAGCTGTCTGGCTGTGGGATCTGTGGTTACACTCATCACGTGTAGACCTGGAGAGGAGGGGGTGGGGAAGGGGAGGGGGCAGCAGTGGGCCAAGACTAGGGGCTGTTGCTGGGAGGAGCCACTGGCAGAAATGAGAACCAAGGGCAATGGGGTATTTCTGGCAGGGTGTGGGGTGAGGGCTGACAAGGTTTCCAAGAAGAGGGCCAGTGAAGCCCCCTGGGAAACCACTTATCAGGGCAGGGGAAGGACAGGAAGAGGAGCTGCCAAGAGTCATCAGTGGGTTTGAGGAGACAGAGAATGAAGCTGGGGTTTGTCAGAAAGGCAGTCTCCACCAAGAATGTGCATGCATGCTAAGTCACTTCAGTCATGTCCAACTCTGTGCAACCCCATGGACTGTAGCCTGTCCGGCTCCTCTGTCCATGGGATTCTCCAGGCAAGAATACTGGAGTGAGTTACCATGCCCTCCTCCAGGGGATCTTCCCCATCCAGGGATCGAACCCAGTCTCCTGCATTTAGGCAGATTCTTTGCCTTTTGAGCCACCAGGGAAGCCCCAGGAATGTAAATGTCTGCAAATGAAGGAAGCAGCAGTGTGTAAGGAGAGTGTTGTGAGAGCGCCCCCAGTGGTCAGCCCTGGAAGGGACCGGCCAGTGTGCTCACCAGGGCCAGGGCACTTCCTCCTATGCTTCTGGTTAGCTCTGTGAGGCTGGAGCTGGCAGTGGACCAGGCAGCCCAGGGAAGAGCAAGGTGTGGAGGGGTCGCTATACCGGGGGAGAGCTGGAGGGCACCCCAAAGTTGTCCAGGGAGTGTGCTGCCCCCTGCAGTCTCCCAGGAGGAGGCCCCTCTCCTACCTCAGCCAACTGCCCACAATGTCAAGGGCTTAATCCCCCAGGGTCCTTTGGGACCTGCCTGCCTTCTCCTGGCGGTGAGCCTGGTCCTCCCTCCCCAGGCACTCCAAGACCTGGGTTCTTTGCTCCATCAAAGCCAGAACCCAAGAGCCTCCTGCCCAACAAGCAATCTGCTGATCACTGGGAGCCCACCCACCCTCTAGGGCACTGTCAAGGGCTCCAGGTGCTCTGGCTGCCAAGTCCCAGAAGCACCATCCTCCCTCGAGGTACTCCAGGCCCAGGCAGGCGTGATGCCAGGGGATTCCAGGGCAGGGCTCGGGGGAATTCCACTCAAAGAAGGGCGGGAAGGGTCCACCCAGCCCAGCAGGTGCCAGGCTGCCTTGCTCCGGTGCCAGGCAGGGCTTGGCAGGGCTGTTTGATGTGGGAATTTCTTCTTCTCTCCCTGACGTGTCCTTAATGCGCTCAGAATCCAGGAGTGGCCTGACAGCGGGGCCTCAGGCCAGCTCACCCCTGCCCAGGCTGGTGCAGCCCTGGGCTGGGATTCTCCCCGTTTTACTTCCGAATGGGAGGAGCCCAGCCTCTGGCTGAGGGCGCAGGTGCGGGCCCCAGGCTTCCAGGGAAGCTCACTGCCAGCCAATGACTGGCAGTCAGGCGGGCCCCTGCTGGACTCTGCCAGCCCCCGGCGAATAAAATACAGGACGCCTATTTCAATGTGAAGAAGAAAGCAATGGCAACCTACTCCAGTACTCTTGCCTGGAAAATCCCATGGATGGAGGAGCCTGGTAGGCTGCAGTCCATGGGGTCTTGAAGAGTCGGACAAGACTGAGCGACTTCACTTTCACTTTTCACTTTTCACTTTCATGCATTGGAGAAGGAAATGGCAACCCACTCCAGTATTCTTGCCTGGAGAATCCCAGGGACAGAGGAGCCTGGTGGGCTGCTGTCTATGGGGTCGCACAGAGTGGGATAGGACTGAAGAGACTTCGCAGAAGCAGCAGCATTTCAGTGTGAAAACCAGATATACAACAAATCAGTTTTTAGTAAAAGCGTGCCCATACACACAGACTGAAACATCATTTTAATCTGAAACTCAAACTGAATGAGGCACCCTGCACTTGCGGGCGCCCCCACCCCACTGGGCACACAGAGCAAAGAGGCGAGAGCCCCTCTAAGCCACGCCCACCTGGATGCTCCTCCCCTCCCCAGCCGCTGACCACGCTCCCGTCCTTCCCCCTGGGCTCGGGCCCTCTTCTCCCATTTCCCAGGCCCAGACATCCCCTTTTACCGACCCTTGTCTGCAGGCCAACCCCTTCTTGCTGGGGCTCAAGACCAGTGAGCTGAGGGTGGAGTGGCTCGGGGCTGAAAGGAAGCTCTGGTAATCTGGGGGAGACCCCCTTCTCAGACCAGCCCTGGCCGCTTGTTCTGTGTGGGTGTGTACATGTGGAGGTGTGTGCATGTGGGTGCTTGCAGTTATGTGCACATGTATACAGATGCATGCGTGCAGGATTGTGTGTAAAATCGCATCCATGCAGGTGTGTGCACGTGTATACACAGGTGCGTGCAGGTATGTACTGCGGTGGTCTCATCAGCAAAGGATGGGGCAGAACCGGCGATTCACAGTCTGGCCACTCCCGTGGTTTCTGCGACCTGGTTGGGCTGGCACGTATGTGTCACTCTGCACACTCTTGTGGGTCTCTAACGTCGGTCCTCTGATAAGGCTGGAGGCCCCACGGGCCCGAGTGTCCCCCCAGCTCGGAAGTTGCGGCGTGGCCCCAGGGGACAGAAATAGTGCCACCTCCGAGCCGCGGTGAGGAGAGGGTGCTAACCCAGGAAGGCTTCAGCGCAGCTCCTGGTCCGGCAGGGTCGGCGACGCCAGGTGCCCTGGTCCCTGTCCTTGTCCTGTGAGTCACTCTTTTAGCTTGAGCTCGCTTGTTTCCGACCCTCGGACGGGCCCAAGAGTGTTTCTCTGCCCACCCTCGCCCGCGGGGCGGGGGTGGGGTGGGGTGGGGGAGGCGGTGGTGTCCCGAGCTCCGCACACCGGGCGGTAGAACGGGCAGCCGCGCCCTCTGCTGGACGTGGAGAGAACACCAGGCGAGCGGCTGAGCGGGTACCGGACCCGCGGGGACCAGAGGCCGCCGCTAGGCGGATTGCTCAAGCCGGAAAGGGACCTCCGAGGAGGGGTAGTCCGCAGACCCGTCCCCCGCCGTTCGGAGTAAAGGAAAAGAGAGCACCTTCCCACGTGGACTGGGCATGCAATTGTCCCTCCAGCGTCGCTGGGCATCGCGGTGACCAGCTCTGGCCGGCCAGGACTACCTACCTCGGGGTAGGCACGGTGTCCCCAGGAAGCAGCCGGGTCCAGAAATTGATTGCTGTGTGGCTTCTAGGCTCAATTCTTTGTACGACCTGAGCTGTTTCCAGATTTTCACTATTATGAATAATTCTACAAAAGCATCTCATACATGGTTTTCTGTGGGCAAATTGTTTTTACTTTTCTTGAGTAAAAACCCAGGAGTGGAATTCTAGGCCATGAGGTAGGCGGATGTTTAACTTCTGAAGAAATTGCCAAGCAGTTTTCCAAAACAGTTCTACCATTTCATACATTCCCCAAAACAGCGTGAGTGCCAGTCATCCCACACTCTAGCCAACACCCGGTTTCGTCTGTATTTTTAGTCTTACTTACAAGGTGTGAAGCAGCACCGCAGTGGTTTTTAAGTCACAGTCCCCTGGTAACTAACAATGGCACACTTCCACCCACCTGCTGGTTTGCCAGAGTCCCTTTTGCAAAATGCATATTCAAGTCTTTGCCCATACTTTAATTTTTTTGCCTTTCAGTATTGATATGTAGGAGTTCCTTATACATCAGGTATAAAACAAGTTCTTTGTCACATACATAGCCTTCGATCCCATCTTTTTTGTATTAATTCAGTTTGTTGTGTAATTGTGTGCTTCAGCAATCGCAATATACATGTTCAACTTACTGCAATCTATTTTTTATTGGAGTATAGTTGCTTTACAATGTTATTTTCTGCCGTACAAGGAAGTCGATCAGCTGTGGTACACATATATCCCTTCCCTCTTAGACCGCCCACCCCATCCCACTGAACTAGGTCATCACGGAGCATTGAGCTGAGTTCCATGTGCTATACAGTAGCTTCCCACTAGGTATCTTTTTTCATGCATGGTGGTGTATATATATATCAATTCTAATCTCCCAGCTCATCTCACACTCCTCTGCCCCATCCCATATCTACACTACAATCTATTTTTTATTTTTTAATTAACTGTGTGTGTGTCAGTTGCTCCGGAGAAGGCAATGGCACCCCACTCCAGTACTTTTGCCTGGAAAATCCCATGGACAGAGGAGCCTGGTGGGCTGCAGTCCATGGAGTCGCTAGAGTCGGACACGACTGAGTGACTTCACTTTCACTTTTCACTTTCATGCATTGGAGAAGGAAATGGCAACCCACTCCAGTGTTCTTGCTTGGAGAATCCCAGGGATGGTGGAGCCTGGTGGGCTGCCTTCTGTGGGGTCGCACAGAGTCGGACACGACTGAAGCAACTTAGCAGCAGCAGCAGCAGTGTGTGTCAGTTGCTCAGTCGTATCTGACTCTTTGTGATTCCATGGACTGTAGCCCGCCAGGTTCCTCTGTCCATGGAATTCTCCAGACAAGAACACTGAAGTGGGTTGCCATTTCCGTCTCCAGGGAATCTTCCCAACCCAGGGATTGAACTCAGGTCTCCTGTACTGCAGGCAGATGTGTTACTGTCTGAGCTACTAGGGAAGGCCTTGCGTTAATATGTTCAATTCAAATTTAAACATTTTTTAAATTTATATTGGAGTATAGTTGACTAACAATGTTGTGTTAGTTTCGGGTGTACAATCTATCTTTGAATATAACCTTACAACTACATGATCTCATTTATCCTTACCTGTCCATTGGGCTATTGGGAGCATGTATAAACTCACATGTCTACTTAAGGTACGAGCTCCACAGCTTGTCCTCTTGTTTGCTGTAAACAGTGAGTTGTCCTGACACCCAGCTCACCACTGCCAGCGCCCTCTGCATGCTTCTTGCAGACTCTGCTTCTTGTGGAGTTTCACCCTCTCTAGCTTCCTCCAGGACTGCTTGCAAAGCAGGTCTGCTGGCAGTTCATTCTACCACTTTTATCTGAAAGTGACTTTACAGTGAAGGATGTTTTCACTGGTTGTAGAATTCTGGGTTCATGGTTTTCTTTCATTTCCTTTAAAGAAGTTTTTCCATTGACATCGAGCTTCAACTGTTTCTGATGAGAGGTTGGGTACCATTGGCACCACTGTTTCCCTATAGCAAATGTCTTTTTCCTCTGGCTGCTTCTGAAATCTTCTCTATCCTCAGATATTCAATATGATGTGTGGAGGTTATGGGGGGGTTGTATTTATTCTGCTTGGGGTCTCTGATCTTGGGTCTGTGGTTTGGTGGTTTTAATCATATTTGGGGAAATTTTAGCCAACATTTAACTTACATTTTTTTCTGCCTTATTCTCCTTTCCTTTCCTTCTGTGATCCAATTACACGCACATTGTTGTTGCTGTTCAGTCACTAAGTCATGTCCAACTCTTTGTGACCCCATGAACGGCAGCACGCCAGGCTTCCCTGTTCATCACCATCTCCCAGAGCTTGCTCAAACTCATGTCCATTGAGTCAGTGATGTCATCCAACCATCTCATCCTCTGTCGCCCCCTTCTCCTCCTGCCTTCCATCTTTCCCAGCATCAAGGTCTTTTCCAAAGAGTTGGCTCTTCTCATCAGGTGGCCAAAGTATTGAAACTTCAACTTCAGCATCAGTCCTTACAATAAATATTCAGGGTTGATTTCCTTTAGGATTGACGGGTTTGATCTCCTTGCAGTCCAAGGGACTCTCAAGACTCTTCTCCAACACCACAGCTCAGAAGCATCATTTCTTCAGTGCTCAGCCTTCTTTATGGTCCAAGTCTCACATCCATACATGACTACTGGAAAAAACATAACTTTTATTATATAAACCTCTGTCAGCAAAGTAATGTCTCTGTTTTTTAGTAAGCTGTCTAGGTTTGTCCTAGCTTCATGCACTAGACTGCATTATATTATCATTGAGGCTCTGTTTACTTTCATTGTAAACATCCCCCCCTCTTCTGTGCTTCAAATCAGATAATTTCTATTGGTGTATCTTCTAGTTCACAGATTCTTTCTTCTGGATTGTCTAGGTAGCTTTTGATCCCATGCAATAGATTTGTGAATACAGGCATTTTGCTTTTCAGGTACAGGATTTCTATTTGCCTCCTTTTAGAGTTTTCATAACTCTCCAAATCTCCCCACCTTATTGTTGATTACATACATATTTGCCTATAGATTCTGATCACAGTTACTATAAAGTTTGTATCTGTTCACTCCAGTATTTGTGCTGTGTCAACCTATTTCTACTTGCTGTTTCTTCTCCTGATCATAGGTCACATTTACCTGCTGGTTCCCCTGCTGTCTAACTCTCTGATCAGTTCCACCAGCCGCTCAGCTGTTGTTTGTCCCTGGGTCCCTGGGGTCCTGTCCCCTGTGTGTGCACTTCAGGAGCTAAAATGGACTTGAGAGAAGTTAATAAGGAGATACTGGGGCCTCCCCCTACTGGGAGTCCCTCCTTCCTAGGCTAGTCTCCTTTGGTTTCTAGACATTCTGCAAGCCCCAAACGCTAAGCTTGGGTCTGGACTTGTCTGGTTCTCCCCTTCCCCATGTACTCCCACCCCAGCGTCCCAGAGATGCTGGTCATAAACCTCCTTTTATTTACATGTGGGCCCGTGTGTACGTCAGCTCATACAGTTCAAGGTCTGTGCCCTGCAAGTCCGCTGCCTCCACTTGAGTGCCAAGCCCATATGGCACAGGACCAGGAATGTCCTCAGAGGGAGAGTCAGACAAACGTGTTCAAGGGCCATCATCTCCCCTCCACTTTCTGCCTGCCCTTGGCCCTTCTCCAGAACCTTCAAGCAATTGTGTACATTTTTAAGTACTGTATCCAGTGCTTAGTCACTTCAGTCGTGTCCGACTCTTTGTGACCCCATGGACTATAGCCCACCAGATTCCTCTGTCCGTGGAATTTTCCCAGCAAGAATACTGGAGTAGGTTGCCATTTCCTTCTCCTATTGTATCCAGAGTTTATGATTATTATCAACAGGAAGGTCAGTCTTTCCACAAGTATCACAAGTCAAAAGTCAAGAGGCAAAACATTTAAAGACAATTTCAATGCCAAGTGTCCATCAGAGCTTCCGCAGCCCTCACCTGCTTGTGGGAACAGACAGAGTCAACCCCTTTCTGCTGACACAGGAACTCAGACCCCAGCAGCCTCATCAGGCTGTGGTTTGGAGTCCTCAGGAGCTTTTGCACACTGTTCCACCAGCCACAGGCCCCTGTTTCGGGGAGCTGCTGTGTTATCCCCCCTCCACTGAAGCTGCCGTCCGGTGTGGTCACTCCTTTATTTCTCAGAACAGGGATGGATCTGGACTGGTCTGGTCCTCCCCTTCCCCATGCACTCCCAGCCCAGCATCCCAGAGATGTTGGTCATAAACCTCCTGGTGGGCCCACGTGTAAATCAGCTCATGCAGTTCGAGGTCTGCAGCCAAGGCTTGGCAGCCGGCCATTCGTGTAAGTCCAGCCCCATGGGCCCATGCACACCTCACCCTCCAGGTTGATGAGTGATTTTGGAGGAATAGCCTACACAGGATGCGGCTGTCCAGAGAGCCAAAGGAGAGCCTCGGGCCAGGGAGAGTATGTAGTAAGTAACTCTGGAGGTACCTAGATGTTGCTTCTGAGTTCATAACTGGAGCGAGCAGAGAGGGCTCCCTGGAAGAGGTGTTAAAGCAGTTGGACCTCCTCCAGGGCACACTGGGGCCTGGGAAGGGGCAGCACAGGCGCTAAGAAGCTCTCTAGGCAGATGGTCCTTTGGCCTTGGAGGAGGCTGGGAAAGGGAAGCGCCCTCAGGAGGGGCGCCTGCTTCACGCCGGGAGTGCAGGGGCTGGAGCCGCGTGGGTGGCCATCCTGAGGGTCTCTGCCCACAGCGTGCTCTCGGCTTCCCTCTCACGGTCCCAGACGTTTGGCGCCGCAGACTGGGAGGTTTTCCACATTGGGGAGAGGGTCTTCCTCGCCGTGGCGAACAGTCACCGCTACGACGTGGAGATGCGAGTGCAGAACGACTCCTACGTCATCAACTCAGTCATATACGAGCTGAACGTCACCGCGCAGACGTTCGTCCGCTTCCAGGAGATCCGCACTTGCAGGTATGCGGGCGGCGGGCGGCCGGGGCGGGGATCCAGGGGCCCGGGTCCTACGACCTCTGAGGCCGCCCGGACCGCACAGCGCGCACCTGAGCATCTGTGGGGCCGCGGTGCCCACCCCCAGCCCACAGGTGTGAAGCGGCCTCGCTGTGCACCCCGCAGACCTTCCACACGACCAACTGAGTGACCGCGGCTCCTACTGTAGCCTTGACTCTAACTGCTTTTAAAAGCTATGGCTTGTGTGCTTGTTTTTCAGAATCCAGTGTTTTTATTTTTTTAATGAAATTTGCATATGTGTACAACCATTTCCATGGTGACTTTAGAACATTTTCATTACCTTGAAAAGAAACCCCACCCCTCAGCTGTTACTGCCCTCCACAGCCCCTGGGGCCCACCAGCCTGCCCTCTGCCCCTCTGGGTTTCCCCACCTGGACATTGCATTCAGATGTGTCTGGCTTCTTTTACTTGTCATTTTTTCAAGGTTCATCCACGTTGTACCTTAGTGCCTCACTCTTCTAATGACTGAGTAATATTCCACTGTGTTTATTTATCACACTTTGTTTACTCTTCATCAGTTGATGGATATTTGTCTATTTCCACCATTTGACCAAATGGTGTGGTTCTGAAGGATTAAAAATATGCTTCACATTATTATCAGCAGACTTACTGCCCTGATGCTTTGGAAGTCATGCCAGACCTTGATTTCCTACTGGATTAAGCCCCAGCAGCTTCTGATGCAAGCCGTGGAGGCAGATGGTGCAGTCAACATTTTGCTGCAAAAGCAAGGCTGTGGGCCTTGGTTCCAGAACCAGTTACAGTTGGCAGAATGCTGCGTGTGGGACCACACGGCTGTGCTACCGGCCCCACCCATGCCACACTGCATGAAACCCCTCAGTGGGCATGGCCACAGTCACCACTTTTTCTTAATGATGAGTCACAACTGGCCATGGCTGGAAGTGGCGGAGACAGGATTCCAGATAACAGAAGAAGGAAGAGTCAGGAGCCCCAGGGCCCCCACTGGCCTTGCCCCCCTGCACATCCCCAGGTACCTCTGTGGCCATCTCATGCCCAGGGTTCTGTTGGAGCTCTAGGCCAGCGCCCTCAGTGCCCCACTGAGAAGGAACCCAGGGTGAGTATCACCCAAGAGAGTGCGACTGTGCTGTCTGAACAGGCTATAACCTTGAGGCCTCTGGATGCAGAGGCACTGGCCTGGCCTTGGGCATCTGAGTGACTCCTGCAAGGCTGCAGCCTCAGTTTCCTCATCTGGAAAGTAGGCCCGCAGTAATTAGAGCAGTGGCTGGGGACCACGGCTGATGCCCAGGTTGGCCTCCTGGGATAGACAAGGCTCCAGGATGTCCTTCCCAGAAGCCCTCTGTCAGATCCCTGAGAACTAAGATGTCTCTGAGCACAGACTCACCCTTAGCAAGTTCAGGGGCGTTTGTTTAAAACAGGATGCAGTGGTCTGTTTGCAGTAAGAACCACAGCTTCCAAATTTAGGGGGACGTCTCTACGTTAGCAGACCCTGCTGGTACCTGAACTGGAGTCAGGGAAGAAGCATGTGACCTCACAGCCAGTGTCCTCAAGTTTTCGCCTCCAGGGGGCGCTGCAGACTTTTAGGGAGTGGCCACGAGTTTAGGGCTGTTCCTCTATTTCAACCTCTTCCAAGTGAACGACTTTTGCACCCATGTTCACAACTTCACTGTTTGCTCTTGTTGCCCAGGTGTCCATAGACAGATGAGTGTGGTCCATTCTTACAGTAGAATATTGTTCAGCCTCAAAAAAGGACATCCTGACACCTGACCGCACGGATGAACCTTGAGGACATTATGCTCATGACATAAGCCAGACACAGAAGGACAAATACTTAGTGATCCACTTACCCGAGGTCCCTGGAGGAGTCAGATCAATAGGGAGAGGAAGTAGATGGTGGGGGCCAGAGGCTGGGGGAGGGGATGGGGAGTGAGTGTTTCCTGGGGACCGAGGTTCAGTTTGGAAGATGGAGAAATTCTGGAGGTGGATGTGGTGATGGTTGCATGTCAATGTGAAGGTACCCAATGCCACTAAGCTTAAAGGTCCATTTAAAAATGAATACAATAGAAATCTTTGTGTTATGTGTATTTTATTACAATTAAATGTTTTAAGTTTAAAAAGTGAACACTAATTTGCATTTCCCTGGAATAGACCAACCGGTTGTATGACTGAGGAAACTGCTCCTCCTTCTGTGGATTTTGGAGGTGGGACCTAGCCCCCTGAATCCTGAGATTAGGGGGAGAACCAGCCGGACACCAACCCCCAAGTCCCCAGGCAGCATCTCCAGGTCCTAATTCTGCTCACTTGCTCCCACAGTGCTCTGGACTGGGAGTTCTTCTCGGTGGGAGAAGATTATTTCCTGGTGGTTGCAAACTCCTTCGATGGAAATACCTTCTCGGTAAACAGTATTATTTACAGGTAAAGGCCATGCCCCTGCTAGACACCTCGGTTCAGCTGGGTGGGCCCACCTTCCCCTTGAATGACCACAGGCTCAGAGCAAGTCACAGGTCATGGAGCCCTGTGGGTCGCCTGGCACTGGGAGCACCTGAGCACGGGCTGAGTCTGGGTCAGGCCCCCAGGCCAGCTAGGTGACCACTAGCCCTGCTGGCACTCACAACTTTGGGTTCTGGCTGGAGATGCAGTGAGGGGCTACACTAATGTGAGAGTTATTAGTGTGTTATCCTATTAAATGTTTCCATCCAAGGCTGTGGTAGATCTCTCTATTTTTCACGTGTCCTTCAGTAAAATTGTACACTTCATCTTAGAGGCACCATGGCATTCTCACGACCTTCCCTTCCAGGAGTTTTCCGAGTATTGTAAGCATATGTCCATTTTCATCTGTGTATCACAATTAACTGTTGTATCTGGTCATGCAACCACAGTATCTTATTAGTTTTAATAGTTTTCTAAAGAAATGTCTCATGGGAGTTCAAGAAATATAACTATGTCTGCAAATAAAAGCGCCTTTGCCCCTGTATTTCTAATGTTTTTACTGCTGATCTAAGTTTCTCAGTTATCTAGAAATTCCAGGATGATCTTGAATCGTCTTGTACAGGGCAGGTACCCCCCTCCAGGCCTCAGTTTCCCTCTCTACAGGCTAAGGCCCCTCCTGGCCCAGCTCCTCGCGATTAGAGCCTGGGGAGGTTTTGGGGCTGGGATGCATGGCCCCTCATGCTGTGATGGTGGGAGAGGCAGGTGGGACCCTGGTGAGGGTCAGGGAGGGGTGGGGTGGGAGCCCCGGGAAGAGGGAGCAGCCCAGACACTCACTCCTCTCGCTGGGGCTGGTGTCCCAGCCTGGAAACTGACAGCATCTCTCCCCGCAGGTGGCAGGGGTATGAAGGCTTCGTGGCTGTGCACAGCCTCCCAACCTTCGGCTGCAGGGACTGGGAGGCCTTCCGCACAGCGGCCGGCTCCTTCCTGGTCTACTCCAGCGCCAAGGAACCGCTGTCCCGGGTGCTGAAGCTGAGGACGGGGTGATGGGCTCAGAGCCCCAGGAGCTAGACCTGCGTGGCCACACCCCAGAACCTCACCAGGAACCCCCAAAACCTCTGGGGAGTAGGACAAGCCTGGGAGAAGCTGTGGCTTCCAGAGCCACCAACTCGCTTTCTCTGGCCTTTGTCCAGCCACGACATCGTCACCTAGACAACCATGGTGGCCAGATGGGTGGCTCTGTGAGCATCCAAGCTGAAGACCAGAGCTGCTCCTGCAACTCTGCTGTCCTGCAGGGATTTTGCTTTAAAGGAAAAGCTCATACAAAGTTTTACCTCAAAAACAGCAGGGCCTGGTCACCTTCCCACAGCGTCCACCATGTGACCAGACACTCAGCTCTGGCTGAGGAGCCCCGACGCAGGGACCGGCTTCGTGCTGCCTCACATATTTGTACCAGCTATTTATTGTGTTCTGTCTATTTATGATGCTTCTTACAGAAAGTACTGCTGTGTCTGTGTGTTTCTGATGGGAACTAGACCCCAGCGAGCGCAGCCCAGGGCCACTGCACTCACTTGGCCATCTTGGCCTGACGTGCCCTCATGTCCCTGGTCACCAGCACGCCTCTCCTCTGTAGGAGCTTCTTCCTCCAGCCTCAGGTTTCCCACAAATGTGGTGGGGTAGGGTCAGGTCAGGAATCCCAAGCATGCGTGGCGTGGGTCCAGTCTCCTCCCTGAGGCCACACCCATGGGAGATGCCTGGCAGATGGACCCTCATGCCTCTGCCTCCAGGCAGGCCTTCCTGGTTTCCACACGGCCTTATGGGTGTGCCAGATGGACTTGGAACGCCTCCTTGGGGCCTGCACTTGCCCAGCTCCTCCCCTGTCCAACTCCTGACCCTCCACTGGGCGAGGGCTTCCAGCCTCCTGGAGATGGATGGCAGGTGTGACATGGCAACACCCTGCAAACCTGGGGAGGAGGATGGAGGTGCCATCACCACCGGGAAGTCCCCTGGGTGGAAGGGAGATCCTGCATGCCAGGAGATTTGCTGGGAAGGCCCTTGGGGTCCAGACCACAGGGCGGTAGCCAAGCCAGGCCTCTTCCATCAGCCAGGCCCACATGCTCTAGGATGGGTTGTGAGAGCCAGGACCTCAGCGGCAGCAAGGCCCCTGCTTGGTTTAATGCTCTGCTATTTCCATCTCAAATTCTCATTGGTTCTTGCACAGGATCACACAGCCAATGGGAGTCCTGGCTGTCTGTAGTCAGCTGCAGGTAAGAACTGGGCCGGCCCAACTACCCAGGAAGGAATCTGTGTGCATCTGCTCCCCCTCCATCCAGGCCAGATTTGGAGTCTCAGGACCATAACTGGGACCCTCTTCATTTCCCAAAGCAGGGATTTTTCTAGAGACTCCTCCAGGCCAGCAGGTGAACCACATGCCTTGGGGAGGCGGAGGCTGACCTTGGTCAAGGATGTCTCCTGCCTGGGAGAATGGCAGAGTGGAGGGTGAGAAGGGGTGCAGGCCAGGGGCCCTGTGTGAGAGAGAAGTCCTGGGGCTAGGATGCCCCCAGGGTAATACCACGGGCAAAGAACCCCCACCCCTTATATACACTCAGTGCTTGGAGAAAGGATGTGCCCGCATGCAAGTCAGGCCCTCCTCCTGCAGCCCCCGGGTCTCTGCTAGACCCACATCCCCTTGCTGTCACTGTCCCTAAGACCTGGCTTGGTCCCTGCCCCGGGCAGCTGGGGGCCTCATGGGCTAGGTGGGAGGGCTATGGATCTGCTGGTGCACGTAGGTTGGGCCAAGGGTACCAGAGGAAAATGTAGGCTCCCCAGTTAGCTTGAATTGCAGATAAACATGAGGAAAACAACAGAATGGGAAAGACTAGAGATCTCTTCAAGAAAATTAGAAATCAGTTCCGTTGCTCAGTCGTGTCCAACATTTTGCGACCCCATGAATCGCAGCACACCAGGCCTCCTTGTCCATCACCAACTCCCGGAGTTCACTCAGATTCATGTGTATCGAGTCAGTGATGCCATCAGCCATCTCATCCTCTGTTGTCCCCTTCTCCTCCTGCCCCTAATCCCTCCCAGCATCAGAGTCTTTTCCAATGAGTCAACTCTTTGCATGAAGTATTGGAGTTTCAGCTTTAGCATCAGTCCTTTCAAAGAAATCCCAGGGCTGATCTCCTTCAGAATGGACTGGTTGGATCTCCTTTCAGTCCAAGGGACTCTCAAGAGTCTTCTCCAACACCACAGTTCAAAAGCATCAATTCTTCGGCGCTCAGCCTTCTTCACAGTCCAACTCTCACATCCATACATGACCACTGGAAAAAGCATAGCCTTGACTAGACAGACCTTTGTTGGCAAAGCAATGTCTCTGCTTTTCAATATGCTATCTAGGTTGGTCATAACTTTTCTTCCAAGGAGTAAGTGAATTTTAATTTCATGGCTGCAATCACCATCTGCAGTGATTTTGGAGCCCCCCACCCCCCAAAAAAAGTCTGACACGGTTTCCACTGTTTCCCCTGTTTCCCCATCTATTTCCCATGAAGTGATGGGACCAGATGCCATGGTCTTCGTTTTCTGAATGTTGAGCTTTAAGCCAACTTTTTCACTCTCCACTTTCACCTTCATCAAGAGGCTTTTTAGTTCCTCTTCACTTTCTGCCATAATGGTGGTGTCATCTGCATATCTGAGGTTATTGATATTTCTCCTGGCAATCTTGATCCCAGCTTGTGCTTCTTGCAGCCCAGCGTTTCTCATGATGTACTCTGCGTATAAGTTAAATAAGCAGGGTGACAATATACAGCCTTGACGTACTCCTTTTCCTATTTGGAACCAGTCTGTTGTTCCATGTCCAGTTCTAACTGTTGCTTCCTGACCTGCATATAGGTTTCTCAAGAGGCAGGTCAGGTGGTCTGGTATTCCCATCTCTTTCAGAATTTCCCACAGTTTATTGTGATCCACACAGTCAAAGGCTTTGGCATAGTCAATAAAGCAGAAATAGATGTTTTTCTGGCACTCTCTTGCTTTTTCCGTGATCCAGCAGATGTTGGCAATTTGGTCTCTGGTTCCTCTGCCTTTTTTAAAACCAGCTTGAACAACTGGAAGTTCACGGTTCACGTATTGCTGAAGCCTGGCTTGGAGAATTTTGAGCATTACTTTATTAGCGTGTGAGATGAGTGCAATTGTGCAGTAGTTTGAGCATTCTTTGGCATTGCCTTTCTTTGGGATTGGAATGAAAACTGACCTTTTGCAGTCCTGTGGCCACTGCTGAGTTTTCCAAATGTGCTGGCATATTGACTGCAGCACTTTCACAGCATCATCTTTCAGGATTTGAAATAGCTCAACTGAAATTCCATCACCTCCACTAGCTTTGTTCGTAGTGATGCTTCCTAAGGCCCACTTGACTTCACATTCCAGGATGTCTGGCTCTAGGTCAGTGATCACACCATCGTGATTCTCTTGGTTGTGAAGCTCTTTTTTGTACAGTTCTTCCGTGTATTCTTGCCACGTCTTCTTAATATCTTCTGCTTTTGTTAGGTCCATACCATTTCTGTCCTTTATCGAGCCCATCTTTGCATGAGATGTTCCCTTGGTATCTCTAATTTTCTCTAGTCTTTCCCATTCTGTTGTTTTCCTCTATTTCTTTGCATTGACCTCTGAGGAAGGCTCTCTTATTTCTTCTTGCTATTCTTTGGAACTCTGCATTCAGATGCTTATATCTTTGCTTTTCTCCTTTGCTTTTCACTTCTCTTCTTTTCACAGCTATTTGTAAGGCCTCCCCAGACAGCCATTTTGCTTTTTTGCATTTCTTTTCCATGGGGATGGTCTTGATCCCCGTCTCCTGTACAATGTCACGAACCTCAGTCCATAATTCATCAGGCACTCTATCTATCAGATCTAGTCCCTTAAATCTATTTCTCACTTCCACTGTATAATCATAAGGGATTTGATTTAGGTCATACCTGAATGGTCTAGTGGTTTTCCCTACTTTCTTCAATTTAAGTTTGAATTTGGCAATAAGGAGTTCATAATCTGAGCAATAGTCAGCTCCTCGTCTTGTTTTTGTTGACTGTATAGAGCTTCTCAATCTTTGGCTACAAAGAATATAATCAATCTGATTTCAGTGTTGACGATCTGGTGATGTCCATGTGTAGAGTCTTCTCTTGTGTTGTTGGAAGAGGGTGTTTGCTATGACCAGTGCATCTTTGCCCTGCTTCATTCCATATTACAAGGCCAAATTTGCCTGTTACTCCACATGTTTCTTGACTTCCTACTTTTGCATTCCAGTCCCCTATAATGAAAAGGACATCTTTTTTGGGTGTTAGTTCTAAAAGGTCTTGTAGGTCTTCATAAAACCGTTCAACTTCAGCTTCTTCAGCGTTACTGGTTGGGGCATAGACTTGGATTACTGTAGTATTGAATGGTTTGCCTTGGAAACGAACAGAGATCATTCTGTTGTTTTTGAGATTGCATCCAAGTACTGCGTTTCGAACTTTTTTGTTGACCATGATGGCTACTCCATTTCTTCTGAGGGATTCCTGCCCACAGTAGTAGATATAATGATCATCTGAGTTAAATTCACCCATTCCAGTCCATTTTAGTTCGCTGATTCCTAGAATGTCAACGTTCACTCTTGCCATCTCTTGTTTGACCACTTCCAATTTGCCTTGATTCATGGACCTGACATTCCAGGTTCCTATGCAATATTGCTCTTTACGGCATCAGACCTTGCTTCTATCACCAGTCACATCCACAGCTGGGTATTGTTTTTGCTTTGGCTCCATCCCTTCATTCTTTCTGGAGTTATTTCTCCACTGATCTCCAGTAGCATATGGGGCACCTACTGACCTGGGGAGTTCCTCTTTCAGTATCCTATCATTTTGCCTTTTCATACTGTTCATGGGGTTCTCAAGGCAAGAATACTGAAGTGGTTTGCCATTCCCTTCTCCAGTGGACCACATTATGTCAGACCTCTCCACCATGACCCGCCCGTCTTGGGTGGCCCCATGGGCATGGCTTAGTTTCATTGAGTTAGACAAGGCTGTGGTCCTAGTGTGATTAGATTGACTAGTTTTCTATGAGTATGGTTTCAGTGTGTCTGCCCTCTGATGCCCTCTTGCAACACCTACCGTCTTACTTGGGTTTCTCTTACCTTGGATGTGGGGTATCTCTTCATGGCTGCTCCAGCAAATCTCTTCAAGAAAATTAGAGATACCAAGGGAACATTTCATGCAAAGATGGGCTCAATAAAGGACAGAAATGGTATGGGCCTAACAAAAGCAGAAGATATTAAGAAGACGTGGCAAGAATACACGGAAGAACTGTACAAAAAAGAGCTTCACAACCAAGAGAATCACGATGGTGTGATCACTGACCTAGAGCCAGACATCCTGGAATGTGAAGTCAAGTGGGCCTTAGGAAGCATCACTACGAACAAAGCTAGTGGAGGTGATGGAATTTCAGTTGAGCTATTTCAAATCCTGAAAGATGATGCTGTGAAAGTGCTGCAGTCAATATGCCAGCACATTTGGAAAACTCAGCAGTGGCCACAGGACTGCAAAAGGTCAGTTTTCACTCCAATCCCAAAGAAAGGCAATGCCAAAGAATGCTCAAACTACTGCACAATTGCACTCATCTCACACGCTAATAAAGTAATGCTCAAAATTCTCCAAGCCAGGCTTCAGCAATACGTGAACCGTGAACTTCCAGTTGTTCAAGCTGGTTTTAAAAAAGGCAGAGGAACCAGAGACCAAATTGCCAACATCTGCTGGATCACGGAAAAAGCAAGAGAGTGCCAGAAAAACATCTATTTCTGCTTTATTGACTATGCCAAAGCCTTTGACTGTGTGGATCACAATAAACTGTGGGAAATTCTGAAAGAGATGGGAATACCAGACCACCTGACCTGCCTCTTGAGAAACCTATATGCAGGTCAGGAAGCAACAGTTAGAACTGGACATGGAACAACAGACTGGTTCCAAATAGGAAAAGGAGTACGTCAAGGCTGTATATTGTCACCCTGCTTATTTAACTTATACGCAGAGTACATCATGAGAAACGCTGGGCTGCAAGAAGCACAAGCTGGGATCAAGATTGCCAGGAGAAATATCAATAACCTCAGATATGCAGATGACACCACCATTATGGCAGAAAGTGAAGAGGAACTAAAAAGCCTCTTGATGAAGGTGAAAGTGGAGAGTGAAAAAGTTGGCTTAAAGCTCAACATTCAGAAAACGAAGACCATGGCATCTGGTCCCATCACTTCATGGGAAATAGATGGGGAAACAGGGGAAACAGTGGAAACCGTGTCAGACTTTTTTTGGGGGGTGGGGGGCTCCAAAATCACTGCAGATGGTGATTGCAGCCATGAAATTAAAATTCACTTACTCCTTGGAAGAAAAGTTATGACCAACCTAGATAGCATATTGAAAAGCAGAGACATTGCTTTGCCAACAAAGGTCTGTCTAGTCAAGGCTATACTTTTTCCAGTGGTCATGTATGGATGTGAGAGTTGGACTGTGAAGAAGGCTGAGGGCCAAAGAATTGATGCTTTTGAACTGTGGTGTTGGAGAAGATTCTTGAGAGTTCCTTGGACTGCAAGGAGATCCAACCAGTCCAGCCTAAAGGAGACCAGCCCTGGGATTTCTTTGAAAGGACTGATGCTAAAGCTGAAACTCCAATACTTTGGCCACTTCATGCAAAGAGTTGACTCATTGGAAAAGACCCTGATGCTGGGAGGGATTAGGGGCAGGAGGAAAAGTGGACGACAGAGGGTGAGATGGCTGGATGGCATCACTGACTTGATGCACATGAGTCTGAGTGAACTCCGGGAGTTGGTGATGGACAGGGAGGCCTGGTGTGCTGCGATTCATGGGGTCGCAAAGAGTCGGACACCACTGAGCAACTGAACTGAACTGAACTGAATCAATGTTTTTTTTTAAATTATGTAACCCTAATATGGCATAGAACATAGAGTAAAGGGGTATTTGGTGTTTATCTGAGGTTCAGATTTAAGTGGGCATCCTGTTTTGATTCTGACACTCAGTCGCCCACCCTCCCTGAGAGTGGTGTGGGGTCTGCTGAGGGTTCTGATTTTAACTGGATCTGAGGCCAGGCCTGAGCAGCTGTGAGAGGGAAGAGCAGGGTCCAGGGCTTGGAGGCATGCAGCCACAGGCAGGGTTGGCTGGGAGCTGGGGTCCATAGCATGTCATGTCAAATACTCCTTCTGCAGGTGTGCCCCAGAAGTGCCCCCAGAGGCAGGCAACCCTCAAGGAGAGGGGAGGCCATCTGGGCCAAGAGCACAGCGGGCCTCTGAGACCCATCTCCATGCCTGGGATGGTTGGCTTTTGTGTGTCTGGTGACATGAACATTAAATCCATGGGCTCTGGGTAAAGGGATCACCCTCTGTGGTGTGGGGGCCTCCCTAAGCACAGGGTCTCCCCAGGAGGCCACATTAGACCTGGCACTGCCCATCAGCTACCTGGGTTTCCACCAGGCAGATCTGGGGCTCAGCAGCCTCCACAATCCCCTGAACCAACCCTGCCAGGATCTCTCTCTACACACGGTTTCCCTGGAGAGCCCCCTACCCGCCCCCCAAGAACAGAATGCCCAAATGGGCCAAGGTGCCCGGGAGTCAGGACAGCTGTGTTCGCTCCCATTCCCGGGTTTGTCCATAGGAGAGGGGCCCACTGGGCACTGTCCACACTCCCCAAGCACCCACCTACGCAGCTCCTCTCCCCCTGGGGTGATCCAGATGTCCAGCTGGCGCCCGGGGAGGAAGGAGGCAGACGACAGACACTGATGTCACCAGCACGCCAGCAACACGCAGGGAGCAACCACCTCCCGTCCCTGCTCGGGGCTTTGTCCTGGCCAAGCAGTGCCTCTGTGGCTCCGACAATATCCTATCTCTGCTCTGGTGGGTGGAAAGAGAACGCACCAATCAAGATCTGTTTGAGTTATAAGTGCAAACCACAGGGGGAGTGACTGCAGAGAGCATGCCAGTATTTATATCTTTTCAAGTCAGCTCTTGAGTGTCTGTCCCGTTGATAAACATTCCCAAGGCGCGTGCGGCTCCCAGGAGTTAGCACGCTCTGTGATGTGGCCACATCCTTGTCATTTTGACAACCATGTTGCTTTCTTCGCAGGAACATCCAGGAATTTGCTGGCTGATCATCTTTTGTTAAACCACAAAGATCAACAGCCTTTTCTGTGATAAACACAACATCTTTGCACAAATTGCTTTTCTTTGAAGTTCCTTCCTCAGGGTCATGATTTCCTGGAGAAGTACCATCTATGGTAGTTTTTGCACCTTCTCCTTACCTTCAGGGCCCCCCTCCCTGAAACCCGATCCAGCAGAAGGGTGACCAGATATGTGACACGCACCTCTTCCATCAGCCCCATCAGACCGGACTTTACCTACTTCTCAGTCTGTCAGGGCAGAATTGCTGGCAAAACCATCTTGTGGCAAATTGCTGGCAAAACTTCACCATGGTCAGCAGACCTGCCTTGGGGTTGCTGTACGATTCCTGTAGGCATTAACGTCCTTAATCTCACCACCACCAACAAAGCCCCAGCCTCTGCCACACACACACACACACACACACACACACACACACACATATCCCCACACATGCTGACACACTCACAAGCTCCTACACAAGTGCACACACATGCACATCCCTTCTGGATGGGAGCCGTGTCTGGGCAATTCAGGCTCAGAGCTGAAGCTTGGTGCTGCCCGAGGGTCTGGGCAGCCATGGCATCTGCTCACACTCGAAGTGTCCAGTGTGCACCAGTTGCCCAGGCTGTAGCCGCACACATGACCACACAGTCCCGGCCACACTTAAACCCTCCAGTGGCTAGAACCCAGAGTCCCAGGTGACCTCCAGGCGCTGCACGACCGCCTGGCTGCCTCCCCTGTCCCACCCAGCCCATTCCTTCCTCAGGCTGACCTGCCTGTCCTTAGCTCCCTCACCCCTCAGAGAGACCTCCCAGGCTCATGACCAGAGCCGGTCCACCACACCCTACGCAGTGCACAGAACACTCCCTTCACTCTCCACCTGTATACCTCACTGAGCAGCATCTGCAGAAATCCAGATGCTCATGTTTGTTAACTCATTCACATCCACTCCTCCTCTGGAACTTCAGAGCAGGTGCTCCAGGGGTTCCCAGGCCCCTCCCCTCTCCATGGAGGAGGGGCTCCCAGCTCCCTCCCTACTCCACAGAGCAAGGGCTCTGAGCCCCTCCCCCCTCCAAGGAGCAGGTGCTCCAGGGGCTCCCACCCCACACTCCAGAGCAGGGCTCCAGGTGTGCACTGCTGAAAAGACCCAGTCCAACAGGATTATGAAGAGAATGGCTTTCCTATCAGACTGAGAGGAGTTACCACCTCAGTTCTTTCACTCACTGTTTTAACTTAGCCAGTTACTGAATCCCCTCAACCTTGGTCCCTGGAGGACCCACCTCCCTCAGGCGATGCCTGGGCAATGTGACGTGGGTGTCCTGTGGCCCCAGCACAGCTCCTGGACCCATGAGTGGACAACAGCAACCCCTCATCCTGCCCACCGGTTTTCCTGAACAAAGTTGGACTTAAAATCCCATTGGAAATAAAATGTTGAGCCTGTCTCATTTTTGATGGTAGATTTACTGGTTTAAACCACATGCTAGTGAATCAAAGTCGTCAGTAACACCTAATACCCAAAGATGGTTTCTCCTCTGACAGAAAGATGGTCAATATTAGGAGAGCCCTTGAAACCATCCGCTATGCCAGCAACATGAGAGCAAACGCAGAGGAAGAAAAAGGGCATCTCAGAGAGTCTGTGGCTCTTTTCATGACTCGAATGTTATTTTTAAGTTTGTGAAAGGCCCTTATCTTTGCTTAATTTTATTTTGACTTATTTAATTTTATTAAAAATGCACCAACCTTAAGGGCTCTATTCAGTGAGTTTTGCTAAGTGTACACATATGTGGAACCACCCTCAACAAAGCCAGGAGCATTTCCACCCCCCCTGGAGTCTCCTGTGCCCCTTCCGGTCACCCCCTCACACACATACACACAATCTGCTTTCTGTCTCCAGAAGCCCTGCCCGCCTCCGACATCCTTCCCGTGGCACCATGAAGGGCACTGTCTGTGTCCCTCTCTCAGCTTAGCGTTTCTGACACTCATCCGAGCTGTCGCACCTGCAGGCTTTCTGCTTTCATTGCTGCTTTTTGCCATTTGCTCCTGGCTTCAGTATGTCCTATCAGTAGCCCATTGCCCTTCCTATTTATCTGCTCTGGGGTTGTTTCTATTTGGGGCTGCTATAAACATCACTGGATAATTGTGTGCACAGGTGTTTATTTCCCTTGGTAAACATCTGGGAGCAGGGGCCATTGGGTAAGTCATGGCTGCACTTCGTAACATACCTCCAAGTGGTTCTCCAGCTTAGGGACCCGCTTCCAGGTCTATAATTCCCATAATAACAAAGAAGCTCTCAGACCAGCTGCCAGCGGGGTATTTACCACGGGACCCTCGTGCCCTCAGATGATAATCATGGATGTGCCAGCAGCCTGGTGGCACCACTGTGGATCAAAGTCCAGCCAGTCCTGGCCTCTGTGGTGAGAGCAAAGGGCAGAGAGACAGGACGTGAGAAAGACAAAGGGTGATGCCCCGTGGACAGTCTCTCTGTTGATAGAACCTACTAGAATCAGCATGAGAACTTTGTCAGCTCATGTGACCATTAAAGGCGCATAAGAATCTGAGCCCACCCTACCTGTCTTACTTCATTTCCGTGGAGAGAGGACAGCAGACCAGCGCCACTTGTGTGTTTACAAAACCACAGAAGCCCCCGCCTTAGACTTGTGTCTCTGGGACAGAATTATCACGCACTCAGTGGCTTAAAACAACAGGGACTGCACTGCCTCGCAGTCCTGGAGTCCGGGGTCCCTCCCAGGTGTCACTGGCACAAAGTCAAGGTGAGGGCAGGGCTGGTTCCTTCTGGGGCTCCAGGAGTGAATGTTCCCTCCTTTTCCAGCTTCTAGAAGCGCCCACATCCTGGGGTCTCAGTACTTCTTCCACCTCCAAGACCGCAGTGGGCAGTGGGGTCTTCTTCACCTGCCCTCTCTCTGAATTGCTCCCTGTGCCTTCCCTTCCACCAAACGGTGCAAAACAGACTTAAATTGGTGAGTCGCACCCACAGTGCCTCTAGCCAACATCACAGCCACAGGCACTCCAGGGCCGGCTGCGGTGACCAGGACCTGCACGGGTCCTTCTCCTTCTCCTGGGGCTGCTAAACAGTTAAAATCTGAGTGAGGCAGTTCTGTTTACAAGTTACTGGTGTGGAAAACCTCACTCTTGACATCCTGATCACTGTGACACCCAGACTGACTGGCTCTGATTCCAAGGTGACTTCTCAGCCCGGGGCAAGGACGGGAGGTTGGTGCTTGATCCAGTGGTCCCTGGGAGAACGCTATGCCCCGGGAGCCTGGCGGGGAACTGGACCCGTCTGACCGTATGCAAGGCTGCCCTCTGGCAGCACCGCTCTCCACGGCTGGTGACCATCTTGCAGGGACAGCAGGACCCAGGCCTTCCAGGCCAGCTGAGCTGAGCAGCAGGGTCCTAAGTGCTCTGGGAAGCAGAATGGTGGGTGCCCACCCAAGGGGACCCCCTCCAGCTCACCCATGTGAGTGAAAGGGCTGCCCTGGTGGGGCCTGGCAGGGGCAGCAGCTCGGAGCTGTGCCGAGCGGCCTGAGTGCCCACCCTGCACACCATTTCAGAAGACAGGCCCCTGAGAGAATTCCAGCACGGAGGTTACCCTGCCCAGAGAAGTCTCCGGGCCTCATTGCTGACCTGCTGAGGGTCTGAGTGAGTTGGGGGTGGGGCAGCGTGAAGCAGGGAGGGTACAAAGACAGGGTGAGCATTCTCATGGGCTCTCTGCCCCAGGCTGACAGGGTGCTGGGAGCCAGTGTGACTTGATGAGATAAGGGACTTTCAACAGGTGACAGACAGTTCAGCGTCCTCTGTTCTGAGAGCTACATACCTGCTACAACCATAAGTCTGGCGACTATGGTCATCGAGTCTTGACATAAATGCATTCTTCCTTCAGGGTTTTCTCAGCATCTTAACTGCTCCCATGTCACTGCCCGGCTGTGGAGGCCTCATAGGCGTCTCCTGGACGTCTCTCTGCCATCCACTGCTGCCCGGCAACCTGGTCACAGCCCCACTGAGCATTCAGCAGCTCAACAGCCTTGGGAAAGTCCTTTCAGTGCTCCAGGCCTTGGCTGCCCCGTCCGTTAGGGAGGGTCGGCTGCTAACGTGGGCTCCCGAGTCAGCTCCCAGCCCAGGGGCCCCTCTCCCTGCATCTCTCTGCAAAGCCTGCTTCCGCAGCCCTTCCTCCGAAGGCCCCTCTCCTCTGACAGCTGCTGTTCTCACAGGGAAGGTCAGCCACGGGCTTGTGTCTCTGGGGAACTGTCTCCCAGTCTCCCTTTGCACAGAACCCCAGGTGGGCACAGGGCTGCTTCTGACTGCAAAGCCAGCCCCGCAGCGCCCTCTGTGGCCAGTGCTGTCGCCACGGGCACAGATGTAGACCCTGGCAGGCCTGGGTCCCGGCAGGGGCTTCCGCTGTCCTGGCCAGCAGAGCTGCCGGCAGGGAGGGGACCCGCGAGGCCGCTGACTCTGGCCCTTCTCCAAACCAGGGCGAAACCCAGGACTCGCTTCTTTGTTTTGACAACACTCCAGGGCCCAAGTGAGAACTTCCAGGCCTGGGTGTCAGAAGGCCTGGATTCCAGCTCCACTCTGCCCACAAGCCAACTCCTGTGTCTGTCATTTCTTCCCCTGGACCTTGGAATCTTGGGTTTCTTGTCTGAAAATAGAAGTATTACCGACCGTGCCAGGGCCTGGTGGGAATTCCCTGAGGCGCCCTGCCTGGCAGTACCCGCCGCCCACATGCCTTCGCAGCCACTGCCCCCTCCCAGCAGGCAGCCTGCCCAGGGTGCCCTCTGGGGCCTGAGTGCTGATTTCCACACACGGTTCCTACAAGGCTGTGTGGCTTGGCCACTGCTGAGACTGGACCTCACCCCGTCAGTCAGCACGTCCTCCGTAGTGGCCCCCCATGTACAGCACCCCCATGCCCGGCATACCTTCACACACTCTGGACTGGGCGCCTACCCAGAGGCCCTTCCTCCAAGCTGGGTCCAAGCTGCTGCCCCCTGAAGAGCCTTCCCTCCTGACACATGGCCTCCTCCTCTTGACCCCGCCCCTACCCCCAGCCTGCACTCGGGAAGCCCCCACATCTGCCCCCAGGGCCCCAGGTTAGGGGCTGACAAGTCCTCCCCTCCCTCCCCAGCATGTGTTCAGGAGTGTGTGTGCATGTTTGCACAGTGTAGGTGCATGGTGGGCACGTGTGTGGTGTTGGGGGAGGGGCATGGAGGCTGGCAGACTCTGACTTCCCGTCCGCTGGAGCCCCCACACTTAGGCCCTTCATCTGGAGGGTGTCTTCTGGCCGACGTGTGAGGTGAGTTCCTGAAGTCACTCCTGGCCACTTGGGTAAGGCAGGGAGCACGCACCGACCCCATGGACCAGGGCTCAGTGAGGATGAGCAGGGTGGCCACAGGGCGAGGCTGGTTATATGCTCTGGTCACGCTGGCCACTCTCAAACTGGGGAGACTGTTTGAGAAGCTGCTGTAACAAAGGACCCACATTCAGCAGCCTAAACAGCACGAATTTGCTTTCTCAAAATTCTGGAGGTCAGAGGCTGACATGGGTCTTCCTGGGCTAAACCAAGGTACGTGGGGCCACTTCCTCCCAAAGGCTCCAGAGAACACCCCGTCCCGGCCTCTCCCAGCTTCCTGGGCACCTGCACCCCCCGCACTCCTTGCTGCTGCCCATCTTCGCAGGCTCCCAGGGCCAGGGCTTGGATGTCTTTAGGGCCACTCTTCCTTCAGAACCAGCCTGAAGTAGGGATGATATGAAAGTAGAACCTGCTTGCTGGGCGCCCATGGTGCTCCCAAGGGACCCCAGAAGCAGTGCCAGCAGACTCCCTCGGCAGGAGGGAGGATCCTGATTGTAGCTGCTGTCAAGGGCCTTGAAGCAGACTCAAGCCTCATCATGACATCAGCTGGCTCACAAAATTCCTAAAGCCTGACAACTGGCCATCACAAGCCGGTCCAGCTGTCCAGGCAAGCCCAGCACCCACCGCACCCCATCCTGACCCGGCTTTTCCAGCCCTCGGCTCGGCTCGTGGGGCTGGCGGCTCCAGGACTTGGCGAGGTCGGCGTGAGGGCGGGTCAGACCTGGTGGGGTCACCGAGCTGCAACAACAGAGTCCACTCCAGCAGACACGAGCTCAGAGG
Source organism: Bubalus kerabau (assembly GCF_029407905.1). Taxonomy (NCBI): domain Eukaryota; kingdom Metazoa; phylum Chordata; class Mammalia; order Artiodactyla; family Bovidae; genus Bubalus; species Bubalus kerabau. The sequence goes on along the minus strand of NC_073625.1, from coordinate 190,773,603 downwards.
TTTATTGAAGGTTCAAAGACAATGGGGAGGACAATGAGTAGAATCGGGTTTGGGGCCAAGCTTCCAGGTAACCACCACAGGCTCCTGCCAAGAGTCCAGACCATTCCACCTCCTCCATGGTCCGCTGGGCCTGCTCTCCAGAACTCAGGCCAGGATCCTGGAGAACCCACTGCAAGGGAGCCCGGGGAGTGCCAGGCAGGCAGGTGGCCAGCCGGGCAGGTGCACAGTGCCGCCCCGGGACGTTGCTCTGGGAGTGCCCCGGGCCTGTGCCCACCATTGCTGCTGTGCCCACCGGAGGTCCCAGAAAGGTGGCTCCATGCCAGGGACAGCCTGTGTCCCAGTGGCTCTGCTGGGGGCTCACAGTACACCTGCTCATCCCCAACTGCTGGACCACCCGAGAGAGCCTGGGGTCCCAAAGTCCAAAGAGGACTGTCAGGGCTCATCAGGAGGCTGCGAGTGTGGGGATCCCTGCCTAGGGTCAGGGTCAAGGTCAAGGGTGGGGCTCTGGTTTCCAAGGGGACCGTCCATGCTGAGGCCAGGGACCAAGCCAGCATGAAGTCCCACCCCAGTCCAGAGTGGTGGGCAAGGGGACCAGGCTCCCGGGGGGCTGCTCCTCCCCTTTCCTCTGCCCTTAGGCCTCCCAGAATCAAGATCCCAACTCCTGTGAGAAGGAAGACAGGCCCAGCTGAGGCGGCTGTTGGGCCAGTCTGCTCATGCCACCCTCAGCCCCATAAACTCCCCTGAATTCATCCCGCCCTGACCCCCAGACCCTGTGAAGAGCTGCCTCCCAAGGAAGGAGGGGCTTGGTGGACAGGGCTGAGCAGGGTTGTACACAGATGGCTCTTTGTGGACTGACTGTGATGAAAGCTGGGGTCCACCCACACCCCACAAGGGCTGCTGCCTCCCTGCCACCTGACTGAGGCCCCCCTTTGCCACGTCCCCACCACTGTCAACCCCGGTCCCCTCAACTGGGCTGGCTGAACCCTGGCCTCTGCAGAACTAGGAGACAGGCAGATGCTTGCTCAGGGTACTGAGGTGGGGGTGGGAGGCCAGTCCGAGGGCCCATGGAGGTGGTGGGGTGTCCAGGCTCACACATGGCAGCAAGAGATGCTAGGTGTCATCTGCAGGAGTCCCTTAAGGAGGGGAGGGACAGACAGAGAAACGAGGGGGCAAGGGGAGGGCTGGGTTCCCAGGACAGCCCAGGGCCAACGGGCACTCCGGCAAGCAGGAAGGAGTTTGCGCTCCTGGGGGTGGGATCCTAGTGGTCTTGGGAGGGAGGTACCCTCTGCCAGGAGACTGCACGAAGGCTGAGAAGCCCAGAAAGGCCAGGAGGGCCTGGTAGCCCCCTGCTACTGGGCTCAGGACAAGAGGGAGAGGGCCCTTCTGGGGTGCTCTGGGGTCCCGGGCCCACTTCCTCTTCCCAGCTGTGTGGACAAGAGCCGGCAGGCCCACACCTGGGGGAAAGCTGGCAGGACACTGGGCGCCGGGCAGCAGCAAAGGGTGAGGGAAAGCCCTGCATGTGCCCCGTGTGTCCCCAGAAGAGCAGCTGGGGGCATGAGGCTCTGGGCTGCTTCCGGGTGAGAGCAGTGAGGAAAGGGCCTGGAGGTGCCCAGGCTGACTGGCCCCTGCAGCACCTGAGCCAAGGCAGCAGGACCCTGGCGTCTGTCCCCACCTCCATCCAGGCCTCAATTCCCTCTTTCCCCCTGACCCAGGGACCCAGGGTCACGTCCACAAACCTGTGGGGTGACGAGCTCCTTGTGTGGCAGGACCCCTCCCCGCTGTGTGCACCCCGGGATGGATGCAGGAGGGGGCCCGATTCACCCACGGAGCCTGTGTCCCCCGGTCAGTCGGCCCACACTCACCTACGCCCATGGTGTCTGTCCCACAGGTGGATTGGCACCCAGGCTGGCTTCTCGGCTTTAGCGGTCACCGGAAGGGTGGGCAGGCCATCAGTTTCCTGAGGATTGGGGTCATTCGGAGCATCGTCTGAGCCCTGCCCTCCACCCCGCACCCTAGCGGGCAGCGGGCAGAGAGGTGCCCACCCCACACTCAGCACGGAGCCCCCTGTTCACACGGTGCTCGCTGTGCCCCCAGCAAGGGCAGGCGGGGCGCTGGGGTGTGGACGAAGGTTGGCATCTGCTGGTCATTTCTTTAACGCACCACAACTGAAAAGTCATGACCTTGCTCAGATGTGCTTTTCAGGTTTCTGCTGCTGCTTCTGGTCCCTCGGCTGCGGGCACCGCGTCTCTGCATCCGTGCGTAAATGTGCTTTCCGTGGCCAGTCATGCGACGCTTTCCCAGTACAGACCTTCACACACCTTTGCCCTTCCTGTCCTTTATACCTCAGATCCACGAGCAGTGTACCCCTAGTTTGCTCCCCCTCAAAATATCTGAAGTAGTTTAAAATATAAACACTCATACAAAAAGGCCGTTAAAAAATAAAACTGGAAACACAGAGTTGGGGTACGTAGGTGGAGGTAAGGTCTACCCTGAACATGAATCAGATAGGAAAACCGAGCAGTAAAGTCGCTCTGAGATTCCTGGCAGCAAAGCTGAGAAGGAGAGAGAGAGTTCCTGTTCCTGGAGAGAGGAAGCAGCCCGCCTTGAAGCATGAGACATTGGACCTCCCTTTGGCTCTCGACCACTGGAAAGGAGCTGCTTTGGTGAGTAGAAAAGCAAGGCACGTGGCGACCCCCGATGATGGGCTCCCTGGCGGAACACAGCCCGCGGGGTGGGAGTCGGGCAGGGCTACCCTTGTCTGGCTGCTGACATGGCTTCCCATGAGCCTCGCTGGACCTGTCTCAGGTTCTCTCTGTGGTTTAATTATTTTTGGGGGTTTTGATTTTTTTTTTTTTCCTTCTCGCTGGACTGAAATTTGATACGTGTTACTCTTAACAAACACTCTGAGAATAAACAAGAGTTGTTCAAAGGTTACACGTTCCACTTACCTCTCTAGAAAAACCTGGTCTCTACCATTTGGCTCTGCAGGGAGTCTGTGGTCAGATCTGTTTGGGACATACTGGGGAAGCAGAGGCAAACCAGCTCCACAGTGTAGATGACCCGTACCTTCAACTGACAAGCTGCACCTCACCTCCTTGGGGAGCCTCACCTCCTTGGGGAGCCTCACTCACAGGCAGGCACTCTTTTGTCCCTGAATGCTTGTCCACCCTATGGGCACCCAGTGGGACAGGCTCCCAGAGTGGAAGGAACACATCTGATGGACTGCCTGGCTTTACGTCCTGAATGGACCACTTCCTGCCCCAGACCTCCCATTTCTCTGAGCCTATTTCCCCATCCATCAGTGGGTCAGATGGATAAACTGCTGGACCTGAAGGAAAATGCTCTGTGGGAGTGGAGCACTGGGCAGAAGCAGCCACGTCACCACCTCCCTGAGGGACACCAGGGGCAGAGCCAGTCCCATCTGCCACGGCAGCAGCAGGAAGCGGGTGGGCACTAGGGTGCAGAGCTGGTGGGGTCCTTGGACATGGGGGTGCTGGGCAGGGACTTGAGGTACTCCAGGTGCCTCCTGGCATCCTCCTGGTTCTGTCGCACGTAGTACACAACGTAGGTGATCACCATGGCGAACCAGCCGAACATGGTGACCAGCATGGCCACATCGGTGGTCTTGTGGTGGACGCTGCAGAAGCTGACGCCAGAGTCGAGAGCCTGGATCAGTGGCTTCCCCACATACTCCTCCTGCACCGAGGTGTGGCAGGCGATCTCGTCCACTGAGTCGGGGTCCAGCTTCAGCTCCCACAGGGCCTCTTGCAGGGCGCACTCACAGTGCAGCGGGTTGTGGGCCAGGCGGATCTTGGCGCTGAGCTTGCCCAGCGCGTCCTTGGGGATCCTCCGGAGGCGGTTGTGAGATAGGTCCAGCAGCCGCAGGCCCCCGGCTAGGCCTGAAAAGGCGGCGGGGCCGATGGTCTCGATGGCGTTCTGCGACAGGTCCAGCTCTCTCAGCTGGTGCAGGTGCTGGAAGGCCCCGTTGGGGATGCGGGCGATCTTGTTGGCATCAAGCTTCAGGAGCACAGTGTCTGCGGGGATGTCCTTGGGGACCTCCTGCAGGCCCCTCGCACTGCAGTGGACAGCCACCGCCCCCGCGTGGTCAGGGCACTGGCAGTTTTGTGGGCAAGAGGCACCTAGCCTCAGGCAGAAGAGCAGGAGCAGGCAGGGCCCTCCTGCAGGGACCGGCAGGGAGGAGGGGCTTTGCCTGCCTGTTGGGCCCATGCTGACCATCTGGGGACAGACAGGATGCTGCTGTCACTCAGGGCTGCAGGTTACATGCTGCCCCACGGCCTGGTCATCGCTGTGCAAGGACCATCGCGTAGATGTAAACTCTCTTCCCTCACATGCCTGGTGTCCTCTTTTGGCTCTAAAAGAGAGGAGCAATCAGCATTGCTGGCCGTGGTTCGTCTGGGGACCTGAGGGCACACTCTGACTTCCAGACACTCTTGACCAGAGGGGGTCCCTGTGATTTACCGCCTCCACCCTGCCCTGGACACACCCACTGCACACCCTGGGGGGGGGGGGGCGGTCAACGGCTTGGACAGCACCGGGTAATGGGAGTCCACCCCTTTCTAGCAGCTCAAGGCTGGAAAGCAGGAAGACTGGGGCTGCAGGGCTTTCTTAAGAAACTGGAATGTAGGGGTGATGGTTGGCGGCGCCTGAGAACCAAGCAGGCAGTCTCATCGCCTTGGGGCTAGGCTGCTGTCAGAAGAAGCTCAGCACTTTGCTAATCGTGACAATTCCTCTGACAATTATTAATATTAAAGCTCTTCTCTGTCGGTCCTATAGGGAACAACTACCCGCCCGGGCGCCTTTTATTTCAATTATGTTTGAAAAAGAGAAAATGAGAAAAGAGAAAAGCCAAGCCCTGGGCGCGCGGCCCGCGCTGGGCGTGGAGTGGCGGGGCCGCGCGGGGCCTGGGCAGGCGGGGCTCGGGCCCCGGGGACCCGGGATATCGGACATAGGGACTCCCGGGCCCCAGACCCTAGGGACCCCCGGGATTCCAGGGAGGAGGATGGACGGGGGCAGGGTGTCCAAGCTCTGGGGTAGGGCAGGGCCTTTACCTGCGCGGCCTCGACAGGAGACTGCTGTGCTTGAGGATCTCTGCCGCTCGGAGCCCGACCCAGCGCCACGCCCGAGAGCGGCCGCTATCCCGAGGCCTGATCCCACGTCCGCGGCCGGTCGGGAGACACGCGGCTCGGCCTGAGCTCGTGGGGCGGTGCCTGCGGGCGAGAGGCGGGGCGGGGCGGGCCTGGGCGGGGTCTGGGGGCGGAGCTGTGGTACGGGGCGGGGCCTGGACGACGCTGGGCCTGAGACTTAGGGGCGGGGCACGGGCGGAGCCTGTGTGCAGGACGCTGCCTGGACAACGCGAGTCGTAAAGGCGAGGGGCGGAGCCTTGGGAGGGGCCGTAGAGGCGGCACGGGGCGGGGCCTGGGGGCGGGGCCTGTGGGAAGGCGTGGAGCCGACCTGGGAGCAGGGTTTTAGATGGGAGTGTGTCTCTTGGGATCTGGGCGGGGCCGTGGGGGCGATAGAGCCCCGCCCCTGCCCAAGTCCAACCCCGTCCCTGGCCCCCAGGTTGGGGGCCATGAAGGCGATGGAAGGGATAAGGTGATGGGGGATGGAGGTGCCAGCAGGGAGGTTGGAGACCCTTGGGTCAGTGCGAAGACCCTGCTGAGCCTCCCTCGCAGGTCTGGTGCCAGCGGCAGCCAAAGCGTTAATGGGGTTAGGTCTCCGTCCCCCTGAGTCTCTTCCTGCCTAGCCCCCATATCCCCACTCCCACCCCTCCTCCCCGCGTCTTAGGGCCCTTGCATGGGCATTCCGAGGAGCGTAGGGAATGTGGGGATCGAGCCTTTTAAACTCGACCTGAGCCATTCTTAGGGTTTTTTTTTTAAATGACAACTTGATTGAGGTGTAATTGTTATACGATCAAACACATATTCAAATTTGGTACGTTTTGACGTTTGTATACACCCGTGAAACCATCACCACAAAATACTCCAAAATTTCACCTTTTCAATCCATCCCCTCTGATGCCCATCACCAGGCAAGCACAGACCTACTCTGTCACTAGATCAGTTTGCATTTCCTGTAATTTATATAAATGGAATCGTAGATATGTACGTTTTGTCTAGCTTCTTTCACTCAGAGTGATTACTTTGGGTTCACCGGGTGCTGGTGCATTTATCAATGGTTATTCCTTTTAGTGCTGAGTAATGAGGCATTGCATGAATGTTCCACAGTTTGCATATCCACTCACCTGCTTGTGGAGATCTGGGTTATTTCCAGTTTTCTGCTATTACAACCAGAGCTGATATGAACATTGTGTACAATCTTTGTTTGGACAAATACTCTTGATTTCTCAGATAAATATCTAGGAGTGGACTGGCTGGCTCTTATCGTGGCTTATGTTTAACTTCTAAGAAGCTGCCAAAGTGATTGTACAATTTTACATTCCTGTTCTGTGTATGCTCCAGAGCAGCACCAGGACTTGGTATGGTCACTGTTTTTAATTTTAGAGATTCTAATAAGTGTGTAGGAGTACATTTCATTGTGGTTTTAATTTGTATTTCACTCAGAACTTGAATGTCTTTATCTGTTTGTTTTCTGTCTATCTTCTTTATGGAAGTGTTTTGTTCAAATCTTATACCCTCTTTTAATTGAGTTGTTTTCTTATTGTTGAATTTTGAGAATTCCTTATGTATTCTGGATACAAATCCTTTACCAGACATGTGATTTGTATATATTCCTCTGATTCTGTGGATTGTCTTTTCATTTGGTTAAAAGTTTTTCAAAGAGAAATTTTTAATTCTGATAAAGTTCAGTGTATCAATGTTTTCATTTTTATGGCTCATCCTTCTTGTGTCATAAGTAACAAATCTTACATATTGCACTTACATTTTGCATTTGGTGTGAGATACAATTTGAAGTTTATTTTTTGTGCAAATAGATGTCTAGTTTTCCAGGACTGTTTTTTTTAATGATCCCTTTTCTACTGAATTATCTCTGCATCTTTGTTGAAAATCAGAGGTCTGTATTTGTATGAGTCTATTCTGTACTTTCTATATTCAGTTGGTCTATTTGTCTATTTTTATGTAAATGTTCCAAGCTGTCTTTGTTACTTAAGCTTTACAGTAATTCTTGAAGCCAAGTAATATAAATCTTCTAACTTTGTTTTTCCATAAAGTTCTTTTGGTCATCCAGGACTCTTTGCTTTGCCTCATGAATTTTAGAATCAGCTTGACAAATTCTACCAAAAGAGTTTAGTGGGATTTTGTTTGGGATTGTATTGAATCTACAAATCAGTTTAAGAGAATTAACATCTTGACAATATTGTGTATTCCATTCTATGAACATGGTATATCTTCTCATTTCGAGGTTCTTTTATTTCTTTCATATGTGTTTTGTAGTTTTTGGTTTCACACATCTTTTGTCAGATATATCTAATTTTTTAATGTTACTGTAAATGGTATTTTAAGTTCAATGTATCTTTGTTAAAAGCTAATATATGGAAATAAAATTGGCATTTGCATACTGATCTGGATTTTGCTAAACTCACTTATTAGTTACTAGAACTAATTAGTAGACACCCTTTTAGTAGACGCCTTAAGATTTTCTGCATACATGAACACAATTGTGTTATCTATAAGTAAAAAGAGTATTACACTTTTGTTCCCAGTCTGAATGTCTTTTACTTCATTTTCATGCCTAATTGCACTGGCTAGAGCCCTAGTTCAATAATGAAAAGGAGGAGTGAGAGCAGATATCTTGTTCCTCTGGACCCTAGGGGCAAACATTCAATCTTTCACCATTAGGAATAATGTTGACTATAGGGTTTTGCAGCTGTCCTTATCAGCATGAGGAAGCTTCCTTCAATTACTGCTGCTGCTGCTGTTGCTAAGTTGCTTCAGTGATTATTTATTTTCCGTCTACTTGCTACCTAATAATTGAGAGAGGTGTACTGAGGTTCCTGAGATCTGTCTGTTACTCCTTGAAGTTCTATCAGGTTTTTGTTTCATGCATTTTGAAGCTTTATATTCAGATTAGTTTGTCCTCTTGATTAATTGACCACTTTGTCATTATGAAAAGAACCTCCTTATCCCCAGATTCTTTGCCCTGAATTCTACTTTTCTGACATTAGTAGCCACTCCAACTCTCTTTTTTGATGGATTAACATCAAAAGATGAGTTACCTTCCTCCACTCTTTTTGCTTTCCTGTGTCTTTAAAAAAAAAAATTTATTGGAGTGTGGTTGCTTTACAATGCTGTGTTGGTTTCAAGTATACAGCAAAGTGAATCAGTTATACATATACTTATGTCTTTTTTTTTTTTAAAGAATTCTTTTCCCATATAGGACATTGCAGAGAATTGAGTAGAGTTCCCTGTGCTGATTAAAATTGGGAGATTAGGATAAAACAGGTAACTGAGTGTGCTGAGGGGATGACAGAGGATGAGAAGTTTGGATGGCATCACCGACTCAATGGATCTGAGTTTGAGCAAGCTCCAGGAAATGGTGAAGAACAGGAAAGCCTGGCATGCTGCAGTCCACAGGGTAACAAAGAGTTCGACGTGACTGAGCGACTGAACAACAACCTGTGCTGTTCAGCACGTTCTTATTAGTTATCTATTTTATATATTATAGTGTATATCTGCATAGTTACCTATTTTATCCTAATCTCCCGATCTATCCCTCCTCCCTCCTATGTCTTTATATTTAGTTTCCTTAAGGATTTCCATAGAATCAAAGTATCATCCTCAATATATTTATGAACTGCTAAGGGAGAAATAATAGATTTACAGTGAAGAAACACAGCAGAAACTACCTTATGTATGTGACTAAGGTTAATATCATCAGTAACAAGACAGGCTGGCATCATGTAGCTCCTGATACATGGACTGAGAAAGACACAACATCACTTCTGTGGTATTCTTGCCAAAAAGGCACGATCTCTTTCTAATGATAAGAACACACCAGACACACCCAAATTGAAAGGCATTTTACAAAGTGACTGATCGGTTCCAAAATGGAAAGATGAGAAAAGACTGACTCACTGTTACAAACTGGAAAAGACTAAGGGAAAATAGCAACTGCATGGGATGTGGCGTCCTGGAACAGACCCGGGCACAGTGGGAAATGCGGTCACACCAGGTTTGATGGTGTAGGTGACATCCTGGCTCTGACCACCCACATCCACGGGGTGATGAGCTCCCATCTGTCCCATTTCTGCCCCATTTGTCCCTCGGCTCTGTTCCCTTTTCCTCTTTTCCTACCTTCTTTTGGATTGAGTATTTTATGAGCCCATTTTCTCTGTGTAGTTAACTCTTAGCTGGGACTCTGCTGTGTCGCGGTTGCTTTATGGTGTGGTATCGATTATACAGTGGAAGTGAGAGATAGATTTAAGGGCCTAGATCTGATAGATAGAGTGCCTGATGCACTATGGAATGAGGTTCGTGACATTGTACAGGAGACAGGGATCAAGACCATCCCCATGGAAAACAAATGCAAAAAAGCAAAATGGCTGTCTGGGGAGGCCTTACAAATAGCTGTAAAAAGAAGAGAAGCGAAAAGCAAAGGAGAAAAGGAAAGATATAAACATCTGAATGCAGAGTTCCAAAGAATAGCAAGAAGAGACAAGAAAGCCTTCTTCAGCGATCAATGCAAAGAAATAGAGGAAAACAACAGAATGTGAAAGACTAGAGATCTCTTCAAGAAAATCAGAGATACCAAAGGAACATTTCATGCAAAGATGGGCTCGATAAAGGACAGAAATGGTATGGACCTAACAGAAGCAGAAGATATTAAGAAGACGTGGCAAGAATACACAGAAGAACTGTACAAAAAAGATCTTCACGACCCAGATAATCACGATGGTGAGATCACTCACCTAGAGCCAGACATCCTGGAATGTGAAGTCAAGTGGGCCTTAGAAAGCATCACTACGAACAAAGCTAGTGGGGGTGATAGAATTCCAGTTGAGCTATTTCAAATCCTGAAAGATGATGCTGTGAAAGTGCCGCACTCAATATGCCAGCGCATTTGGAAAACTCAGCAGTGGCCATAGGACTGGAACAGGTCAGCTTTTCATTCCAATCCCAAAGAAAAGCAATGCCAAAGAATGCTCAAACTACCACACAATTGCACTCATCTCACACGCTAGTAAAGTAATGCTCAAAATTCTCCAAGCCAGGCTTCAGCAATATGTGAACCATGAACTTCCAGTTGTTCAAGCTGGTTTTAGAAAAGGCAGAAGAACCAGAGATCAAATTGCCAACATCCGCTGGATCATAGAAAAAGCAAGAGAGTTCCAGAAAAACACCTATTTCTGCTTTATTGACAATGCCAAAGCCTTTGACTGTGTGGATCACAATAAACTGTGGAAAATTCTGAAAGAGATGGGAATACCAGACCACCTGATCTGCCTCTTGAGAAATTTGTATGCAGGTCAGGAAGCAACAGTTAGAACTGGACATGGAACAACAGACTGGTTCCAAATAGGAAAAGGAGTATGTCAAGGCTGTATATTGTCACCCTGTTTATTTAACTTATATGCAGAGTACATCATGAGAAACACTGGACTGGAAGAAACACAAGCTGGAATCAAGATTGCTGGGAGAAATATCAATAACCTCAGATATGCAGATGACACCACCCTTATGGCAGACAGTGAAGAGGAACTAAAAAGCCTCTTGATGAAGGTGAAAGAGAAGAGTGAAAAAGTTGGCTTAAAGCTCAACATTCAGAAAACAAAGATCATGGCATCCTGTCCCATCACTTCATGGGAAATAGATGGGGAAACAGTGGAAACAGTGTCAGACTTTATTTTTCTGGGCTCCAAAATCACTGCAGATGGTGACTGTAGCCATGAAATTAAAAGATGCTTACTCATTGGAAGGAAAGTTATGACCAACCTAGATAGCATATGCAAAAGCAGAGACATTACTTTGCCAACAAAGGTCCGTCTAGTCAAGGCTATGGTTTTTCCTGTGGTCATGTATGGATGTGAGAGTTGGACTGTGAAGAAGGCTGAGGGCCAAAGAATTGATGCTTTTGAACTGTGGTGTTGGAGGAAACTCTTGAGAGTCCCTTGGACTGCAAGGAGATCCAACCAGTCCATTCTGAAGGTGATCAGCCATGGGATTTCTTTGGAAGGAATGATGCTAAAGCTGAAACTCCAGTACTTTGGCCACCTCATGTGAAGGGTTGACTCATTGGAAAAGACTCTGATGCTGGGAGGGATTGGGGGGTGGGAGGAGAAGGGGATGACAGAGGATGAGATGGCTGGATGGCATCATGACTTGATGGACGTGAGTCTGAGTGAACTACGGGAGTTGGTGATGGACAGGGAGGCCTGGTGTGCTGCGATTCATCTGATCTGATCTGATTGACTATCATTTCTCATCACAGTCCCCAGAGGTCACGTCAGCTCACCCTACTTCCCAAATAGGGTTGGAGCCCTGAGGGCATGCTCTCCCCTGGCCATGTAGTGGCCATGCAGTGGACGTCTACATGTGTAGGAACCCCTCAAATCTCACTGTCAAGTGTCTTTTAAGAGATTAAAGTAAGATAAGCCATGAAACTGCTGCAATGTTTTTATTATATAGTAGACTGAAGAGGGGAGCCCCCAAATTATGGAATATTTTAAATAGTTAAGTTAAACAAATCAATGTGATTACCACCCAAAACTACAGCATGGGTGTGGATACATCCTGACATTATTATGCAGTAGGGGAAGGGCCAAACACTCAGAGTTCCCTCTGTGATTTCTCTTTATGGAAAGTTCCAGAATAGGCAACACGGCTTGGTGGCAGAGGCGGGGAGGGGAAGGGGTTCGAGGGGGCTTCTGGGCCTGGGTGTTCTGTGTCATGATCTGGGTGCTGGTCGTCAACATCAGTGAAAAACCCTCCAAGCTGCTAGGCTGCAGATGTGTGCAGGTAACTGAGGGCATTACTCCTCAGTAAAAGAAAGCAGGGATGTGCTGGCTACGTGTATATTCACAGATGGTCACACGTGTGGGTGGTGAATACAGCAATGGATGGATGGGTGGATGGACCCATTTAGGGCATGATGCTGTCCTCCTGGTCCTCATGGGCTGTGGCCTCACTGGATGATGACATCAGAGTCCCTGCAGGAGGGATGGTAGCCTGCCAGGCCCAGGCCACAGGGCCCTGTGAGAGCCTGGCTCACTGTCCACTCTGGACCACAAGTCTGCTCTCAGAAACACCAGCAGCCTTCTAATGCCATCCTGGCCACATGGTCCGCCCTCTCACTGTAGCTGCCCTCATAACTGTAATTGGGCTCCAGGTCGATTATCTCACCCATTTATCCGCCCAGAATCCAGGCCTCCTGACCCAAGGGACAAAACACGAGGCTCCCACTGGTTAATTGCTTCCCCGTCAGGCAGGTTGTTTTTGCTAGCGAGGGCTGAGTGAATCTCCCTGGGGATGAACCAGGAGGAGCTGCAGCCACAGTGGTGGGATGAACAAATATCCTAAGGTCGAGACCCTGCCTCCCCAGGCAAAGGCCTCAGAGCAGCCTGGGACGGGCCCTTCTGGGGTGTGGCCGGCTGGCTTAGTGTGTGCTGCCACCTTGCTCTCCCACCTTCCCATCCACTGCACCCAGCTCCACCCTCAGCAACCCTGGCCTCCACACTGATCCCTGCTGGTCCCAGTTCCTGCCCTTGCCCAGCTGGGGGAACCCTAAGCCAGAATCCTTGGCTTGCAGGGCACTGCTGACTGCAGCCTGCTCATGGGCAGGGGCTGGAACCACTCAAAGAGAGAAGACCCAGGACCCCCCTGCAAAACCTGCTGCCCAGAACCACACAGGCAGGACCTGAGCTCGCAAAGAGCCTCCATGGATGGACTGTCAATGGTAAAACTATCCTCAGCAGCCTGGGCCATTCTCAGCTCCTTCTAAGCCCCCAGATTCCTGGATTTCCTGAAATTCCTGGATTTCTGGGCCTGAGCAGCACCCCCGAACTACAGCCTATCCAGTAGATCTGGGAATTCCACAGCAGTCTCGCCTGCCCCGCACCAGTACGCACACCCCCTCCCCTGGTCTCTCACTCTTCCTCTTGTCCAAGTTTTGTTGATTTTGTTGTTCTTCTTCAAGAATTGAGTTTTGAATATATTCACCATGCCAATTCTTAATTTTTCCCTCTTTGGTTACATCTGATTTAGTCCCTGTCTGAGCCCCTGTCTGAGCCTCTGAGCCTCTGTTGATTCTGTAGCTATTTTTTGAGCTTTTTGAGTCATAAACTCAGATAATTTACTTTCACTCTTGATTTTCAAATAAGTGCATTTAAGGTCTTAACTGTTCCTTTCTGAGACTTCCAGCCACATCCCTAAGGCCGTGACTTGGACCCTCTCATTGTCTTGTTCTAGCTGCCTCAGTGCAGATCTCTGGCAGAGGTAGAGGGCGTGGAAGCATGCACAGCCCCCACTCTGGGCATTCCCTCAGTGGCACCCAGCCCACAGGGCTCTCTTGCTCTGAATCCTAGGCAGTGGGCTGGCCCTGGACCTAGTGCTAACTGGAAACCCGGGGCCAGTGACTGCTCTGCCCCTGGAGACACGGCCCCTCCCCATTGGTCCTCTTGCCCAGAAAACTAGAGCATCCAGAGTAAGGACAGAAGCCCCCCATCCACGAAGGGCTGAGGGCAGGGGCGAGGACCAGTGTCCTGCCCTGGATACCGCTTGGGCTCCTCCCAGCTGGTCAGGGGAACAGTCACTCACGTCCCAGGCAGACACCTGGACCCACTGAGGTATTTCCTGTCCTCTTCTGGTGCATGGCCACCTCCTAACAGCACTCTTCCGGTGCTGTGGGTGGAGTGTGGCTGCAGTGATGGAGCTGCCTTGGGAAGTTGCTGAGACCCCCTTGGTGGTGTGATGGACGCTCACTGCTGTGAATATTCCGTGTCTGAGAACAACATGTCACCTGGACCTTGTTGTTGGGGTGGGTACACAATCACACACACACACCATATAACGTGCGTACATAGATGTGCATGTTATACATCCTTTATTATACAAATATGTATTATACATATTGTACCCAAATAAATATATTGCACACAATTTATATATAAACAAATATATGTGGAGGTGAGACATAATGTACATGTATAATATATAACATGTATTTATATATACATACACACATGTATTTATAAATATGCACCACCCTTATGGCAGAAAGTGAAGAGGAACTAAAAAGCCTCTTGATGAAAGTGAAAGTGGAGAGTGAAAAAGTTGGCTTAAAGCTCAACATTCAGAAAACTAAGATCATGGCATCCGGTCCCATCACTTCATGGGAAATAGATGGGGAAACAGTGGAAACAGTGTCAGACTTTATTTTTGGGGGCTCCAAAATCACTGCACATGGTGATTGCAGCCATGAAATTAAAAGACGCTTACTCCTTGGAAGGAAAGTTATGACCAACCTAGATAGTATATTGAAAAGCATTACTTTGCCAACAAAGGTCTGTCTAGTCAAGGCTATGGTTTTTCCAGTGGTCTTGTATGGATGTGAGCGTTGGACTGTGAAGAAAGCTGAGTGCCAAAAATTGATGCTTTTGAACTGTGGTGTTGGAGAAGACTCTTGAGAGTCCCTTGGACTGCAAGGAGATCCAACCAGTCCATCCTAAAGGAGATCAGTCCTGGGTGTTTATTGGAAGGACTGATGCTGAAGCTGAAACTCCAGTACTTTGGCCACCTCATGAGAAGAGTTGACTCATTGGAAAAGACCCTGATGCTGGGAGGGACTGGGGGCAGTAGAAGGGGACGACAGAGGATGAGATGGCTGGATGGCATCACTGACTTGATGGACATGGGTTTGAGTGAACTCTGGGAGTTGGTGATGGACAGAGAGGCCCGGTGTGCTATGATTCATGGGGTCGCAAAGAGTCGGACACAACTGAGCGACTGAACTGAACTGAACTGAACCATATGTAATATGTAGGTAAGGGGCTTTCCTGGTGGCTCAGATAGTAAGGAATAACATCTGGATTCAATCCCTATGTCGGAGATCCCTTGGAGAAGGGAATGGCTATCCACTCCAGTATTCTTGCCTGGAGAATTCCATGGACAGAGGAGCCTGACAAGCTACAGTCCACATGGTTGCAAAGAGTCAGAGATGACTGAGCAGCTAACAGTTTCACAATATTCAGGTAAACATGCTCACAAACACTGCATAGAATGACCTCAATCCTGTTGATTGCGTTATTCAAATTTTGCCCTATTTTTTGTTTGCTCCTTGATTTCTAAAAGAAAAATCTTAAACATTACTGTGAGTTTGCCCATATTTCCTGGAATTTCTATCAATTTTGCATTTCTTATTTTAAAAAATATGATGCTAGATGGAAGCTTGTGTTCAGTTGAGTCTTGACTCTTGTGACCCCATGAACTATAGCCTGCCAGGCTCCTCTGTCCATGGGATTCCCCAGGTAAGAATCCTGGAGTGGGTTGCCATTTCCTTCTCCAGGGGATCTTCCTGACCCAGGGATTGAACCCACGTCTCCTACATCGGCAGGTGGGGTCTTTACCATTGAGTCACCTGGGAAGATGGATAGCAGTTCACAAAACTGCTACCTTCTTAATGGATTGGTACCTTTCCCCACTCAAACTCCCCTTTGTTCTTAAAAGGACAAACTCAAACCTTAAGTTCTGTCCTCTGCTGGACCTGCATCCACACCTTATCTTTGGAGAGTGTTTGGTGGGCTGACTCCCTACTATTGTCAGCTGAAACATGTCTCTTTGGGGTGATAGAGGAAAATATACAGAAAAGAAGAGAAATTTGTTGTTATCTTTTATCCCAATATGCAACTCACACTTTGTGTGTGTCATAATTGCTGATACGTTTTGATTATTTCCTGCCACCTTATTCCATGTGAAACATCTTCTACTGCTATTTTCTCTCTTTGACTAGATTTCTGCTTGGTTCCTCTGGTGGCCTGATGTTATTCCTCTCTCTCCATCCTCTGGAGGTTACCTGGGCTGTGATATACATTCGCAGGTCTCACTGCCCGCATTCTTTCCCCGGCACTGTGACGGGCAGCATCTATTTCTTCCTTGTGACAAGAGGAGACCTTCTCTACTTGTATTGGCTGCGTTCATTCCTCTGCCCACTCCCAAGGACACAAGCTGGGATTTCTACAAGAATGATCATTAAATTTTCTTTATACATCATGCCTCAACAGTGGTAAAACTTAGCTCTACATTTAGTAGTTTTTTTGCTTCCGCAGAGCTCAGTCTATGTGTGAAATGGGTCCTTCCCTCTCATGTTCTCTGCCTGCCTTTTGTCTGTAGAAAAACTTTAGCCATGAACAAGTTTAATCAGAGAAGTGAAAAAATACAAAAGCAGAGGAAAACAGTCAAATGGGACAAAACAAAAATAGTCAGGAAGCTGAGTCAAGGACCTTTAGTTCTTCCTCCAGTGCTATAGAGAATATTCTGAGCCATCCTGTGAGCTGTCCTGTAGATACTGAAACCCCTACCAGGTGGAGAAGTTAACCATTGATGCATAATGACCAGAGTGTAGCTATGACATAAGCTGCCACAATTCCAAGAACTGGCCTCAAGGAAATGGGAACAAGCCGACCCTGGAACTGAAGACTAATGTACTTGAGACAATCTGGGTGATGCTGCTCAGACCACTGAAGACCAATCACCAGATGACAGTCAGAGCTGACTGCTGTTTCTGTGAGGAGTCCTTCCCTCTGTCCATGAACGCTCTTGCCACTGATTGTCAGTAAAGTGGGGGAAGTCAGCTTTTGGACAGGTGTCCACCCTCCCCCCCGCCACCCCTGTTGCTGGCATCCAAAATAAAACAAACTTTCCTTTCCACCAACCTGGCCTCTTTATTGTCTTTTGAGCAGTGAGCAACTGGACCCCGCTTTTGGTTATGTGTGTGTGTGTGTGTGTGTGTGTGTGTGTGTGATGGACTAAATGTCTGTGCTGTTGTTTAGTTTCTAACTCACGTCCGACTCTTTTGTGACCCCAACGGACTACAGCCCACCAGGCTCCTCCACCCATGGGATTTCCCAGGCAAGAATACTGGAGTGAGTTGCCATTTCCTTCTCCAGGGGATCATCCTGACCCAGGGATCGAGCCCACGTCTCCTGCACTGCAGGCAGATTCTTTACCACTGAGCCACCAGGGAAGCCAGATGTTTGCGTCCTGTTCGTGTTTGACACCTGTTTGTATCCCTTCCCTAAATCCCTATGTTGAAGCCCCAATCCCATGTGGCTGTATTTGGAGCAAGGACCTCTAAGGAAGTAAGGTTAAATGAGGTCATAGGGTGGGGCCCAGACATGGCGGCATTTGTGCCCCTGTAAGAGAACTAGAGACCCCTCCTTCCCTGCACACTCCAAGGAAAGACCACCTGAGGATGTGGAATGAGGCGGCCAGGGACAACCGAGGCAGAGGCTTCAGCAGGAACCACCCTGCCCACACCTGACCTCCACTCCCAGCCTCTAGATCTGTGGGAAAGTGAGTGGTCTGGCTGTGGTCCTTTGTTACGCAGCCCAAGCTAACTAAGACAGTGTGTTTCGCTTTTCTGTAATTCTTCTTTGAGAAGTTCTTTCAGAAAGGATGCATGAGAAGCACGTTCAGACAGTAAAGAATCTGCCTGCAATGCGAGAGATCCGGGTTTGATCCCTGGGAGGGGGAAAATCTCCCTCCTTCCTGGAGAAGGGCATGGCCACCCACTCTCGTATTCTTCCCTGGAGAATTCCATGGATAGAGGATGAGTGAGTTACAGTCCATGGGGTCACAGAGAGTCGGACACGACTGAGCGAGTAACTTTCTTTATGAGTTTTAAATGTCTTTATTTGCTGCTGCCACTTAAGTGCTAGTTTGGCTGGATCTGTAATTCTAGATTAAAAACAAACAAACAAGTACCCCACAGTGCCTGAGCACCTGCAGGGTAGGGGCAGGGGAAGGCATGAGCGGCTGAGCCCCAGGTTGGAGGCTGGAGCTGGGGTCTAGGAAAATGAGGAAGAGGGAAGGTGTGTGTGTGTGTTGGGAAGGTCGTTGATTGGAGGAGCAGTCATGAGTTTGGACTAGGGGGCTGTGGGGTGTCCACAGGAGATCCCCTGGGGCCCCGGGAAGCTTGGTTGTGGCTGGAAGACGTCTTGTGACTCAGGCACAATCCCCCACCACTGCTCATGTCTGCAACTCCATCTGAGGGACAAACAAGAGACCAGTGACTCTGGTGGGGAGGGCGGGTTTGGTGCGGGGTTTGCACAACATCCCAAGGCTGCAGACAGTCTGTGAGGTACTGATGCTAAACTGGGTGGCCCCTCAGTCCACACCCACGACCCACTCCTCCCTGGAGGAGGGAAGAGGGAGCACCACGTGCAGGAGAGGTCCTACCCCCGGTGCTTCTGCGTCCTGCCCGCCTGGACCTGGGACAGCACACAGGCAGAGACCTCCGCAACCCAAGAGGAGGTGGGAGCTTGCCCTCCTGCCCCACCACGGGGCTCAGCCCCGATGGTCATGGAAACTGGAGTCCCAGGCTGCCCCAGACCAGGTGAGGGTCCCAGTTAGGGCACGGTGGAGGCCCTCTTGGGGCCGTGGGCCTGAGGAGGAGGCCACAGGGAGCGCTGACTCTCCGGGGAGCGCTGGCCTGGGGCAGATGCACCGCTGGTGGTGGACGTGCTGCTCAGAGGATGTGGCCAGGAGGGCGTCCACAGGCCACCAGCAGGCTCGGGAGAGGCAGTGTTGGCTGGCGGAGTCCCAGTGGCCACCTTGACCCTGAGGCCCTGCCTCGTGGCCAGAGCCTGCCTGTGCCCTGATCAGCTCTCCTCCCAGAGCACTCCAATGCCTCCAGTTCATGAGCTGGCCATGAGGGGCAGACACTCCCAGTGGGCCGTAGATGGACCAGCCCTGCCGGCCCCCACAGGGCCACACAGGCTGCGTCTCCGGTCAGTAGTAGGCCATGAACAAGGAGGCCACTTTCTGGAGGATGACCTTGTGGTTGTCATACAGGGGGATGCGCTCATCCACCACCTGCCAGCGAATGGCCATCCCCTCGTCACAGGAGTGCAGATGCTGCGGAAACAGAGGTGAGTCCTGAGTCCCTCCTGAGTGGCCCTGCCCTCACCCCCACACCCCGAACCCATAGACAGCAGGAGGGCGGTGGGGACCCCAAGGCCCAGCTCCCAACCCTGCTACAGACTGGCTAGTGACCGCTGCCTTTGTACTTCTACTGAACGATGCTAAGATCACCCCCTTCAGGCACAAATCAGAAAATGCTTGCAAAGCCCCAGAAACCTTGAAAGCGTGGAGGGTGCGTGGGTACAGCCTTATTCTGCGGTTTTCTGTCCTGCAGACAAGGCCTGGGTTTTGTTCCCTGGGACTTCCCAGCCCAGTTCCAGATTCGGGGATTGTAGGGGGATCGAAGTATACAGGACGATATCCCCACAAGAGTGCATGAACCAGCCTCACCTGCACATGAGCCCAGAGGCCCAAGGGTCCCCCTCTGCCCCACCCACCTGCTGCTGCCCTCTGGCCTCTCCTGGCTGCCCCCCCAGACCCTCTGGTACAACTCAAACCCCACAGCCCCCTTCTCTGGTCCTGGCCAGCTCTGGCCCCAAGCCAGGGAACCCCTCAGACCCCTCCCTGCAGACCCCAGGACCTCTCCAGAGCACTGATGGCCCCAGCCCCTGTTCCTCCAAGCCTGAAACCCAGGCCACGTACAGAGTTCAGCCTCTTGAGCTCCACATCGTTCTGGTCTGGGAAGTGGATGCTCACAGCCACCGTCTCGATCCAGGCATTGTCTGTGTTCCTGGGGTCATCCACGTATCCTTTGTACACCTGGGAGATAGCAAAGGTGTGATGGACCCCTGATCCCCTGGTTTTCTCCCAGAGGGAGGGCCCCAAGCCTTCTCTGGGTCTGGGCCACTGTGGGCACAGCTGTCCACCATGCCCCAGCCCCACCTGGCCTCTCCCTGCCTTGTCTTCCTGCCCCCAGCACGGCCTTCAACTTGACTGACCAATCACAGGGGGCCATGGCCTCGCTCGTCACCCTCTTGGTCTTTGGCCTGGGATCCAGACCTGCCTCAACTGCCCTTGGAAGGATTAAAAAGGACGGGTGGACCTCCAGACAGTAGGCTAAGTGAAAGAAGCCAGATACTGAAGGCCTCACGCTAAATGATTCCACTGGCAATAAATGTCCAGAACAGGCAAATCCACAGAGACAGAAGGCAGCCTCATGGGCGCCAGGGGCTGGAGGGGGGATGAAGCGGGTGACTGCTCAAGGGTACAGGCTCCCTTTTGGGGGTAACAACACATTCTTGAGCTAGACAGAGGTGGGGACCACACCAGGCTGTCTATGCACCAAACGCCACTGAACTGCTCACTTCAAAATGGCTCATTATATGTTGTTTAGATTTAACCTCAACAAATAAAGTTTAATTATTTTTTACTAAGTAGAGAAAATAGAGACGGCGATGCTCCCTCAGGGGCTGCAGCGGACAAACCATGCAGAACTGCTGGGTTTGTAGGTCAAGCCGTAAATATCAGCAATTGCCTACTTCATCCTGAGACGCAACAGAGGCGAACCAACAACTCAGACACCCACTTGGAGGACTGCTTAAATAAATCATGGCACAGAATGTTACATGGTTGTGAAAAAGAGCAAGGTGGATTCAGAAATACAGACCTAAAACTACGGCCTTTGCAAATTCACTGAAAAAGCAAGTTATGTGCTGTGCCCAGCTATGCTCAGGGCAAGAGTGAATGTGAGCCAGACAATAGGCCTGCCCTGGCCCAGGAGCCCTCCTTGATCTCGGGAGAAAGCCCAGACAGGGAAGGAAGGCGAGGGGCCCAGAGCCAGGCCACATGGTCCCAGTTCTCCCTCCAGGAGCTGTGGGCAGTGGGCTCGGAGCAGGCTCCCCACCCGGCTCCTGCAGCCTGCCCAGCAGCCGGCACAACCACACACCCCAGGGCCCAGATGCACAGGTGGGAGCAAAGCAGAAGAGCCACCTCACCTTCATGCCCTGAGTCAGCAGGCGCTCGAAGGAAGACCATAACTCTCTTCGCAGGACCTGCTTTAGCTTCCGGGGCAGCATCTCTCCTGGCTCCCGGGAGCCCTGAGCAGAGAGGGAGGCGGGGGCAGGTGGGCAGGGTGGTTTGGGACCTGTGTCCTCTGGCCACCCACTTGGCATGGGCAGTGGGCCAGCCCCCTGGAGCCTCAGGTGGATGAGCCTCTGGCAGCAGCTGCCTCGGGGCCAGAGTGACATTGCCCAGAGCCCACTGTCCATGTCAGCCCGTGAGACCAGGTGTCACAGCCTTTGAGGAGTACCGGGCACCATAGGGGAACCAGCACCCTGAACTCTGCCACCTGGCCACCAGCCAGAGGGCTGCGTCTCGTGTGTGTGCATCCCCACCCCACCTCCAGCCTCGGCTCCAGTGCGCTGGTCTCCTGGCCACTCCTGGAACACTCTGCCCTGGACATGGGCCTGCACCTGCACTCCCCTCTCCACCCATCTAGGGCGCCTCTCATCCACACCACATCTACTGCTCCAGCCTGGGAGACTCCCTGCCCTGCACTGCCTCGGGTGGCGGGACCTTCAGCTGTCCCTCAGGGGACACTGCTCGGAAGATGTCAAGAGAGACTGGAGAGGGAGGTTGAAGGGTGCTGGAGAATCCTCGGGGGGGAGACGGCCCAGCCTGGGCTCACCTTCCCTCACCTGGAGGGCACGGGGGTCGTGGCTGCAGGAGCCAGACCGCCCAGAGCCCTGGAATCCTGGCTGGGGTCTGAAGACCCTCAGGGGGTCTGCCCCACGCACACTCATTAACTTGCTGCCCCACCGAGTGGATGCCAGGAAAACCCAGCAGCTTCGTGCTGAGCTGGGGTAGATTATGGACTCCAGGGGCAGGCTCAGGGGAGGGGCCCCTCAGAGCTGCACGGGGACGCTGGCCTGGGACCTGTGGGTGCACAGTCCTCCTGTCTGGACCTGCCTGTTCTGACCCCAGAGTAACGACAGGGTTTGGGAGAGCAGAAGGCAGACGGACAGATCAGAATCCTAGTGGTTGGGGTGCCTGGTCAGGACAGGCCCAGCAGAACACAACCCAGTTATGTCACCATGAGCTCATCAGTCCTGCAAATAGCTGCTGCCCCGAGCAGAGGGCACGTGTATGCCCCGCCCTGCCCCGAGCAACACCATCCTGCCCTCGGGGCTCAGCTCAGGCCCCAGGGCCAGGGTAGGTGCGTGCCCAAGACGCCCACCCCCAGCCCTGAGCTCTGCAGGGGCAACCCCAGCCCTGAGCCTGGTGCCTGGACCCAGCAGGTGCTCAGTCAGTGCTTACGCTCCGAAGAGTGCCTGAACCCATCTTCACAACCACCAAACGAAGAGCTAGGAGAAAGCACTCCTTCTAAGGCAAGGACCAGCCTTTGTCATTCAGAACAGGGACAGCTTCCAAGCTGTCCAGGGCAGCGGCCGCTGGTGGCTGGTGACCTGTCGGTGGCAGAGAAGGCAAACGAGTGCAGGGCCTGGGACAGCGGGGGCCTCACCCCAGGCAGCATCCAGTGCTCGGAGGGGCCATGCTTCACCACCAGCACCTCCAGCATCTTCTTGACGTTCTTCCTGCAGATGGCACCATCCAGATTCCGCCTCCAGCTGCAGAAGGATGGGAGGGGAAGGGTCAGCCTGCCCCTGCCCCCGCCCCCCCCCCGAGGAGGCCACCGGCTAGGCCACTGGCACCTGCTCCAGGGGAGAGGAACCATCTGCTCCCATAACCTCCAGTCTGACCAGAACGGGTCAGCCTTGTTGGACAATAGTTTTCTACCAAAAGCCTTAAAGAAGCCCATGCCCTGGACCTAGCCCTTCCCACTCTGTCTCTCTGGAAGTGAAGGGTGAATTGGTATGGATATTTGTCTGCGTAGTGACAAAGTCCTCCCCAAGGGGCCTCTGAAGGAGGGGACCCACAGGGAAGTGAGGCAGCCTGTGGGGAAGAAGGATTTGGGCTCTCCTGGGGGCACCCACATTCATCCCCTGCCCCACCACGCGGTGGGGAGCTGGGCGACACTGTGCTCATCAGGGGCTACTCACCAGGTGATCACAGGCTGCAGCGTGTGATTGGGGCCGAAGCAGCTGAGGTCCCCGCGGCCGCGCAGTCCCGTGCGGCCCATGGGGTTCCTGGGTAGACAGGGGTCAGCTCAGCCCACCGCCAGTGGCTGGAGACCCCAGCCAGGGCAGCAGGCAGGGGCTCTGCAGGGGCTGTGTGCCAGCTCTACCTAAAGCTGCCCTGGCTCAGGGTTCTTGGAGCCCAGGCAGCTCCCCTGGACAGGACCAGGGAGGAAGCCCAGACCAGACCCCAGAGCCCAAGGCCCCTTGACCAGGCTGGGTGACTCTGTCATGCACTGGGGCTGTCCACTGCAAACCCTGTTTGTTGGGAGCTCCAGGGTGGGCAGTGGCTACCTCGGGGTGGGCTGGAGAGGAAAGGGGCCTCTGGGAGCAGAAACGAGCCCCACAGCAGATGTCCCCCCAAAGAGCGCCTGACTGACCATGGTGCCGTGCCCGAGGGCCTCAGCTGGCCTGTGAGCATGCATCAATGGTCCCCCTCCTCTGCCTGTGACTCTCGGCACTGCTCTCTTCCTGCACACTGTATCCCCCTCGCCAATCCCCTCCCCTGTCCAGGGCTGGAGACGCACCTGGTCACCTCAGTTTCCCTGCCCCACTCATCTCTACCACCCCATCCTGCAGCTTATACCCCAGTGGTCACCCCTTGTTGGGGGCCAGAGTGAGGCACTCGGCCCATGGCAAAGGTCATGAGGAAGGAGGCTCGACATACGCAAAGGCAGGATCGAGCCTCAGGAGTCCCCCTGGAAATCCTTGAGCATCTACCCCCATAACCAGAGCCTGCCTACTTTACTACTTTGTGCTCTCACCTACACCTCTGACTTGACGGGGGGCTGTCCCCCACCACCTCTTTCGGAGAAGGAGTTAACTTAGAGCTCCAGTTAATAAAAACTCCTGGGCGTGACAAGAGTGTTTTAACCTACAAACTCCTCTGAAGGTTCTCTAGCCTGCCTGACAGGCTTGTCCGGCCACATGTGATTGCTCACAGCCTCCCAACCATGAGAGGCACGAGATGCTTTAAACCTTCTAAAAACAGGTTCCTTAGAAAAGTTAGAAAACCATTAGTATAAGTATAATGGGCTGATTAGAAATTGTATTGGTGAAAGGTTTTTCATTTGTTGAGCCAATGTTTGTTGCTAAGTCTCCACATCCCCTGCCCTTACACACATTAATGAATATATAGAAGAAATAAGTATTAACCTTTGATATAAATCACGTTAGACCTTAGGCTAAGTAAATTCTTTCCTTAATTAAAACCCACTACACCCTCACCCTATAGGAATGTAACTTTATTTGGGTGGCATCTGTTTTAAGAATAATCACCCCTGGAGAAATAAGTGTCCTGGTTGACTGACCGCTGTCACAGGGAGAGGGTCATAAATTGTCAGCAGGCCCCCCGGCCAGAAGATGATGTAACACCCCTAAGACCTCTGTATACATTTGTATGAAGCACCTGACTTTGATAAAAGTCAGGACTGCTGACCCCGCGTGACTTTTGCATAACATCTCAGTGTATAAAAGTAGACCATGGAAAATAAAGAATTGGGATCAGTTTCTCGAAATACTGGTCTCCCCATGTAGCTCTCTCTCTCACTCTGGCTGAGTCTCCATCTGGAGCTCGGAACCCACCAAGCTTACTAATTTTGCCTGGGCTTCTAAGATCCGACCGGGGAGGCCTCAGTGTCTCCTCTCCTTCGGGAGAACGGAAGGACGCCTGTGGCCTACGTAAGTGGTGCAAACTTCTTGTCTTGAAGTTTTATTGGTCTTCCGCGTAAACCAAGCTACTCAGCCTCTTTTCTCCACTGAATTTTCCTACTGAGCTATCCTCATTCTATTACTCTTTATACCTCTAATTAATATCTAATTGAAGCTATTGTATCCTGATCCTCGCCGATGCCGTCCCCGCTTCGAACTCCCTGGATCAGCCGGGGCTGGACCCCGGCAACCCCTCCCTGCTCCAGAACATTCCCAGGGCCCACCACCCACCTCCTCGCACAGGCAATTTCCCTCAACAACCGCCTGCTCCTTGGGGTCTCCAAATCCCAGCTGACTGTGATCCCGTCCCCGGCCTCCGCCCTGGTGGTGCAGCCTCCCCAGCGACCCTCAGACCCCAGGCCAGCACACGGTAGGCATCCACCAAGTGCCTGCTGGGCCTGACGCCACAGGTCCCCTTTCATCTCTATGCTGATTCCACACCTGTGCAGTGGGGCATACTGCCCTACAGCACAAGCCTGGAAATGTAAGCCCAGCAGCCCTTTAACATTGCCCCTGCTTTACTCTCACAATGGGGTCCACGTTTTACCCTCTTTCTACACCTCAGGAATGGAGGTCCTAAAAGTTGTGTCAGAGAACCGGGGCACAGTGCCCGGGCCAGCAGGGCCAGTTCACAGTCCCCACCCCTCCACACGTGTCCAGGGAGACTGCCAAGTGTGGGCCTCCAGGGTTGGTAGAAAGTACTTTATGTTGATGTTTCTTTCTTCCATACTTTGTTTATTTTTATCAGAAAAATTTAAATCAACCCTGAAAGTTCATTGGAAGGACTGATGCTGAAGCCGAAGCTCTAATACTTTGGCTACTTGATGCAAAGAGCTAACTCATTAGAAAAGACCCTGATGCTGGGAAAGATCGAGGGAAGGAGGAGAAGGAAAGCAGAGGATGAGATGGTTGCATGGCATCATCGACTCAATGGACATGAGTTTGGGCAAACTCCAGGAGATAATGAAAGACAGGGAAGCCTGGCATATTGTAGTCTATGGGGTCCCAAAGAGTTGGACATGACTGAGAGACTGAACAACAAATCAGAAAAACACCAACTTTGCTGGAGAGGAAGCCTGACCCCAGAAGGAAAACTGCAGATGTGGCTGAGGAGGGCTGGAGAAGGGCTGGAGCGGGGGGCGGTACACTCACAGAGGGAGCCCATCCCGCACTGTGTAGACTCCATGGAAGCTGCGCCGGTCCAGTGGTCCGTCCACCGCATTGTAGCTGATCCTGGACAGAGGTTCCAGGGCACTGGAAGGGAGAGGAGAGGTCGCATCCCCAACAGAGATGGCGGGAGGCAGAGTGGCCACAGTGACCCCTCGTCCACCACGGGGCTCCTCCAGCCACAGGCGACCCCAGCCACATGCCTCCCAGCATGTCCCAGCCCCCACGGAGGATGGGGTGCCCATCCAGGCAGGAAGCAGGGTACTCACTCCCCCACAGGGTCCACCAAGTCCTTGTCCTTCCTGTCGGCCGTATAGAAGGGCGGGTTGTACATGAGGAACTCCGTCTGCGGGACACAGGGACTCAGACGGTCACCACCCCAGGCTGGCCGTCACCCAGGACAGCTGACTGCAGAGCTCTGGGAGGGCCCAAAGGACACGGAAGTCCGAGCTGGGCTGATCTCAAGACACACACACCTAGGTCAGCCATGGTCGAGGGGAGTCTCCCCAGGCGGGAGTACGGGGGGCTAGGCTGGACTCAGAAGGAGGAGTCCCCTGGCAGAGACTGGGGAGGAGTGACAGCCCGGGATGTGCCAGGAAAACCAGAGAGAAGGCCTGGGCGGGGGCGGGGGGGGAGCACACCCCTAGGCCTCCTCCTTCGCTCCCTCTCACTCTCCACCTCCATCCTCCCCAGAATTCAGAAAGGGGATAGGGGCTGTCCTCTGAGGACGGGGGCTTGAGGACAAGTGGGGCAGTGGACCCTGTGTGGATAGCAGCCCAGTGTCCAGGTTCATGGCCCAGCTTTACCCCTCAGGTCTCATGGATCACGCTTCCCTCTTCATCTGTCCCTCATGGCCCTTCGAGGCTGCAGTAGGCTCAGCCACCCTGGGGCCCAGACCACTCCCCCCAGGACACTGGGCCCCTGCAGCCTGGTGGGTGAGGCCAGGACAGGCACTCACCTTCCAGGGCACCTTCTCGTTGGGCACCGGGAATCGCAGGACAGAGCAACTCGGGTAGAGCAGGTGCCGGGCATTCACGTGGTAGGTGTCACCTGGGTCCTCTGCCTTTGATCCACTGTCCAGCTCAGGGTCCCACCCCACTGAGGCCTTCTGGGGTGCTGGGAATGGGGACAGGGACAGGGCCACCCTCTGAGGTCCTTTCCCCCAAACTTCCGGGCCGCCTCCACCTCCCTGAGCCCAGTTTGAAAGTCAGCCACAAAGACAGCACCCTCCCCAGGGTTCCCATCACTGCAGCCCAGGAGGACCAAGGCCTGGGCTCAGGCCCCCGTTGCCTGGGGTAGCTCCCAGCTGAGCTCTTGGTAATCAACATGATGCACAAGCCCTTCCAGAAGCCTGTCCGGATGAAAGGGCAGATGGCTCCTTTGGGGCCAGCAACAGCCCAGGAGGGTTGCTCATAACCATCTCTTGGCGGGCTGCAAATCGGAGCAAAGACGTGCTTTCTGTCACCCAGTCAAAGTGACTGGGTCTCGGGTCTGCTGGACCTGATGCACACAGGGAGGTCAGGGGGCCTGGGACAGGCTACCTCTGGAATTCCCCAGCCTGGTCAAGCCGGGGGACTTGGCCACACTCAGCACATGTAGCCGTGGGGTGTGTCAAGCATCCCAAGGTGCTGGGGCTGCTCCTCTCCACTCCACAGACACCCAGACAGAAAAGAGCACAGGTGGGTAGATACCAGCCACTGGCATAGCCACCCACTCACCCAGAGTGGGGACACCTTCTTCTGAGCCAAAGCCACTGTCCCTCAGGGCCTTCACAATCCAGTGCAATGCTGTGGCTGTCTGAGCCACCTGGAACGCTCGTTCAAAACAAGATTGGTCAATAGGTGCCCGCACACGGGATGCCCAGCTCCCCACCCCCTCTTCCCCAGACAGCCACCCAACACCTGGGGCTTGGCCAGAAGGGCCATCGGAACCGTGCCCAGAAACAGAGGTCCCAGCCCGGAGCCCACCTGCTCCTCCAGGGAGGCCAGTCTCTGCTCCACAGCGCCCGACTGCTTCAGATGTGCCATTTCCAGCAGGCGCACCATGGAATCCACCCTGCAAGAGGACACAGCTGAGGCCCGCGGCCTTCCAGGGGTCTGCGTGTGAGTGGAGAGAGCCTGGTGCCCTTTGCAGGTTGGCAGCTTATCACATCCAGCAGCACAGGCTCCTTCGGCTCTAGTTTCAGGCTTCTTGATTTGAAAGGTTACACTCTACGGTTTCATAGAGAATGAGCACCGCCTAGTGGCCCAGGGGAAGATGGGCCACCAGAGATGCCCCAGGCTTACAGGGCCACCTGACAGCCCCAGGGGTGTGGCTGGGCCAGAGGGGCAGGTGTGCAGAGCACACACACCTGGTTCCTCACCTCAATATGCCTACAGGCTGTCAGTCACAAACTCAGGAAGGACAGAGCGGCCTCTGGGCAGAGGAGGGTACGCTGCCTCCGGGTACCAGTGGGGACTTTGGAAGGAGGAGGGGACACTGTGGTTTCGGAAATGTTTGCTGGTTTTGGTCTTAGTTTGCTACAATGTAGGAATTGCACCCAAGTGGGCCTATGTGTTCATAGGAAGAACACTTCCACAGCCAAGATCCATCCAAACACCCCGGTCTTTTCCCCCGGCGTTTCTAAGCCGCCTTCTCCCAGAGCCTCCTGCTCCACAACAAAGTGACAGGCATTTCAGGGACCACAGGGCTGCAGTGTCAGCCCTGCCAAGATCCCCGGCCCCGTACTTGTCACTGACGTCCTGGATCTTCTGCTCCGGCCTCTGCTTCTGCTGGAACTGCTGTTCCTGCAGGTAGTTCTCCTTCAGGTAGATCTCCCAGGACAGGAGGGCCGCCTCCTCTGTCTTCTCTAGCTTGTTCTCTGTCCGGGGAGGGGAGCCTCTGACCCACTGGGGGCCCCGCAGGGAGTGGCGGAGGAGCCCACCCACGCCCAAACCCCAGTGGGCTGGCGGCAGTCCGGGGGCCTGAGAGGACTGCATGTCCCCTCCCCCACCCCGAGCTTCCGGGATGCTCAGAGGAGCTGCCCCCCGATCCCGGCTGCACCCCAGACGCGGCTCTGGGGACGAGGGAGGGACAGCTTACTGAACTGCTTATGCCGCTCAGCAGGGATCTTCAGCATGACCCTCTTGATGATGAGGTGCAGGTGGCTGAGGAGGATGAAGGGGGGCGGCGCGGGGGGCCTGCCCTGGTACTCCTCAATCAGGTCGTGGCGCTGGAACTTCCAGATCTGGTCCGTGTGCTCCTGCACCTGCTGGAAGGTGTAGCTGCAGGGGGCGGGGAGCACTGGTTACCAGGAGCACGGGCCACGCAAGCTGGGTTATGCACAACCGTGTCGTTGCCTGAGTGTGCGCCGTGACTGCCCACAAAGGCACGCCAGGGAGGGCGACCGGGACACAGGAAAGGCAGCTGAGCACCCTGGGGGCCCAGAGGAGAATGAAGAAAGACCTAGATTTTAGAGCCCATAAACCTTGCTAGAGAACAAAACAGACCCTCATGTGTTGGGAGATGGATGGTGTCCTGCACTGGACCCTAAAAGGGTCTGATTCCCCCGAATCTGACAAACAGAAGAGACAGTGTCTTCAACAGGCTGACATGCTCGTTCTCCACACCCTGTGTCTCATGCGGGTGGAGGTCAGCTGGCCCGGATCCCTGACAGAGGTCCTCGGAGGAGGGGAGGGAGGCTGGGCAGGGCTGAGACACAGCCGCTGCCCGCCGGGCCTCTGGCCTCTGTCTATCACAGCCCAGCACTGGGGCAGGGTCTCTCACTGTTCAGAGCACACGGAAAATCAGCAAGTGGCGACCTCATCACCCTAGCTGATGAAGAGAAGAGAAACAGTGCCCAAACTGGCCACAGGTCCCAGGGGCTCTTCTGCAGAGGCCGGGAGGGGCCTGAGGGGGTGGCAATGCCCTGAGCCACAGGGTCGGCCTCCTGGGCACCACAGTCAGGGCCGGCCCTATGCGCCTGCTTTACATGGAGAGCAAAGACAGGTCGTCTTGCCTCACAGGATTCTTAACAAGTGTGACACACACGCCTCCACCCCCAAAGATGACCTCAGCTAAGTCGCTGCCCC
The DNA here is from genome assembly GCF_029407905.1 of Bubalus kerabau. Classification (NCBI taxonomy): domain Eukaryota; kingdom Metazoa; phylum Chordata; class Mammalia; order Artiodactyla; family Bovidae; genus Bubalus; species Bubalus kerabau. Next base: position 190,743,531 of record NC_073625.1, on the reverse strand, counting down.
TCATCCACCTCCCTCTGCTGGGTGGGAGGAGTGAGACTTCAGTGCCCCTCCCCATGGTCTCTGAGCACAGGGCCCGTGGGCTGCCCCCCAACAGTTGTGCCCAGGTTGGATGCCACGATCACCAGGTCAGCCCGGGCTGAGCCAGGTCCTGGGTCCCAGGCTCCACACCATCCACACCACCCTGGGGGCGGGGGCAGGCAGCAGGGTGTGTACCCCGCACGTGGCACTCACTTGAACATGGCGATGAGCAGGTTGAGCAGCAGGATGTTGGCGAAGAGCAGGTAGAGGCAGAGCAGAAGGACAGTCAGCCACTCGGGGAACATGGGCTCCTGCCGCGCCTGGTCGATCTCGGGGCACTTGGGCTTGTAGGGGTCCGTGCCATCGGGGCTGCACTGGTCTGGTTTGAAGTTCACGCCTGGGTCGGGATGAGGGGGCAAGTGAGTCCAGAAAGCCATGTGGAGTCACAGGGGCCCTTGGGCAATGACCTCACTGGCCTGGAGCCCCGCACATCTGGGTGACCTCAGCTGTCAGCTCAAGCCCGAGGGAAGCCAGAAAGGGCTGACCATCTACACCAAGCATCCTCACGGGCAGGAAGTCCCACTGCCAGGAAAGCCCAAGAACCAGACCTGCGCTCCAGGCTGGCACATGCCTCCCTGGGATCCAGGCACCCCACCAGGGCACTTCCTGGGGGTGTGTCATCCACAGGAGGGACTATGTCATCTAAGTCACAGGTCCTAACCCTGGGAGCAGAATGTGGCAGGAAAGACGTCAAAGAGAAAATGAACAACTGTCGTAAAGAAAAGGGAGACATCAGAAAGGAAAAGTGCTGCAGAGGCAACATTTCTATATGGAACATGTGACTAGAAACCAAAACACAGCTCCACATTTGCAGAAAAGTAAAGGATACATAATATTACAAAACATAACTGTATACTCGGCGTTTAAAAATCTGTAAGATAAGGGCTTCCCTGGTGGTCCAGTGGTTAGTAATCTGCCTTGCAATGCAGGGGACATGGGTTCAATCCCTGGTCCAGAAAGATTCCACATGCCTCTGGGCAAGTAAGCCTGTGTACTAAAACCACAGAAGCCCCCACACTCTAGAGCCCGTGATCCACAACGGAGGAAGCCAACACAGTGAGGAGCCCACGCACTGCAGCCAGAGAGTAGCCTCCACTCATTCTGTCTAGAGAAGGCCTCGTGCAGCGATGAAGACCCAGCACAGCACTCAAGACCCAGCACAGCCAAAACTAAATACTTAAAAAAGACATCCAGATTGGAAAGGAACAAGTATTTGCGGGTGACATGATCATAGCAAATCCCCCAAAAGGCACCTAAAAACTATTAGAACTAATAAAGAAGTTCAGCAAGGTTTCAGAATACAAGTTCAATATACAAAATATAGTGTTTTTCTATACAGTAAACAATCCAATTAATAAAACAATTCTACTTACAACAAGCATGAAAAAGAATAAAAACATTTAGGAGTAAATTTAACAAAAGAAGTACAACTTATATGATGAAAAATAAAATATGCTATGGAAAGAAATTAAAGATCTAAATAAGTGGAAGAAACCCCCATGTTTATAATCAAAATCCTGGAGGTCTTTTTTGGAGAAATTGATTAGATCACCTGAAAATTCATGTGGACCCAAGGGACCCAGAGGCCAAAACAATCATGAAAAAAAAGAACAAAGCTGAAGGACTCACACTGGCTAGGACCATGGTGCTGGCACCCGGATAGACACATGGTTAATAGGAATAGAACAGATAAACCCTTTTGTTAACAGTCAACTGATTTCTGGGTCAGGAAGATCCCCTGGAGGAATTAAATATGGATAACAATACAGATGACTTGAAAACATTACACTGAATAAAAGAGGCAAGACAAAAAAGACTACATATCATATGATCCACTTTATGTGAAGCGTCCAGAAAAGGCACCTTCTACCCTGATGCTGGGGAAGAGTGAGGGCAGGAAAAGGGAGACAGAAGATGAGATGGTTGGATGGCATCATCGACTCGATGGACATGAATCTGAACCAGCTCCGGGAGACAGTGAAGGACAGAAAAGCCTGGTGTGCTGCAGTTCATGGGGTTGCAAAGAGTCCAACACGACTTTGCTACTGAAAAACACCATCAACGATAGAGACAGTAGACGACAGGTCACCTGCGTTTGGGGGGCGGGGGTGACTACTAAAGGGTATAGGGTGACTTTTGGAACAAGCGTTCTAAAATTAGATTCTGTAAATATACTAAAAACCATGAAAGTGGCCACTTTTTACAGGAGAGTTTTATGGTATGTGAATTAATCTCAATGAAGCCATGACAGAGAACAAACTCTATGTTCTCTCCACTCAGAAAAAGAAGACTTATGTCTGACTGCAGTAGGAGGAACAGAAGGAATCAGGTGGTATTTAATGGGGGCAGGGGGGCGGTGTCAGCTGATGCCCCAGGCCACATCCCCGACCCACTTTGATCTCCCCGCAGCTGCGAGGTACAGCCCAGCTGCGGCCAGCTGATGCCTGCCCCACTCAACTGATGGGCCCCCAAGCGCACCCATCTCTTCCTTCAGGAGCCACGGTCCCAGGCAGTGCTGAGCGAGTGGGATGTGCCCAGTCCTCCCCTCCTCCCACTTCTGTGACCCTGGAGGAACCCCACAAGGGTGGCACCTCCTTTTCCACAGCTGTCAGGGCCCCTCCTACCGTCAATGTAGGTTGGCAGCTGCCCGAAGATGGTGAGATACGAGTGGTAGATGGCCCCCCGGAAGATCCACTCCACCCGCCTCTCGTTGTGGATGAGGATGGCCTGCTTGGCCACCCCGAAGGACACGACCCACACGGCCAGCAGGAAGAGGAAGAAGAAGACGTCCTTCATCTGTGGGAGGGGGGCACCAGTTGCAGCCACACCACCCCACACTGTCCCTGCCCACAGGAGGGTCCCCAAGTGCCCTGCAGTGGATGAGACTCCATCAACCCTTACAGCATGGCTGCATGGAGCCAGGAGCTTCAGGGGACAGCCTAGAGGGGTGCTGGTCACCCCATGAGGAGTAGGAAGGGTCATGACCATGCCCCAAGAAGGGGAGCAACAGGAGCTATAACAGGGATCAGGAATGAGCTGTGGCTATCAGGGAAGGCTGCCTGGAAGAGGCAACATACAGGCAAGACCCGAGACAGGCACGCTAGGGTGTGGAAGCAGAGTGGTGACTTGGGGTCCTGTGGGGTGTGCTGTGCCCCGGGGCGCCTCAGGCCCCCCTTACCATCGCTCCAGAGTGCTTCAGAGCCCCCCTTACCATCCACCCTGGAGTGCATTGGGCCCCCTCTTACCATCCGCTTCACGATGATAATCTTGGGCCCCAGCGTCTTGCTGATGGTGAAGATGTGCATGAGCCGCAGGCAGAACATGGTGAAGTCCAGGGAGAGGATGATGCGCCCGGTGTACAGCAGCGAGGGCATGAGTCTGCACGGGAGCAGGGCTTCAGCTGGCCACCCTGGCCTGACCCCAGCCCTCTGCCCAGCTGCGCCGGGCCCCTGCCCAGCTGCCCCGGCCCGTGAACAGCCTGACAGGGAGCAGGGCCTCAGCTGGCCACCCCAGGCCTGGCCCCAGCCCCCTGCCCAGCTGCCCCGGCCCCATGAACAGCCTGACAGGGAGCAGGGCCTCAGCTGGCCACCCCAGGCCTGGCCCTAACCCCCTGCCCAGCTGCCCTGGCCCCATGAATAGCCTGACAGGGAGCAGGGCCTCAGCTGGCTGCTCCAGGGCTGGCCCCAGCCCCATTGTGACCCCAGACCCCAAAGCACTAAAACTGGGTGTAAGTTCAGAGGCAGAGCCTCCAGGAGGGTTCGGAAGCCCAGCCTCAGGCAGAGAAGCTGGGCCTTGTGGGCGTCCTGGGAAGCACCAGGCTGGCCCAGCCCCTCCTGCTCATGAAGGGGTCACGCAGGGCAGACATGTGGCCTTGATGGGCTGTAGAGATGTCAGGGCCCCCGGCTGGGATGCAGACACTCCCACCAGACAGCTCCCCATGATGACAGAGCCCACGTCTCTGCCCCAGCTCCTCCCTGTCCCCGCGTGGGCAGGGCACCCTTGGCACAGACATATCCAGAGAGGTGCTGAAACCACAAGGGAGCCCCAGCTCACAGCCTCACCCAAGCCCAGCCCTGTGGGGGCTGTTCCTTTGATGGGACAGGAGGGCCACCAGGAGGGGAGGCCACTCACCGGCAGGTCAGCCCCACAATGAAGAGCAGGATAGCGCACACGTCCAGCTTGTTCCAGTAGTCATTGAAGTACACGAGCACCGCCTTCCGCAGCCCGCTCCCATCAGGGTCATAGAAGAGCTGGAGGGGGGAGCAGGGACATGTGGGGCTGTGGGTCATCCTTCTCAGTTCCCCACCAGCAAACCGGCACCACTTCCTGGGCAGCTGAGAGTCGGGGAGGGGCTGCTGGCAGGAGAGGTGGCCCCCGCTGAGCCCAGCTCCTCTCCCAAGAGGGGACCCCCACATTTTGCAGTGTCCTTCACAGGGGAGCCAGGGACTCACAAAATCCAGGACACCACTCAGTGATGTCACCCTTGGGGTGATAAGAGAGAGTTTCAAGCAAAAACCAATGCCTTGAGGGGGTCGGGTGGAGGAGGAGCAAGGGTGGGAGTGGCTGGCAGACCACAGGCCGCACTTTCTGAGGGGCCTCGCCCGGCTCTCAGTGCCCACGTGGGGCTCACTGTGCATGGCATGGGGTCAAGGGCCAACGTGAGAAAGTGACCGAGCCCAGGATGCTCCTGGGGGTAGGAGGGTCCGCGGGTGGAGTGGGAGCGGGCTGGCCCACCTGCCGCAGCTCCTCGCACGCCAGGGAGAAGAGCCAGACGTAGATGAGGCACTCGCAGCTGGAGGGCTGGGGCTGGAAGTCCACCATGAGCACGTAGGCAAACAGGCAGAGGAAGGCGAAGTAGGACAGGATGTTCATGTGGAAGACGACCACGGGCGCGCTGAAGAAGGCGCGGACGCGGGCCAGGCACCTGTCTGCCGGCAGCTCCCGGTTCCTGAGGAAGACACGGGCAGGGGAGACCACGGCCGTGAGGGGCCAGCTCAGCCATGGGTCACACCACAGAAGGGAGGCCCAGGACTTGCGGCTGGCCACCCACCCTTCACGCATGGCTATGGTACAGGCCCGGCCAGATGGCCCTTCAGAGAGGTCCCCAAAGGGCCCTCGGGTTCCTTTAGGGCTATCAAAAAATCCCCAGGCCATGGTGGGACTCGCCCCCGGTGGATACTGGGTGACGGCAGTTCTCACCCCTCCCCAGCGCGAATCCCCTCCATCCTGGGACCAGTGGCAGCAGTGAACACACCCAGAGGGGGCATTTGGGAAGGGAGGTCTGGCCCCAAGCCCCAGTGGCCCTGCAGCCGGGCCGGCACCTGAAGGAGACGAGGCCAGTGTAGAGCAGCGGGAAGACCAACATGCACAGCACCAGGCGCCAGAGCCCATTGTCCACGCTGAGCTGGCCCCACCACACCTTGGTCAGGTAGGCCTGCGGACAGAGGGCGGGTTTCAGGGCGATGGGCTCCCCACCCGCCCTAACCCTGTGCTCCCTGAGACTCCTGAGGAGGAGCGACTCTGCAGGCTCAAGCACGGTGCTCCACCAGGCCCACAGGTGACGAGACAGGCAGCGCAGTGGGCAGCTCTGATCCAGTCCTGAGTCTGACAGCCCAGAAAGAGGCTCTGGGGGCAGGACCGGGCTCTCCCAGGCCAGAAAGTGGGGCTCAAACCCTAAGCCAGGCTCTGTCCCCCTGCCCCACTCTCACCAGCTGGCCCCCGAGTTCTCCCTGGGGTGGGCGGTGTGGGCAGAACTCCTCCCCACCAAGCCCCTGGGATCCAGCATGGCCAACTCAGCATGTGGTGACAGGATGAGGCTGTGCTCCAAGGAAGCGCCAGGGCTCTGAGGGGCCCCCCAGTGCACTACATGTCTCATGTCACCAAGGCAACGCCAGAGCGTCCTGCACTTGCTGCTCCAGGAGGATGCCCCGCCGCCTCCATGTATCCCTCCTGAGACCCCAGGTAGCAGGGGTGGGGGGAGCTGAGGCCTGGCCCTGGAGACCTACTGGGGGCTCCTAGGTAGGGACATCCATCCCGTGCAGAGGTGAGCCACCGCCTTCACAACTAACCACGCGCTCTCACTCAGCATCAGCTCTCTCTTCGGCAAACAGTGAGGAGAGGGTGTGCCTGTCTGCAGCAGGTGACCGATGGCCAGCACCATCCCTGGGTCCCCACAGGACCCGACATGGTGACCTCCTGTGCTATCCACGTGCACAGGAGGCTGCATCCGCCCCTGCAGCGCCAAGGCAGGAAGGAGGCCCCCAGAACATCACCTGGATGCCCCCGTGAGACACGAACTTCATGTCCTTGGCCTCCAGGGCCAGCTGCAGGCAGGTGGTCCTGCCCCAGGTCTCCGACACACGGACCAGCAGCTTCTGAGCCCTCTCCTCATTCTGCCGATAGCACTCAGTGAAGACCCCTGGATGGGAGAAGGTCTCGTCACAGCAGCCGGATCCTCACCAGGGGGAGCTGCAGACAGTGGTGGAGCAGGGCCCCTCCAGACAGCACAGTGCGCACAGGGATGGGGCAAGGACCCCAGGGTCACCCATGAGGGCCCGGGTCTGAGGCTGTGGCCTCAGAAGCTCACCAATGGCTCTCTGTTCATACTCGTCCGCGAGCACCAGCATCTCCTCCAAGCTGTCCGTGTCCTCCTCCTCCTTGGACAACTCCTTTAGGATCTTGCTGCAGGCCAAGGCTGCCGCGATGCAGTCCTGGCTCTGGGTACCCAGGGGAACCACCATGAGGCTCTGGATGGTCCTGCCCGGGGACCCCCAACATGCCACCACCCAGGCTGATGAGAGCAGAGGCCCTGAGACAGCACAGGCTGCGGGGCGAGGACTCAGTGTGGCTCCTTCCACATAAACCTCCGGGCTCACCCCAGGTCACATGCAAGCCCTGCTGGCAGTCAGTCTCCTGCACAGGCCAGGCAGCACCCTTGCTCCCCCAGAACACAGACTGGACACAGGCACTCAAACAGCCCTGCTGGCAAAAGGCCCAGAGCTCTCTAGGCATCTGGTCAACCCCACTCAAGGAGCGCTCCGAAAGAGGAGAAACAAGGACCTGGCCATCACATGGCCCTGTCCAAGGCCAGGGGCCTCACCTTCGGTGGCACCCCCAGTCCCAGGCACCAGAGTGGGCCAAGAGAATCTCACAGGAGGCTCTCAATACTCAGCCCAGAGGCCCTGGGTCTGAAGGCAGCACTGGCCTGGGTAGGGGTTGGTGTCAGAGCCTGGAAACCTGAGTTTAGTTTTTCTGGCCAATAAGCCCCACTGGGCATACTTGAGGCTACAGTCGGGCCAACTCTGTTGCCCACCCCCTCCCCCAAGCACCTTGGGAGAGGGTGTACCTCCAAGAACCTTGGTGAGGGCTGGGGGGGAGCGGTGGTCGCCAGAGCCTCTGACAAGACCCTGAGGAAGCTGGCTCTGAGAGCAGCCTGGATATGCTGGCTCAGAAAAGCAAGGCCTCTCTGAGAAAAATTATGAAACTTTACTTTCCTGTTAAGAGGAAAGCCAGCTTGAAATAAAGGAAAACCATGAGGGGAGTCCTGGCCTGCAGTGTTCTGCTTCTTAGGGAGCCACCTAGCCAGTCCCTGCCATGGGTGATAAAGCCCCATGCGGGTCCATTGACCGGGAGCTGCCCGGCCAGTCCCCTTCATTGAAAATGAAGCCATACTCAGGCCCAGTTACCAGGAGCCGCCCAGCTGACTGGTGGGAGTTCCCAGACAGCCCAGCAACAGCCTGGGGCGATGGCATCTGGGAAGCGCCCATCTTAGCAACAGATCATGCCTGAGCCCCCCAGCCATCAATGGGAAGAGAAGCAGCCCCTCCAGGGGTGGCACGTGCCTACAGAGTCCACTGACACGGGCAGCCATGCAGCTGGAGCCCTGTCACTGGTCCACTGATAGTTGCAGTCTGCTGACCTGAGCCCAGATGATTTCTGCCAGCTCCCGGCGGTTCTGCACGATGGCCCAAATGAGAAGATCACGGACTGGATCTATGTTGAAGGTAGCTTGGCCTGATGAATGCTTGTACGAGGACTGGGGATTCTCTCCCTGCACCTGTGAGCAGTGGACACTCAGCGCCCCCACCTGGGGAGGGGGACACATGTTGAAGGTGCAGGACCTGAGCTCGGCCCCACTATCCTTGGAGGACGAGCCCTGAAAGCCGCTTTTCCAACAGCACTCAGATGGTTCTCATGAACACTCATGTACACTGGGGTTTCTTAAGCACCACTCTGGAGACATGAAGAAACACCCAGAAAGTGCAATGCTCAGTTACCACCCACATCATTTGTAGACCCCTGCTACTTGCCAGGCATCCCAACGTTCCTTAGTCTTATGTGATAGCATCAAAATCTTTTTCTATGAAGTAAAATTCTAAGGAAAGTGAAAGTGAAGTCTCTCAGTCGTGTCCAACTCTTTGCGACCCCATGGACGGTAACCTACCAGGCTCTGAGGTCCACGGGATTTTCCAGGCAAGAATACTGGAGTGGGCTGCCATTTCCTTCTCCAGGGGATCTTCCCAACCCAGGGATCGAACCCCCGTCTCCTGCATTGCGGATGGACGCTTTACCGTCTGAGCCACTAGGGGGAGCCGTAAAATTCTAAGACAGTCTGTTAATAGATTCATGCTGTGACCTCTTCAAGGGAACCTGCAATGTCTCCTGCAGAGAAGACCAGCAAGAAAGACCAGACAGACAGAGCCACATGTGAGTGGGAGGGCTGTGGCCCCAGACACACTCAGTCTACAGTGACAAAGTCTACAGTGATTCCAGGCTTCCTGGCCCATCTGTAAACAAACACATCCTCAGACAAGTCCATCCTCTGGAAGCAATTCCCAGAGAACACGTTTCCCACATCACACACAAAACTACACTTTAAGTGATTTCAGAAATCATCTGAAGGCTCATCTTTATGAAAAGAAAAAAAAAGAAAAATTAATTCATCTTCTTAAATTACAGACATGGTTCAATATGAGCTTCCTCTTGGGACTTTCATAAGCACTTTCCAACTAGGCATCTTAAATATACTGGAATCAAGAAAACTAGAACCATGAATGTACAGAACCAAGCCATAGCCACTTCAGTCTCAGGGGTTTGGCACAGCTCACCTAGGACAATGGGCAGATTTGCAAGCCTGAAGAAAGTACATAATTTTCTAGCAGGAAGAAAACAAAATCACTGTGATCTGAGAAGAGACAGGAAACCTAAACATCAGGACCATCAGGAAAGAAAAATAGAAAGTTATCAGAGTTACTACCCAAAAAGGCACTGGACTCCCAGGGGATTCTGCAGAGTGTATAAGAGGCAGTGAACTCCAGCCACATAAACTGCCCCAGGGCAGAGAAAGAAGAAACTCTTCCCAGTGTTTTTACAAAGCTAACATAAAATTGATACCAGAACCTGACATATACAACTCTCCCCAAATAAAACGACAATTAAAGACAACATTCTGATGCGCTAAGTCCTTTCAGTCTGATTCTTTGCGACCCCATGAACTGTAGCCTGCCAGGCTCTTCTGTCCATGGGATTTTCCAGGCAACAGTACTAGAGTGGGCTGCCATGCCCTCCTCCAGGGGATCTTCCAGAAGCAGGGGTTGAACCAACGCCTCTTACATCTCCTGCTTTGGCCGGTGGGTTCTTTATCACTAGTACCACTGCAAACCCCTAAAAAAACGTTGGGAATCCAGCATCGGATTAAATACATGTTACTCTGAAATCAAGTTGAGATTCAAAATAGGGATAAAAAAAGAATAATGACTTATAACTCACTAAGTTCATATGTCAAAGAAGAAGAGTATTTCAACCTCTCAGAAGGCATCTGACAAAATTCAGCCCTGAGGTGTCATTTGTAAAACCTTATTGAATCTTGAGAGGAGTTTCACTCACATAAATATACCACAGATGCCAGCATTACACTTAATGCTTGGAAACTTCAGGATCCTCATCAAATAAAGATTCAGACTAGAAAACCCCTCCTATTAAAACCCCTCCTAGACGCCACACATGTGCGTCTCACGCAGACACAGATGAGCTATGTCAACCTGGCCACATAAACACCAATGGTGTGAGCAGGGCTCATGGGAAGGGGCACAGGGGACAGCATTTTCCCGCATAATTTTTTGTACTGTTGGAAGTTTTTAGAAAGGTAGCTCCTGGACTGAATTGTGTCCACCACTTTCATATGCTGAAGCCCCAACCCTAATGTGACTGTATTTGGAGATGAGACTTTACACATGGGCTGGATGAAACACAGCTGAAATCAAGACTGCCAGGAGAAATATCAACAACCTCAGATATGCAGATGACACCACCCTTATGGCAGAAAGAGAACTAAAGAGCCTCTTGATGAAGGTGAAAGAGGAGAGTAAAAAAGTTGGCTTAAAACCCAAGAGTCAAAAAACTAGGATCATGGCATCTGGTCCCATCACTTAATGGCAAATAGATAGTTTAATAATGGAAACAGTGACAGACTTTATTTTCTTGGCCTCTGAAATCACTGCAGACAGTGACTGCAGCCATAAAATTAAAAGATGCTTGCTTCTTGGAAGAAAAGCTATGACAAACCTAGACAGCTTACTAAAAAGCAGAGACATTACTTTGCCGACAAAGGTACATATAGTCAAAGCTATGGTTTTTTCGAGTAGTAGGGATGTGGGAGTTGGACCATAAAGAAGATCGAGTGCCAAAGGATTGATGCTTTTGAACTGTGGTGTTGAAGACTCTTGAGAGTTCATTGGACTGCAAGGAGATCAAACCAGTCAATCCTAAAGGAAATCAGTCCTGAATATTCATTGGGAGGACTGAGGCTGAAGCTCAAACTCCAATACTTTGGCCACCTGATGCAAAGACCTGATTCACTGGAAAGAACTCTGATGCTGGGGAAGATTGAGGGCAGCAGGAGAAGGGGACAACAGGACAAGATTGTTGGATGGTATTATCGACTCAGTGGACAGGAGTTTGAGTAAGCTCCAAGAGATGGTGAAGGATAGGGAAGCCTGGTGTGCTGCAGTCCATGGGGTTGCAAAGAATCAGACACAACTGAGCGACTGAACAACAACTTTATGCATGTGATGAAGGTTAAGGGAGGCCATAGAAGTGGGGCCCTGATCCAACAGGACCCTAGCCCTAGGGTGCCTGGGAGAAAAGGAACCCATACCGGGCGCCGTGAGGATGGAGCCAGAAAGTTCTCGGTCCTCTGCAGGCCAGGAGGAGAGGCCTCACCAGAAGCTCACCTGTCAGCCCCAAGACCTTGACTTCCAGCCTCCAGAGAAGGGAAAAGAAGATGCCCGCCATGTAACCTGCCCCATCTGTGTCATGACAGCGAGAGCTGACTTTCCCAATAACAATAATAGCTTGTGTTTCAGAGCTCCAAAGCTGGCCAGCACTCACACTGATTTTGACGCTGGGCACTGTGAAGAGGCGCTGCTGGTCGCTGGAGTGGGGCCGGGAGTATAGCAGCTGCGTGGAGTCCCCAAGGAGCTCCCTGAGCACCTGGGCCACATGCTGCAGGAGCACGCTGGGGTCCAGGCACTCAGGCTCCCTGGCAAGCATCTTGTCCAGCTTGCAGTGGAACAGGCAGGTGGGCTCCAGGTTCTGGTACAGGTAGAATAGGGTGGCCCGGGAGACGAACTCCTTCAGCTGCACCCCGTTCTCCAGGAAGAGCTTCACGAACTCGGGCTTGTTGGTGATGAGGGCGGCCACCATCATGGGGTACAGCTCTGAGGGCTGAAAGGGGGCCATGGGGGCCATGTAGTTGGTCACCAGCCTTCAGGCCCCGATCTTGGTATCCCCAAGACAGGGATGCTGTCGTCTTCCACTTCAGGAGGAGGAGGCATGCCGGTCGCCCTCACCAAGGACAGGGCTGGAGTCTGGACAAGCCCCAGACAGCCCCTCCCTAGGGCAGCCCCCGGAAGTCTCACCTTCCACTGTCGCTCATCGGTGAAGATCTCACTCCGGGCAATGTCCACGCGGTTCCACGCCACCGCCAGGTTCAGCTGGTGGTCCCAGTTCTCATGGCCAAAGTGGTCGAGGCTCCGAGAAGCTATAGGTAGAAGCACATGCACTGGGGACTTCAGTCTGGGCTTCAGAGCCACTTCAAAGCCCAACAAAGTCAGGGTGGGGTCAGCAAGCCGTCTCCATCATTTCAATTGAATAGATAAGGTGCTCAGTCACGAATCCCACCACCACCACGCACATGCCTTCATACAATCACCTTTCCTTTCAGGGTACCATCAGACCATCTTTGGGTTTCCGTCTCCACTCTTGCTTACCCCGGCCCCCAGCCCTGGCCCCAGGTCCTGCTCAAGCCCCCCGCCCTAAGTTTAAAGGAGACACAGTTCTCTGGAAGGCAGGCACTTTAACATTCACTTTCAAAGCTTAGACCACGAAAGCCAGCACATGTCCTTCTTTGCCTTGTTTGCAGAACCACCACCTCACCCTGGTTCTCAGTGCAACTATTTGCCCAACTAGTTTCTGCTCTTTCTGGACTAACATTTTAAAACATGGGTTATTATCTAGGGAAGAAGAAAAAAGAACTCCGACCCTTACCTCACAACACACACAGAAAGTAACCTGAGATGAATCACAAACCTACACGTAAAGGCTGTGGCTATGGAAGAAAGTATTTGCAACCGCAGGAAAGGAAAAGATTTCCTGGGATGCGAAGAACATAAATAGTGAAGGAAAAAAATTGGTAAACTAAAATGTTACCAATAGGACTTTCCTGGTGGTCCAGCGGTTAAGACTTCAAACTTCCACTGCAGGGGGTGGTGGGTTTGATCCCAGTTGGGGAACTAAGATCCCACAGGCCATCCGGTGTGGCAAAAAAAAATGAATAGATACATGTATATCCCTTCTGCTCCCTAAAGATACCTTGGAGGACATAAAAGAGCAGACCATGAACCAAGAGAAAACATCCCAGCATATAGGTCCAACACAGGATTTGCACAAGGATATACCAAGAACTCTTAAACCTCCACAAAAGAGACAAATAACCAATTAAACACGGACAAAAGATCTGACCGACACTTCATCGAGATGAAATGCAAATGGCCAACAAGCCTGGAGACACAAATTCAAACCACACAGCGATCTGGCTTCACACCCACCAGGAGGGCTACAGCTTCACGGACTGACAGGACCAAGTGTGGGTGAGGGCGCAGAGCAGCCTGGACCCACACCCACGGCGTGGGGACCAGTGCACAGAAACAGAGTGAAAGCTTCCCGCTCTGCCATCGCTGCTGGCCTGGGGCTGGCCTCCCTCCAGGGTGAGGGGCCATTCAGCCCAGAACAAATGCTCCTGGGCACCAGGGATGTCATGTCCAGGTCCATGCCGGCAGGAAGGACAGGGAAGCATGGGTCTCACCCCAGAGGTGGGAGAGGCAGGAAGTGTGGGTCCCGGGAGAACAAGCCAAAGGGCAGAAGTCAGACTAAGGAATGGAAGTTGGCCAAGAGTTCTACTGGTCTCCCGGATGCCTAAGTTTGGAGTCTCCCTTGCACTTGGACTCTGTCACTGGAGACACAGGAGTTAGACAGGAGACAGAGAGTGGGGAGACAGGAGCAGACATCCGAGGCTCTTTCTTCCTACCCTAGAATTTTATGAGGAACTGTGAAGACTATGAAAGGGTAAATCAGTACAGGCTGCACTCAGATTTCAGGTAAGAAGGTGAGTTGAGAAAGGCGCCTACACCCCAACATCAGTGACTGGCACCACCTGCCCAGGGGGAGCGTGAGGTGGCCTGGCGAGGTCCAGCTGCTCTCTGACCAGCCCATCTGCCCATGGGTGGTATTTCCTCTGGACTAGGACTCCGGCTCCTCCCCCACATCCTCACCGCGCCTGACTCTCACCTTTCAGCAAGGCCTGCAGGATGGCCACATCCATGTCCTGCTGGCCATCCTTGCCTTCCCGGAACACAGTGAGCAGCTGCCGCCTCCGGACGATGTCTTGAATCTGCAACAGGCATTTTCTGCATGAGGTTCCCCCCACCTCTTCAAAGAGCACCTGCAGAACCAAGGCCCTGGATGCAGAACCGGAGCCCCGGGCAGGAGTCCTGCCTGCCGTGTGGCCAGGACCACCACCTCGCCCCCATGCCCAGACGGTGATGAAGATGAAGATGCGTGAGGACCAAACAAATGGTGTTTTCGAGTGGCCTCTGGGGTAGAATCTCCAGCTCACTGATCGGTGGTATCTGTTCAACACCCAGCGACGCTTAACTGAAGACCTCCGCCTGGTCCTCTGCCTGGGCCCTGCCTACCTACCTATCAATCACCAATCTATCTATCCTCTATTTCCTGTCCCCTTTCTATCTAGCTGTCTCCCATCTCATCTACCTATCATCTCTCAGCTGCCAGAACTGTGGTGCTGGAGAAGGCTCTTGAGAGTCCCTTGGACTGCAAGGTGATCAAATCAGTCCATCCTAAAGGAAATCAGTCCTTAATGTTCATTGGAAGGACTGATGTTGAAGCTGAAGCTCCAATACTTTGGCCACCTGATGGGAAGAGCCGACTCATTGGAAAAGACCCTGATGCTGGGAAAGATTGAAGGCAGGAAGAAAAGGGGATGACAGAGGATGAGATGGTTGGATGGTATCACAGACTCAATGGACATGAGTTTGAGCAAACTCCAGGAGATGGTGACGGACAGGGAAGCCTGGAGTGCTGCAGTCCATGGGGTCACAAAGAGCTGGACATGACTGAACGACCGAATGACAAGACCTGCCACCAGTCACTGCTCCCTTGAACTTTCACCCTGAGGCAGGGGTAGGCCTCAGCTGGTTCCTCACACCCCAAATCTTCAGACTCCACTCCCAGCTCCCAGGCCACCATGCCCAGCCCCACCTGCTTTCCTGCCCTCCCCCACCCCCTTCCCCTCAGCCTGGACACAGCTCTTGCCTCTGTACCCTCTATAAAGACTTCTCCCACCTAGAGGGCCCCTCATATACCCTGCCTCCACATCTAAGACCCCAACCTTCCCCATCCCTCAGGATCCTGCTTTCATGTCAACTCCAAAATGCTAAAATGTCTCTCTTCCCAACCCTACCCCATCCTCCAGCCAAAACCTCTCCTGGATTTAACCCTACTCCTGATTCACAGGATGGAGTAGCTACTGAGCGTGTGCGTTGACCAGGCACTAAGTACTTTCCCAGGTGGCCCTGCTCCATCCTCTGAGTCTAAGCCCCGATCACCCCTGATCTGTAGACAAAAGAGTGGGACTTCTGAGAGAGGGCCAGCACTCCTGACACCAGCGATGTGGTGCTGGCTGCAGGTCAACAAGAAGACCCCCAGGGCAGATATCCACATCCTCCTGGGGCTGCACCTGTGTACCCACCATGGGGCAGAGCAGCCCCAAGGCGTGTGGAGTGAATCAGTGATCACAGCTCTGGGGAGCCCCTCCCCACTGAACAGGAGCCACCATGATGGGCAGCCCCCTGGCTGAAGACTGGCATGTATGAAACAACATTTTCAGGCCTTGACTCAGAATGGATTGATAACACAAGCTCCTTTAAACCTCAGCAGATTAGACCCACTTCTGAGAATCGCCTGAATAATTTACAAGCTAACTGAGGGAAGGCCAAAGGCCTGCTGGCCAATACCCATCAGCTCCATGAAGAGCTGATCTGACATCCACAGTGAAAACATCCCCCAGAACCTTAAGAGGTCCGCTGAGGCCACAAGAAGACAGACGAGAGAGGGTTGCTGTGCTGCCTCTGAAACCTGTCCTGCTCGCCCTGGGCTGCCTGCTGCCCTCCCCCTACCCAGCTCCCATTGGGGGCCCCAACCCTCTGCTTGGTCTTTGGCTGGTCCACAAGGCCTGAAATTGGACGCGGTTAGAACCAAGCTGCTCCACAGACTTGCCCTGAAAGGAGAACGTCAGGCACTTAAACTGTGAACCTCCAGGAGATTTAACAACCTGGTTTAGCATCTACGGAGTATATAACAGACACAGACCCCAACTGCTTTGTCAGCCTCAACTTACTGTTGGGGAAACCGAGGGTCAGAGAGGCCCTGACTGCCTCCATCCCACAAAGAATCTTCCCAGGAAACAGGGGTCAAGGGACCTCAGCACAGGTTAGCCCAGGCCCCGGGGGCTCAGAGCACGGCCAGACTGCAGGCAGTAGGACCATCGGGGCTGGAGGGCGGCGGTGGCGGTGCGGGGGGGGAGGTTCTCTACCAGCCAAGGACTTCATGGGTGTCGAGGGCTCACCTAGCCACTCTCCTTCACACCTGCCCCCCCTTTGGAGGCTGGGGCCAGGCCATGCGTCCCTCTGCAGAGCTCAACAGGACCCCCAAAATCTGCACTGGGGATTTGACCAATTCTGAGGCCCATTCCAAATGCCCCAGGTGATCCAACTGACTCAAAGGACATGAAAGAGAAGCTCCTTCTTTCCAGGACTTGGAGAGACGTCCCATGTACACTCCTACACCACCTCCCCTCCCAGCCCAGTAAGAAGCCTGTCTGTAAGGTCTTCAGAAGAAGAAGCCTTGCAAGGTCTTCACCTGCCTGTACCCGGTGTCATCTCCCACTCTGGCCATGGAAGAGCAAAGTTCCGATGCATTTTACAGCAAAATTACTGAAATGCAGGGCAATCGTGGTCCTGGGCTATAACAGCCATGCTCTCCCCATGGTCAGGAGGAGGGTCCGAGCCAGACCGTTCGGAGTGGGGGTGCCCATGAGGCTCACTGCTCAGGAGTTGAGGGGATGGGCAGAAAGCCATGTCCCAGAGACCCCCGCCCACTCCCTCAACCAGAGCAGCCCACTATCATCCAGTTCATATGGTCACGTTCCAGAAAAATCTTTGGAGTCCAGTGGGCTAGCTAGAAAATGTCACACTAGAAAGAGAGAAAGAAAAGAGACAACAAAGACAACAGGCTGATGGTTCAGCTCCCAGCCATCCGGACAGCCCGAGTCTGGTTGACAGTGTTGAACCAGAGCTGACTACTCCGTTCTGGCGCCCAGGCTGGGTTCGCGTAGGGCGCTGACAGCAGGGAGCTGGGTGAAGGCAAACAGAAACCATCCACGACCTAAGCTCTTTCCAAGAATCTAAAATGGTCCCAAAACAAGGAGAGAGGACAGGCAGGCATGGAAGCAAGGCTGAGTCCTCTTTGAATGATCTGTCCCTGGACAGGTAGCCGCAGGGTCAGGTCCCCAGCTCCCTGTGCTTCCACTCAGCATCTCCTCCCATGGCGGGGTGGGGGTCCCCTCTTTGGGTGGAACTAGCTCCCTCCCAGGACTCGAGTCTCCAAAACCACTGGCGACGGGATTCCCTCTGGAATGCTGGTCCTAGGACAGGCCGGGCCACGGATGCCTCTATCTGGGGGTGCATGTGAAACCACCCCCAGATCACCACATGGTTCCCAGAGCCACTCAGGCCCCCATCTGATACATCTACATGTCTCCCCACCTTCACAACCCCAGAAGGTGGGCCCTGCTACCCACTGCCGTCACTTGCAGCACCCCAGCTGCCTGAATCTGGGCTCCCCACCCCTCTGCCACCCCCAGGGCCTCAGCACCAGCCTCATGCCCACCCAGTGCACAGGGTCTTCCTTCCAGGATGGCCATGGCTCGTGCCCTGTGTTACCTGCCCGCCTGGAGTTCTGCAGGTGGAGGCCCAGCACATCCTCCCTTGCAGGGCAGCGTGCTGCCTCAGCCAACAGCTCCCTGCCTGCCTGGCTCACAGCCCCCACCCCTGCAGATGGCTCCCGTGCCCAGCCCAGGTCAGCCAGGGCCTCTGAGTCTCGGTTATGCGTGTCCTGGTCCCGCTGGCCAGGCTGACAGTGTCTAACCTATGGCTGCAGGTTCACACCTGGTAACTGACGCACCCATCAGCCTCACCTTTTTGGTCCACTCCACGATCTTACTTTCAGTGAAGGTCTCAAACATCCCCTGGAAGAACATGCTCAGCTTCTGCTGAATCAGGGAGATCGTGATCTCAGAGATGGGCAGGCCGGCTACCTGTGCGATGACGTCAGCCACGCGGCCTGAGCCCTCCACAACCACGCAGGGGGTGCCATTGGTGATAGCGTTGTAGATGGTCTGCAACACAGGGGCCAGTATGAGCCCACCCACACCCACTCCTCCTAAAACAGAGGGTTCTCCGAGAGCCCTGCTGTCTGGCTACTGAAGGTTTGTTCTTGTTGTTTAGTCACTCAGTCATGGTCGGTTCTTTGTGACCCCATGGACTATAGCCTGCCAGGCTCCTCTGTCCATGGGATTCTCCAGGCAAGAATACTGGAGTGGGTTGCCATTTCCTTCTCTAGGGGATCTGACCTGCGTCTCCTGCATTGGCAGGGGGATTCTTTACCACTGAGCCACCAGGAAAGCCCTGCTGGGAAGTTTACTGAAGACATTTACTTGGTGCCCTCCTCTGCTCAGAGGGGAGGGTGCCGATCCTGATAGACATGGGGTACGCACCCGACATGCCACCTCTCTCAGGCCTGTCACTTGACACCACTGTCAGGAAAGGTTGGGACGTTTCCACCCCTTAATGTGTGGACACGAGATCTGTCCCCAGAAAGAAGGGGGCACTGCCTGGGCCAGAGTTCCACACCCTCCTTGAGACCCAGGGTCAGACAAGGACATGAAGGGAGACCCCCAGAGACCAGGGTGAGAGCACCGTGAGGAATGGGTACCACCACAGCGGGAAGGATGACCTGCTCTGAGCACTGCTGCGGGAGAGTCTGGGAGGTAGTGGGGGGGATCAGACACATCCTGCCCCCCGAGGCACCCCAGGACCTATGCTGACCCCCTGAGTTTACTAAACATAAACAGAACATCATGCTCTGCCCCAATTCAAGATGTGGGCAGGGCCAGGCTCCCTCTAGTGGCTAGAAGCTGAACTCCCTGCCTCCTCCAGCTCTGGGGGATGCCACTTTCTTGGCTTGTGCCCGCATCGCTGCAGTCTCTGCTCTTGGTCACGTGACCTCCTCCTCGTCTAGGGACACTTGTCATGGCATGTAGGACCCACCTGGATGGTCCGTGCTAAGAGCCTTAGCTTCATCACATGACCAAAGACCGTGTTTCCAGATGACAGAGCATTCACAGCCTCCAGGTTTTAGGACCTGATATCTTGGCGGGGAGTATCACTTAGCCCGCCTGCTAGAGCACCCATTCCTGGCGTGAAAGATGTAGAGCTGTCTGTCTGTCCTGCCCACCTCTCTCCATCCCCAGGGCGGCTTCCCTGCCGAGTACATCATGGATGAGGGAGGCCAAGGGCACCTGACCTGCCTGGACAGCAACCACTCCCACTTCATCCTTGTGGACGACGGGACCCACGGCCACCGTCATGTGGCCAAGAGCAGAGACTGGAGTGATGCGGGCACAAGCCAAGAAAGTGGCATCCACCAGAGCTGGAGGAGGCAGGGAGTTCAGCTTCTCCAGGGCAATCCTGCAATTGCAATCATCCTACAATCCTATGGCAGAGGTCAGTTTGGCCCTAGTTCCATGAGGCAGGCACACACCCTGCTGGACAGCGGTTCTGCATGAAGCTCCTTGGCCGTGTGTCAGAACCTGCTTTACATTCAGCTGCTGAATGTAAAGGGGCTGGGGGTGGGGGTTGCTGAGGGCTGTACTTTGAGGACCCCTCCTGGGAGCCTGAGTGCAGAGCTATAGAAGCCCCCCATAGGCTGTCTGGGGGTCCTACAGGCAAGGGCTGCAGTCCCTCTGGAACCCCTCTTTGCTCTGTGCTGGTCAGGCCCCAGGACTGACCCTCCAATGGCAGGGCCTCTCAGGAGGCTCCAACCCACCCACCCAGAGAGACTGTGCATGGTGAACGCACTTCCCTCTGTCAGTGGACAGGCTCTCCGCCCCCTCTTGCTGACAGCCTCCCTGGGAGGCAGAAAACAGCACTCTGGGCAGTTACTCACCCACCACAGAACTTGACCCAAGAGGTCCATCCCCAAAAGGACTCACATTCAGTGTGCCGGGGCCCCCTTCCAGCACCACGCAGACAATCGGGATCTTGATAGCCACGCCTAGGATGAAGCAGGGAGCACAGTTCAGGACCATAGGCTCCGAGCATCCCCTGGGGCCTTCCCCACTCCTGCCAGCTGCAGCCTAACACTCTGGGAACCCCAATATGCAGCGGAACTTGAAAACCTCAGTTCAAAGGTGTCTAACCAACCAGCAAAACATGTGCAGAACCCTGTGTATTTGACCTCCCAGCACCCTAGGGTCCATCCCACCCCAGCCACAGAGAAAATGAGATCAAAGCCTGAGCTCTGACTCCTTCACACTCTGGTTTCTGGACTGAGGTGTGTGTGTAGTGAAGGGACCACAGGGTGCTCTGTGTCCTGAGTGCCTGCCTGGCCTTTCCTTATGTTAAAGGGGCGTGAGAAGATGACCCCCTGACCAAGTATACAGATGTCTAGGTGTGTTCTGATGGCCGCCCCAGCACCCAACCCACCAAATGTCCTGGCTACGGCCAGCTGAGCCCCAGACCCTGGACCAGCCTGCTCCCATCTCCTCCAAGCACCCTGGAAAGCAGGCCCCGCTCACCTCCCCTCTCCTTGGTCTGCTGCGATATAAACTTCTCCAGCTTTGTCCTCAGGGGAATCTCGACCCCATAGCGGCCGTGGGTCCCGTCATCCACAAGGATGAAATGGGAGTGGTTGCTGTCCAGGCAGGTCAGGTGCCCTTGGCCTCCCTCATCCATGATGTACTCGGCAGGGAAGCCGCCCTGGGGATGGAGAGAGGTGGGCAGGACAGACAGACAGCTCTACATCTTTCACGCCAGGAATGGGTGCTCTAGCAGGCGGGCTAAGTGATACTCCCCGCCAAGATATCAGGTCCTAAAACCTGGAGGCTGTGAATGCTCTGTCATCTGGAAACACGGTCTTTGGTCATGTGATGAAGCTAAGGCTCTTAGCACGGACCATCCAGGTGGGTCCTACATGCCATGACAAGTGTCCCTAGACGAGGAGGAGGTCACGTGACCAAGAGCAGAGACTGCAGCGATGCGGGCACAAGCCAAGAAAGGGGCATCCCCCAGAGCTGGAGGAGGCAGGGAGTTCAGCTTCTAGCCACTGGAGGGAGCCTGGCCCTGCCCATGTCTCAATTCTGGCCAAGTGGTACTGGTCTCAGTCTTCTGGTGTTCAGAAATGCGAGAGAATACACTTCAGTTGCTTTAAGCCATCAGTTCTGTGGTCACTTGGGACACAGGTCCAGGAGAGGTGGCTATGGACCCGTGCACACGGCCCCTGGATGCCACAGAGGAGGGCAGGTGGTGCCGCTGGAAGTCCTCTGAACTCAAGATGGGGAGAAAAGTGAAGCGTGATGTTGGAAGTCAGCCAGTATCTCTCGGCCTCAAATTTCCACTCTGTAATGACGTTCAAGACAGAGCCCATCTGGCCCACTAAGCACATCTGTGACATGGACATGGAAGGACAGCAGCCGAGGGGCCGGCTGCCTGGTGCCTAGCATCTGTGACTGACATGAGATGGTCATTTTGCAGAGGACGTGCTCCCCAGGAAGTGGACGCACACCTCCCCCGCCGCAGGAAGGCCAGAGCCTCGTTCATCAGTCAAACCTTGTGGGACACTTGTCACCACACCTCCTCGGTGTGTCAAGGAGAATTTTATTTTGGGGCCAGTGTTTCTCTCCAAACTTCCGTGTGCTCATTATGCCAAATCTGCTGTGTCCTCAAAAAATCTTACTGGATGAATCAGTTCTCTTTTCCAATTCACATCCTCACATTTAAGCAATTGTTTCTCAGGCCTGCACCCAGGTGAATGGACACAGGAAGGCTTTGTCTTCAAGCTCAGAAGAGAAGCTCATGGGAGGGGAATCAGGGAACTATTGAGCCCCGGGCTAAAAGGCCAGGCTCTGGGATCTGAAAACCCAGATGCTGGTAGGCTGTATGCTCCCGGCCATGCTACACCTTTGCAAAGTCCATTTCTCATCAGAGTGGTGTTAGGAGGGCCCCCAGACCCAGCTGCAGCTCTGGCAACTCTTATGTGGACCCATCCTATGATCTCGAGGGAGGAAACCAGAGTCCAGGCAAGGTGCTTACTCTCCTGGGGTCACCAGGTCTGGGGGGATTTGAGCCTGGGTCTCCCACGCCCCTATCCAGCCACTTCCCGTGACACTGCACTTACCCTGGTGTCCAAGGGATGGCCTGTTCACTGAGCACTGGCTAAGATCCTACCCCACCACCTCCCTGCTGTGCTCCGGCCCGCCCAGAAGCAGCCTCCACTCACCATGGGGTGGATCAGGCTCTCCCGGTTGTGCAGGGCGCCCCATGTGGCGATCCCGATGGTGACCACTTCCCCTTCGCAGAAGCTGCCACTCAGGCTGAAGTCCCGCACCGCCTCGCCCACCTGCTTCATCACGCCAGTATGGGACCCCCCGGTGATGATCCAGGCCCCTGGGGAGGAGCAGAGGGACACCTGGTGCCGTGCAGACTCTCTGCTCCAAGGCTTTCAAACTCATTGTCAGGTGTGAGCCCCACCACAATCAGGTTTTCCTGTGGCAGTCAGGACCCATGATGTCCCACGATGCTCAGTTAGGTGGGGGCAGGAAGGCGACCCCGTCTCTGACTGTAGGCCCTGCGCTCTCCCCCACCTCCCTGTTGCCTCCCTCTGTCCTGCTCTCAGGAACACGGCATCTCAGAACTTTCTCTAAATGCTTCTGTTTCGAAGCATCATCAGTGGGGAGCCAACCAGAGCTGGGTCTACACCATGAGCAAGCCAGGTACAGCAGTAGGAAGTGGGTGAATCTGATCAGACACTTCCCACCTGGCCCGGGCCTGGGCCCAGCTTGATGACCCACAAGGGCTGGCCAGTCCAAGGCCCTGACTCTGCCTTCCAGGGGTCCTCTCGCCCACACAGCACTCCCAGGCCTGAGCACCACCCATGGTCTGGGCCTCAGTCCCTCTGTCCCTGCTCTACCTGAGGTCTGGGCCACCTTGAGGAGCCCTCTTCGGAAAACGCTCTTCAGCCTGGGCTTCATCTTGAAGTCCTTGGCCCCACCGGTCACAGAGATGAGCAGGTTGGGGGCATCCAGGCCCCACTTCTGGGTCATGAGCTGGTAAATCAGGCTGGAGGGAGTGTCCTGGGAGAGGCGGACGTACTGCAGGGAGGTCAGAAGACCCCGGGGGTCAGTGGGTGACCAACCTAGGCCCCAGAACCTGGCCACCCTGCCCCAGCCATGCCTGACAGCCCCAGGCAGGCAGGTGGACGGACGCTCACACTGGGTCCAGATGAAGCAAGAGTGGCTGCCCCCAAGCAGGTCGCCAATTGAGAGAAAGGGGAGGCAAGGGCTGAGAAGAGAGGCCGCCCGGGGGGAGGGAGGAGAGCAGCCCCGGGATCTCTCTGTTGAGGGTGCTCCAGCCTGAGCCCCACAGCCTGACTCCAGTCTCCCCATAAGGCAATGTGGTGATGCATCAACAGCAGCTCATGGAGGGGCGGGGCTTGGAGGTGGTGCTGAGCAAGGCAGCTCTGGGGCCAAGTTCACCTTGTACAACATGCTGTTTAGCCTCTTTGGCCATGTGGGCAGCGATGAGAAATTGAGGAGGAGGATCACACCCAGCCAATAAGAGGCTGGGGTCCCAGAACTGCTGCACAGAAACAAGTGACCCCACCAGACCCCCCAGGGCAGAGCTACCCACGAGCTGTCATAGAACCCTCCAGAAGGTGGGTTAAAGCCAGGGGGCTGGGACTCTGATTCAGCAGGGTGGGGGTGGGGCCCTAGTCTGCTTGGCAACGCTGCTGGCCCAGTGACCACCCTGAGATTCGCAGCACCAGAGAGAGACACCGGCCAGGCCTTGGCCCCCCGCTGTTCCCATCCGCACCCCCGTGCCCCCAGGCAGGCCTGGGGCCCTGACCCACCCTGCTCCACCTGCAGGGCTCTCATCTCTACTACTGGCTTTCCCTGCCAGTCCCAAGGCCTCCCCACTGCCCATCACCCATGCCTGCATGCCGTGTGCTCTCCTGCTCCCTCTGGCAGTGACAAAAGCCATTCAGGCCACCCCCTGAACTTGCCACTATGCCCCCCCCACACCTCTCCTGGAGCCCTGGCAACAAATCCCCTGAGGGCACCATGTCACTCTATTTGCCATGCAGAGCCCTCCACCCCACCCCCAGCACTGGGCAGATGGGTTCTACAGCCTCTCACTCCCTCCCTAAGGAGGTCCGGCCACCTCAGTCACCTAGGGTGGGCTCTGGTCCATAGTAAGAACAACAGAGTCATGGAAACCAACCTTTCCCACTTTCTGGCCCGAGTCTGTGAAGACAATGTCACCGAAGGCATCTGTTGGCATCTCTGTGACATGCTTTTTCGGGTCCCACTCCTGGTCCTGGAAGGTGTGAGACCCCGTGGCCTCCTCCAGGTGCTTCTCACGTGGGTAGCCGCACTCACACACCACCTTCCTGCAAAGGCAGCGGGGTCACCAGGGGCAACTGATGCCTGCTCCTCTCCTCGGCAGGGATAAAAGAGGCCCAGTGGAGTCATGACTGGCACCCCAGCCATGGAGTCAGCTGAGACACATAATCGTCAAACGTCTAAAATCTAACGACAAAAATCTTGAAGGTCAGAAATGATACTTTACTTGTTGGAGGAAAATAATTGCACAGCTGATTTTGAATCAGAAGCCAGAAATCAGTGCCAGGAAGAATCCACACAACATTTTTCTAAAGATGAAAACTACCAACCCAGAATTCTGCATCCAGCAAAAATATCATTCCACGTGAAAGGGACAAGACACTCTCAGATGAAAGAAAACCAGGGAACTGGTCAACAAACAAACTTCCCCAAAGAAGATGGCTAGAGGAAGTTCTCTAAACAGAAAGGAAATGATAAAAGGAGGAATTCTGGAATATTAGCATGTTGTCAAGCAGGGGATTTGTTTAGACACCAATGCCTACAGCCGGCTGTTTGTTCTGTAAGTGAATATTGAAACATCTTTAGTCAATAGTGTTCAGGTGAGGAAAGAGGTGTTAAGATGTATTGCTCTGTCTCTGGTCAATAACTTGTTCAAAACAAAGAAAGAAGAATGGAAAGAGTAAAACTACGGGTGCGTGAATAAACACATTTTCCTCCTCTTGAATTTTCTGAAGTATGTTTGATGGTTGAAGCAAAATTGCACCATGACCTAATATGTATGTGGAGGAAATTTTGTAAACAGTTATAATATAAATGGGGAAGGGCAAAGTGGTGTAAAAGGTGGGAATGTTTCCACATTGCCCACAAACTGGTGAATGTCAACACCGGGAGACTAGGATGAGTTCCCAATACACATGGGTATCAGTAATATGTGATAAGTTAAATATATATAATGTAGTACCTGGAACAACCACTAAAAAGCTATAAAAGAGATATAGGCAAAAATAGCACAGATAAACCAAATGGAACTCTAAGAAAAGTTCAAGTAACCCACAGAAAGGCAGGAAAAGAAAAATAGAGAAATATAAACAAACAAAAAAATACAATGGCAAACTTAAGTCCTCATATATCAATGAAAGTGAAAGTGTTGGTCACTCAGTTGTGTCCAACTCTTTGCACCCTCATGGACTGTAACCCACGAGGCTCCTCTGTCTATTCTCCAAGCAAGAATACTGGAGTGGGTTGTCATTTCCTCCTCCAAGGGATATTCCTGACCCATGTCTCCTGTGTCTCCTACATTGCAGGGAGAGTCTTTACCACTGAGCCACCAGGGAAGCCCCAGAGATTGGCAAAGTGGATAAAACATAGTAAGATCCAATTATTTGTCATCTACCGAAACCTCACTACAAATACTATGATCTAGGCTAGTTGGCTCCTCTGCAGCAAACAGGAGCCTAGGACCAACACACACAACTTGAACGGATCACAGAGGCATTCCACTGGGTGACAAAAGCCAGCCTTGACACATCACCTCGTGAAGGATTCCTCTTATGTGACATTCAGCACCCGAAACAATTGTAGGAATGAAGAGCAGATGAGTGATTGCCAGGGGTGATGGATGGTGGGGTAGAAGAAGTGATCACTGGTGGGACCGAGGGGTCCATCTGCAGTATCTTTACAATTTCTTATAAATCTATAGTTATTTCAAAATAAAAAGGTCAGAAAAGCACACGGTATAGGCTCAAAGCAGAAACATCTAGATCAGGGGCTACAGGGATGCACGTGGCCCCCCAGAGAGAACACCCCATCATCTCTTTTCAACTGCCACCTCCTCCCTTGCCTCCTTTGTCTTGGTGGGTTGAAATCATTTTACTCCTTTAATGCCGTTCTTGGGAGGAGAGAGAGGAGACAGCAACTATGTTCTTCACAGCTTGTTAAATTGGAAATCTACACATTTTTTAGAGTGCTACTTTAGCTAGTAACAGGTGACCTAGAAGACAAGATACAGATAAGACCAAATCAAAAAATCTGACACCAGGTGAGACGTGAGCCCAACGACACCAGGGGAAAACACGACTGGACCTAGAGAGAGAAAATGGGTTTCCCTGTAGCTTGCGGAATGTGGCCTTAGGGGCTCTGACTCTCAACTTCTCAATCGTTAAATGGGAGAAAAAAATACATTTTCTGACCCCTGACCTGCAGAATTTGTGAGGGCCAAATAAGGTTCTAGATGAAAGCTAACATATAAAATTTGTGCAGGTTAACTAACCGTGCAGAAAACCGAGGCTGCAGAAAACCGAGGCTGCAGAAAATCAAGAGGCCAAGGCCCACCCTGTGCTCTGTCTCCTGGTCTCCTGGGTTCAGTACCCCTGTCCCACTGCTCAGGCCGGGGCCTCCTCAGGCCCGGGAGCACTGGCCCAGCCATTAGGAACTCCGAGCCCACCTTCTTCTATGACTCCTTGTGTGCAGGCATGCTAACTTGCTTCAGTTGTGTCCAGTCCCTTACGACCTTACAGACCATAGCCCATCAGGTTCCTCTGCCCATGGAATTCTCCAGGCAAGAGTACTGGAGTGGGTTGCCATACCTTCCTCCAGGGGATCTTTCCGACGCAGGGATCGAAATTGCATCTCTTCTGTCTCCTGCATTGGCAAACTGGTTGTTTACCACTACCGCCACCTGGGAAGCTCTCATGACCCCTTAGGGGACTCAGATCACTTCTAGACCTGTAGGGCTCCCCTGAGCACCACCTGTGAGCACCTCCATTCAAGTAGGAGGAAGCTGGGTCCAAGGTGGGGAAGGGGGCCGCCAGGACAAGGACTCCATCTTGTGTCCTTGCCCAAGGCCACCCCAAACTTTCTCATAAGTTGTAACAGCCCAGAATAGCCCACACCCTCCCCTCCTCTCTTTCAACCATCCCCCAACGAGATTAGGTCTTCAATCAACAGAGTGTTCCCAAGCCTGACCCAGAGCAGGAAACCACAGACTGTTGACCCAGAAGTTGAATAAGCAGAGGATTTTCATAGCACTCTTGGCCCATGTGGGTAAGTGGGACTCCATCCCCTTTCCCCTCCCCTCACCAGCACCTTGGGACATATGAGGAAGAAGCTGCCATGGGGAGTTACACACACTCAAGTAACAGCCCGCCCCACCTACCCCTCACCCCCACACAGCCCCCATGGCTTCTCCTCGCATGGATCCTGGTACCAAGAAAGGTGTTTCAGAAGTTTCAGAGCCAAACATATCCTGAGCGCCATTCCTTCAAAGAGGGACAGAAACACTGAACAAGGAAGGAGCCCCATTTCTGTCTCAGATACAAACTGTACCCCAACCCTCACTGACCCCTGTGGATGTTTCTCTGCTATTTGTTCAGAATTCAGAGGACAGGAGGGGCCGAGGTTGGACAGTTGGCAGCCCTTGAACCTCTACCGACCAGACCCGGGCTCCGCAATAACCTTCTTCAAAGGGTTTTGGAGCCAATGACTCCTGCAAGGAAACCTGGGCCTGCTGTTGTAAGCCTACTTTAAAAACTAAAATCGCAGACCTCAGTGCAAAGCCCTCTGCACATGGTCAGAGCAATTGGCCTAAACTTGAACTCTGATCACTACTGAATACAACCTTGAGGCCATCAGCTGGATCATGATGGCAACCTTCTCTGATGCTGGGGTCCCCCATGGCCTCCGAGGAGGAAGGGGGGCCATCGTCTGAAGAGGAGCCAAGCTGGAGTGTGAACCCCCAAATGGGGCACTTTTTGTGACAACATCCTGGGCACGTCCCAGGAGGAACAGCATCATGGTCGGTGATCATGCACCTCTGGCTCCAGATTATCATCCTCTTCCATCACCCAGACACGGCATGCCCCTCCCCTCTGTATTGTTCACAGTCTGAGCTGGACGCTGGCTATCTGTCCAGTGGGGAAATCATAAAGTGACTCAGCCACAGTGAGAGCTCAGAACTCATCTGAGAAAACCACAAAGCCACATAATAGCAATACAGCAGAAAAGACAAATACAGAGTGTGGTGGAGGGACGGGTTACATCCTGGGTGTGGTCAAGGAAGGCTCCGTGGCGGAGGCGGCATCACCAGGTGACAAAGGAGCGGAAATAAGAAACAGTGAGGCCTGTTTGCTGCAGAGTGAGGACTAGGGTGTATCTGGAGGGGAATGCTCCGAGCACCCCAGGCTGGTATATACACTGGAACTGTCCCCTGCTGAGGCTCCGTCAGCCCTGCCCTGGTCAGCTACTCCATGTGGGAACAGGGAAAGAAATGTGTTAGTCAGTCAGTCATGTCTGACTCTGTGACCCCATGGACTATAACCCACCAGGTTCCTCTATCCATGGAATTCTCCAGGCCAGAATACTGGAGTGGGTTGCCACTCCCTTCTCCAGGGGATCTTCCCAACCCAGGGATCAAACCCGGTCTCCTGCATTGCAGGCAGATTCTATACTGTCTGAACCACCAGTGGGAACAGAACAAGCCACTCACCCAGCATCAGACAGTTTGGAGCTTTCCACAAAGTATATGCATTCTTTCTTCTTGATGTTGTCAGAAATCCATGAACTCAGGTCTCCTTGCTGAGGGTAAAAAGGTCACTGAGAGATTCTCAGGCAGTTAGATCAGTGCCATTCCCAAAACCATACCCCATCCCCCATTCAGGCCCACCCGTGCACCCTGCCACCCTTCAGGGTCTTCCTTCAGAGACAGGACCCTGAGGCCTCCCCCACCACCTGCCGGAGACCCTCAGATGCAGACCCCAGAGGGAGGAGGGAACCTGGGGAACCGCTCCTCCCAGGCCCCTGGGATTCCACAGCCCTTTACAGTTTGCAGGTCAGCGCTGCCTTCCTCAGGAACAACAGTGTGATGCAAAGGTGACCATGAGTATCAGGACACCCGCCCACCTCTGTGGGACCAGGCTAAAACGTGAGACACCATCTTCACACCCAACCAGTGGTGTGTGACATTCAAATGTCCCCAACACAAGCCTGCCTGGGGCTTTCCGTGCAGCCAACCCAGGCCTCAGCTGGTGCCTGGGCCTTCTTTGTTGGGTAAAGGAGGCAAAGTCATTGCACAATGAGGCAGGTGGGTGTGGGGGGTTACCCAGCACCTTCCCAATTGGAACCAGGACAGGAACCAACCCAGGGGCACGGACCCGGGCCCCCAGTGCTCTCTCCAAGTCCCCTCTGCTGGGTTGTGGTCCCCAGCAAAACTAGGTGGTCACTGTGCCCCACCAGGGCCCTGGTGGACCCAGTGACCCCAGCTCTACCTTTTCACAGCTGCTGAAGAGGCACTGTGACCTCCTTCTCCTGCAGAGGCCGGTGCTGCTCCACCGGAGGTTGGGGACCATGGCCAGGTCGGCCACCCTCCTGGGCTGCACCCCAAAGCTGTCTTCCTCCCCGGAGCTGGCCTGATCCCGACGCCTCTTCGCCAGTAACTCCATCCTGATGCCCGGCTCAGGCTCCGCAGAACGGGCTTGGTCCTGCTACCTCAAAATAAGCTTCTCTCTGGCTTTTGAAGCCAGGGCGCCTGGAAGTGAGGTAGGAGGTGGGTGGGCCCCAAGGTGAGCAATTAGACATTTTGAGGAAATTCTCCTTCTAACATCTCAAGGAAAAGTTACCTTGGCAGGAGCAGAGAGGAGCTAAGCTCTGATGGAATAAAAACAAGACAACCACAGTTTTCGTCCTTGAGGTCAAGGAGACTGCCCCCAACCCTTCTGCACAAGCACAGAAATGTTTGGTGGGGGTCCAAAAGGAAGGAGCACTAGCCCATAATATGTCCTGTCAACCTCTCAGAGACCCTCGTGCTGGAATCCGTCTTGGCTAGAAGATGTACCCGCACACAGGGGAGGGCCCTGAGTCAGCCCAGATATGGGCAGAAAGTAGGATAATTGGCCAGGGGAAAACAAAGACCCAGAAAACGGCCCCATATAAGCCATCTAAGCTGCCCCCGCTGCACACAATTCTGTGAACCTGACCAGGTGTCTATTTGCAAGTATCCTGTTCTTAATACACACTTTACTTGTCCCACTGCTTTTCATCTCTTTGCTGATTTCTTTCTTCAAAATAGTTGAGAACCGAACCACTAGTTACTGACTCTAGCCACTGATCCCTGGTGGTCTAGTGGTTAGGATTCAGTGCACTCATCGTCACAGCCCAGGTTCAATTCCCAGTCAGGGAATGAGATCCCACTTGAAGCTGTCATACCCCAAGACCACCCAAGGTGAGAAGCTAGCCACCGGGCTGCTGCGGTGGGCCAGGGAGGGTGAGTCAGGTGTTTCCTCCTGTGGGGCCCCACTGCCTTCTGGTTTGCACATTTTTCTGACTGCCGGAGCTCTGGCCTCATCAGGTGTGGGCAGTCTCGAGGCACGTATACAGCCACGGGGCCCAGATGCCCCTTCATCCTCTTTGGTCATCGTGAAGGGCCAGAGAAAGAGCACCATGCCCACCCCCACTGCTCCTGTGTGCCCGGTGATGCCTGGGAGCCCAAGACCAGGGCACACAGTCCTCAGACACAGTGCTCACAATGGGGTCCCAGCCTCCTGCTTCCAGACATGGGTCACTTCTTCTGTTTTCCCAGAAGAAGAAAAGCCCCCACTGCCCACAGAGCTGGTTTGGGGAGTGGCAGAGCCTTGCACTCTGTGACACGTACCCTCCAAGTAGAACAGATCCTGTTTTCTGAAACCCTTGCTCTGACCTGGTCTCCATCACTGGGGCCTCAGTAAGCAGTATGACTACTTCCCTCAGGTTATGAATGTGAAAATAAATACGTGCAGACCCCATGAACTTCCCTGGAGACAAGACGCCCACAGTGACATCTCATGACATCACCCATATCACCCAAGGTGTCATCCAGGGAGGCCCCCACTGCCACCAGCTGCTGCAAGGGTGTGAACAGGGGCAGAGGACAGGTCATGAGGTCTCCCTCCCTCTCCCACCCCAAAGCCCTTTTTGGCCACATCACCCTCCCCCATACAAGACAGTCACTGACGGTTACTGATAGTCCTTTCTCTGCCCATTGTGGGGTCCAGCATAGGTGGCCCCAAAATGTGCCTCAGAGACATACTGATTGTTTTGAATTTTAAAATTTAAGAAGAACTGACTCATTGGAAAAGACCCTTATGTTGGGAAAGATTGAAGGCAGGAGGAGAAGGGGATGACAGAGGATGAGACGCTTGGATGGCATCACTGACTCAATGGACATGAGTTTGAGCAAGTTCCAGGAGCTGGTGATGGACAGGGAAGCCTGGCATGTTGCAGTCCATGGGGTCGCGAGGAGTCAGACACGACTGAGCGACTGAACTGAATGAATTTTAAGGATGAGATGTTAGATAGCATCACTGACTCAATGGACATGAACTTAAGCAAGCTCCAGGAGATGGTGAAAGACAGGGAAGCCTGGCGTGCTGCAGTCTACGGGGTCACAAAGTTGGATACTACTTAACAACTGAACAACAACAAAAATTCCTTAAGAGACAACCAACGAAAGAGGGCCACTCTTCCCCTCCCTTCCGTCTCCTTGGGAGCAGGGCATAAACCTCTCCTGTGAAAGGTGCACCCCTGCACCCAGAGACAGAAGGGCTCTATCACCAGAGATGCAGGCTCGGGGCCAAGAGGCCTGTGTAAACCAGCCTCGCGACTTCTTCCATTGACTAAAGCCCAAACTCTTCAGATCCTTCACTCGCTGGGGACCCCAAACTTAATGTCACTGCCCTGTCAGTTCTTCACTAGTGTATGGTTTCTTTTCCTAAATATACTATTTTATACTAAAAGCTGCCTGCTTTGCCCACTTCTTAGGTCCCATGCCTATGGGACCTCCAGGTGCATGAAATTAAATTAGTTTCTTTTTCTCCTGCTGATCAGTCTTGTGTCAGTTTTATTATAGTTCAACCATAAGAACCCAAAACAGGAAGCAGATAAAGTTTCCCCTCCCAACACTTCTCATCTAGCTTCAACACGTGGTCACTGTGCTCTGGTGGAGGGGGTCTGGGATCTGCCAGGGAGTGAGGCACCTGCCATCACCTGGCCTCCCTGGCCCACCCTCTTCTGGGCTATTCAGTTCAGTGCTGGGCACTTGGGGTCAGGGCTCAGGCCACCTCTCACCTCTTTGTCCTCACTCCTCCCCCTGGGCAGCTCCAGCCCCCTTGCTTCTGGGCCAGGGTCACTCCCAGACGTGCCCATACCTGAGGAGAGGAAGGGAGCCAAACCTCCCTCCTGTGGAGGCACCATGACAACGCAGGACATTGTTTCCAGGAGTGGGTGCTGATGCTACAGACACCTACGACGCCCAGGCAGCTTTGGACCTGAGCAACGTGCAGAGTGGAAGAGTTCAGAGGAGTGCTAGAAAAAGCCTCCATCACCACGGGCAGACAGAACGAGTGCGGCGACAGCTCGGGACAGGAGTGCCCCAGCCTCCTTAGAGAAACCTAAGTGGTCACCAGCAGATGCTTGTAGAAAGAGGGATGGTGAAGGCCATTCTGATGAGTCTCAGATGGAAACAGGGACCATGTTATTGCAAACTGAAGGAAAGGCAATTGTGTTATAAGGAGGTAAAGAGCTTGGTGGACTGCGTCTTTCCTGGTGTTTTGTGGAAGATAGAACTTGTGAGTGATGAAATTTGACTGAGGAAACATGTAGGCAAAGTGTTGAAAGTACAGCAAAGCTTCTCTTGAGTACTTACAGCAAAATGCAAGAAGAGAGAAATGACCTAAAGATGGACTTCTAATCACAAAAGACTCAGAGCTTAGAGAGTTGGGAGATGCTCAGCCTATTGACACAGAAAGGGTTGAGAAAGCTTATTCAGGGAAGAACATAGAGGGTATGGCTGGACTTGCTCGGGACAGAGGTGGGCTGGCCGTTTTCATCCAGCAGGGAGACTAGACAGCATCTCAACAGAGTCAACAGAGGCCGGGACTTGCCTCCGTGACAAGGGAGGATGGGCCCCAAGGCATCTCACGGCTCAGGGAGCAGCCCTCCCAGCACAGGCCCAGAGGGAAAGGGCACACAGGGCAGAATGCTCTCCTGAGGGCCCAGCTGCCCTGCACCCCTCCCATCTTGGCCTCCTCAGCAGCCCCAGGAGTGGCCTGGTGTGGCATGGGGTGACCCTGTATGATGGCCTGCACTCTGACCAGGGATGTGCACACCCCCAGGGCTGGGGGCAGGAGATTACACATGGTTACTTCCACTCAGAGTTGAAGGATGGAGGTGCCCAAAGCCTGTGGCAGAGGGCAATGTGTGGGGGTGGGGCGGCCCCAGACCGGAAGAGCCCCCGGCCTGCGATTCCAGCCCGGGAGGGTGCAGTGGGCTCTGCACAGCAAAGCCTCGGGGCAGGACCATCCCCCAGTGGTCCTCAAGGCTTTGGGCTCACTTAGGACCTGTCACCCTGCCTTCTTTCCCACTTCCCCTTTCAGAATGGGAATGTCCACCCTCTGCCTGGCCTTCCACTCTGTTCTGGAAGCACACAGCTTATTGCAACCAAGCAGGACCCTATAAGGGGGCCTTCCCAGGGCAGATGTGTTGCCCACATCCTCTGTTGTACATTTCCTGAGTGGTTTTACACACATGAAAGCCCCACCTCCACCAAATTGAAGGTGTTAATTACTTTATGATCATAAGCATGTAGTCCCCAGACCTACTGGAGCCTGAGGACTGATGATGTTAGCCTCCGAGACCCTACCCTGTTGCCATCAACCAGTGGGAGATGAGAGAGCCGTGCACGAGCTGACCAGAGAGCCATGCATGAGCTGATCACATACCCTGTGACCACTGCCCCCCTGCCCCAATGGCCTGGATTTTAAAAATGCTTTGCTGAAGGCTTCAGGGGTTCTAGATTTGGGGGGCACAAACTACCCATCTGTCCTTGTTCAGCCCTGCGGTAAACCTTTCTCTGCTCCAATGCTGATGTTTCGGTTCCTTTGGCCTCCCTGTGTGTCCATCGAGCACGTGAACTGGAGCTCAGTGCCACTGACTGTCTGGTTCCCCAGGCTCACGGCTGGAGAGGACTATGCTTCAGGGTGAATCCACCTCAGGTCTCCCCACATCTGATTTAGGGGAGACTTTGGAGTGGATGCTGGAGTGAGTTAAGATTTGGGAGCTGTTGGGATGGAGTGACTGTATTTTGCATGTGGGAAGGACACAATTTTGGGGGGCCAGAATGGGATGGGCTGTGTTCCCCTAAAATTCCTATGGGGCATTTAGGAGGTGGTTGGGTCAGGAGGGTGGAGCCTACATGAATGGGATCAATGCCCTTGTAAAAGAGACCCCCGAGAGCCCCAGGGCCCTTCCTCCACGTGAGAACACAGGAGTCTGCTCCCAAAGTGGGCCCTCACTGACCACGCAGTCTTGGACGTCCAGTCTCCAGAACCACCAACCACACAGTCTTGGATGGCCAGCCTCCAGAACTGTGAGAAATAAATGTCTGCTGTTTATGAGCCACCGAACATGGTCTTTGTATAGCAGCCAGGATGCACTGAGACAAGCAGTGAGCAGAGCTGGCCCTGCAGTCCTCAGGAGCTGCCTGGCACACCCCTTGTGGCAAAGGGGGCTTACGCGCGAGTGGCCTTTACAGGGCCACCTGCTGTCCTAGTCGGCAGCTTGCCAGACCTCACAGTCAGCGTCTCGGGGGAGCAGATCAGCAGGAAATGTTCCAGGTGACAGAAGAGGAAAAGAAGGCTCTGAGAATCTCACAACTGGGCAGCTAATCTGTAAGGGGACCGGGACTCTCCAGGGCTCAGTCCTGCAGCCAGGGTCCCCAACCTCCAGGACTTACTGCCTGATGATCAGCGGTGGAGCTGATGTAATAGTAATAGAGACAGAGGGCACAATAAATGTAATGCACTTGAATCATTCCAAAAACATTCCCCCATCCCGGTCCGTGGGGAAATTATCTTCCACGAAATTGGTCCCTGGTGCCAAAAGGTCAGGGACCACTGTTCTATGGGACA
This sequence comes from Bubalus kerabau, assembly GCF_029407905.1. Lineage (NCBI taxonomy): Eukaryota > Metazoa > Chordata > Mammalia > Artiodactyla > Bovidae > Bubalus > Bubalus kerabau. The sequence goes on along the minus strand of NC_073625.1, from coordinate 190,708,206 downwards.
AGTGACAGAAGGAGCAATAAAGGACTTGGTCTCAAGCAACTCAAGTGCGTTTGCCCATATTCACAGTTTTTGGATTCACACATGCCCATCTCAGCACACTCACTAGAGGCTTGTGCACATCTTCTCAATCCCAGCTGCCAACAGGTCCCTAGGAAACGTGTCAAACACCATTCCTCATACCCACCACTCATCAGACTTTGAAGGGCAAAGCGATGTGTAACCATTCCCATGCCCAGGGCAGGGGCAGTCTGGCCTGACCCTCCCCTTCCTCCTCTCCACCCACACCCTCCACACCATACCCAGAACCCTGCCCAACAGTCTAGGCCCTGGGAGAGTCCAGAAAACCAAGCTGACAATGAACTTACAACCCCTGCATCAAACCTTCTCTGGGGTTCTTTTCCCCAGAATCATACCATCAGTTGCTCTCTTCAGATCTCACCTAAAAGCAAATTTGGCCACCCTGTTTTATAGCAAAAATTCTCCATGAGCAGTTAGCAACCTCAGATATTCAGATGACACCATTCTAATGACAGACATTGAAAAGGAACTAAAGAGCCTCTTGATGAGGGTGAAAGAGGAGAGTGGAAAAGCTGGCTTAAAATTCAACATCCAAAAAGCGAAGAACATAGCAGCCAGTCCCATCACTTCATGGCAAATAGATGGGGAAACAATGGAAACAGTGACAGATTTTATTGTCTCAGGCTCCAAAATCACTGCAGACAGTGACTGCAGCTATGAAATTAAATACACTTGTTCCTTGGAAGAAAAGCTATCACAAACCTAGACAATGTATTAAAAAGCAGAGATACCACTTTGCCGACAAAGTTTGTATGGTCAAAGCTATGATTTTTCTTGTAGTCATGAACAGATGTGAGAGTTGGACCATAAAGAAGGCTGAGTGGGGAAGAATTGATGCTTTTGAACTGTGGTGTTGGAGAAGACTCTTGAGAGTCCCTTGGACTGCAAGGAGATGATTGACTGCAGTCAATCCTAAACGAAGTCAATCCAAAATATTCATTGGAAGGACTGATGCTGAAGCTGAAGCTCCAGTACTTAGGCCACCTGATGCAAAGAGCCACTCATTAGAAAAGACCCTGATGCTGGGAAAGATTGAGGGCAGGAGGAGAAGGGGGCAACAGAGGATGAGATGGTGGGATGACATCACCAACTCAACGGACATGAGTTTGAGCAAGCTCCGGGAGATGGTGAAAGACAGGGAAGCTTGGCGTGCTGCAGTCCGTGGGGTCACAAAGAGTTGAACATGATTTAGGGACAGAACAGCAACAACAATTAGCACAGCTATGTTGAGAAAACTCTAAAAGGAAATAACTTCCAAGAAGAGAGAGAATCTGACCACTAGGCCTGAATATTGGAGAAGGAAATGGCAACCCACTCCAGTATTCTTGCTGGAGAATCCCAGGGACAGAGGTGCCTAGTGGGCTGCCGTCTATGGGGTAGCACAGAGTTGGACAGGACTGAAGTGACTCAGCAGCAGCAGCAGCAGGCCTGAATATAGTAACAACATGCTGCTGCTGCTGCTGCCGCCGCCAAGTCACTTCAGTCGTGTCCGACTCTGTGCGACCCCATAGATGGCAGCCCACCAGCCTCCCCCATCCCTGGGATTCTCCAGGCAAGAACACTGGAGTGGGCTGCCATTTCCTTCTCCAATGCATGAAAATGAAAAGTGAAAATGAAGACGCTCAGTCCTATCCAACTCTTAGCGACCCCATGGACTGCAGCCTACCAGGCTCCTCCGTCCATGAGATTTTCCAGGCAAGAGTACTGGAATGGGGTGCCATCGCCTTCTCCAGTAACAACATGCTCACCTACAAATGTCATCCAGCACAAAACACTGACAAAACGTGAACCTGTGGCCCTAGAGAGGAGTGGGGGGCTGACAGGAGCACAGGGTGAATGTTCCCATGGGGACTCACCCAGACAGGGCTCCTCCTGGTACCCCACCCTCCCCATCCCAGAAGACTCACCGGTAAACAGCACCACGTGCTGGTCTGGGCACACTGGCTGCGGCCCTGTGTGCGCCCCCTCTCCACTCCTCTAACCCTGTAGCTGCTCCCTGAGCTCCTCCTCCAGCATCCTTTGAAATCCTGGCTGTGACAGCATTTCCAAGACTAAAAATAGCCACATGCGGGTGAAGGGCAAAGGAACCGCCAGCCACGGAACTGGGCCGGGAGGTCTTGGGGGCGCGGGTCAGAGGAAGAGCCTGAGATGACCAAGTCCCAGATGTCCCCAAGTCGCGACACGGCACCTGCGGACAGACCGCGCCCAGCCTTGTCGCAGCGCCTGCACCCCGCGCCGCAGTCCAGCGGACATCCGCACTCGGCCAGCCGCCTGCCTGCGGCAGCAGTCCCGCACCCCCGCAGCAGTCCCGCACCCCCGCTGCAGCCCCGCACCGCAGCCCGAGCCGCGCCCAGCCCAGCCCTCTGCACTCCGGCGCACTCACGCTTTGGAGCTTGCTGCAGTCTTCCACGACCCCCAGCTCCCGCGCCGCCCGCGCCCGGACCCAGCCGCATCCCTTGGCCCACGCACCCCAGCCTGGGCTCCGACCCTTGTGCCGGCTCGACCCTTCCCCTGGATCCTGGGGCATCCTGCCCTTGATACGCGCCTCCGCAGCACCTCGGTTCCCTCCACCCGGGCCGGCGTGCGTACCCACCCGCTGAGAGGCCCGCGCTCTCGCGTCACTCGAGCCGCCGCCTCCGCGGCTGAGCAGGACCGCAGCCCTGGCCCCGCGGGGCCCCCGCAGCGTGCTCCGCGTCACGGCTCCGGAGAGCGCAGTCCGCCCCGTCCCGCACTCCAGATCAGAGCTCAGGAGGAGAAACTAGCCCTTTGGAGCGCGGTCTGCCTCCCCAGATCCCCTCCCAAGAGGCTGGCGCTAAGTGTGAACCCGGAGGGCGTTCTCATCAAGTCCTAACCGCAGGGAGGTTGGGCGCAGGACTGTACGGGGGCTGTGTCGGAGAATGGGGGCCTGGAGACTGGGTGAACCACTTCCCCTATTGGTCTGCACCTGCCCTGCCCCATCTTCCTAGGGGCCCCGAGCCAGGAGCCCATTCCCTGTAAGGCAGGATCCAAGGCACCAGGAGGAGCTCCACACAGGGTTCACCCCAGCAGGTGCTGCCCTGGACCCACAGGTGCCTCATCTCCACCCTGGCTGCACCTTCCCAGTCCTCCTGACTGGAACACAGAGAGGACTGAATGCCGACTCCTGAAAAACTGATCGAAGCTTTTCCTACAACCCCAAATTCCCTCACCACAAATCTCTCACCCCACAGTGGCCCTCTGCTCTCTCTCCTTCCTGGCTGCCACCCCGTGCGGCCTCATGATCTAGGAAGTGAACAGGGTCCCATGCTTCCTCTGATTGCAAGGCCAAGGGCTGCCAGCTGACTCTCATTTCCTCCTCTGGGTGCATGGACGCAGTGTCTAGACTCCTGCCTAGAGCATCCTCCTCTGGAGGGCCTTTCGCCTCCATCTGCCTCTGCCTCTTTGCAAAGCTGCCAGGTGCATTGACCAAAGTGCCGCAGGTGCACTGGCCAATGGCTGGCCCCTGTCTCACTCGCCCACCACCCAGAGGTTTCCAAGCAGCTTGGGGTAAGTGTAAGAACCCATCAGAGCTCCTTGGACAGCACTCGATCGTTTTCTCAAGGTACTTTGCAGATGACTGGAGTCTGTCTTCCAAGGTGGTTGGCACCAGCAATGGTGGCTGTTACCCAACAGCTCTCATCTGCAGGGCTGCCCACTGCAGGGGCACAGCACCTAGGCATCATGGCTGGTCCGCCAGATTGCAACTCTGGTCGGTAGGACTTCACACTGCAGGGGCACAGGCTCCATCTGCCACAGCTGCATCCTCAGAGCAGCAGGAGCTCAGTGAATGGCCATCACAGGGGTTATCCTGCTACACGGACAGCCATAACCCCTAAGAGGCATCTCAGACCCTAGTCAACAGGTGAAGGAAGTGGAGACCCACCCGTGTCCGCAGCTGCTTGTTAGCAGCTCTGTCCACACTCTCGCCCAGGGCTCCTTCTCCAATGCCCTCTGGCCCGAGAGTCATCTCACGTCTAAAAGCATACTAAATGGAAGTTAATATTTCATGACACAGCAGTAACTGCAGAGCCGTCGGACAGGCTGGCTTTCATTTTCATGTATCCCAGGGCCTTCATGGAAATATCACTTAAGGCTGAGTATCTCATGAACCAGGCTTCTGACAAAACATTTGTGCCCACAGTGTCCCCCCTGGGGCTCCTTCCCTTCTAGAAAACCACATATTTCACAAGCAGGTCATGCTCCATAATTGCAAAAGCAATTATGAAACATCTTTTCCATGAAAATAAAAAGCAGGAACCATAGAGTACAAGATCATCAAGTACTGATCCTGATTGAGGGGTGTTTCAAGTTCAGATAAAGGAAATGCAGGGTAGAGGACTTTTTTCCAGCACAGACATCATGCCAAAAACATAAAGTCCCTTGCTCTGTCAGCCAGAGAAAACCACAGTCACTGAAAAAGTTACTAGCATGGCGCGCTCTTGTGAATAATACATTGAAATAGAGAGGCGAGGCTGTTGGCTCCTTGGAGGAAGAGCTGGGGAGGGTTGGCAGAGGAAGGTGGGGAGGGTCCAGGGGCTGGTACTCCCAGCCCCTAGACATGGTCTGCCTGTGGTGAGGCCTCATGAGAAGCCTAGAGAGGGGGTACAGACTTTTTTATAGCAGGCCAGATGGTAAATCATTAGGTTTTGCACCTCCATTTGAACTACTCAACTCTGTCCTTGAAGCCAGAGAGCAGCCATTGGCAAAACACAAGCAGGTAGGTCTGACTGTGTGCCAATAAAACTTTATTTACAAGAACAAGCAGAGGGCCTGGCTATGTGCCAATAAAACTTTATCTACAAAAACAGGCAGTGGCTGGATCTGGACTGTGGGCTGTAGGTTGCTGAACCCTGGTGGAGAGAGAGGATGAAAAGTAGTGGGCCTAATGCTGGGGGACAACATTGTTTTCCTTCATCACTTCATCGATGAGGTCAACAGATGGCCTCCATTCTAGAAATGTCTAATCAGAAAAGACTGACCAATGAAGTAAGTGGGTGTGGTGTGCTGCCCAGGAGGGTAAAGACTGTGGACACCCTAGTGGCTGAGTGCCATTCCAGAAAGTTCTACCAGATTGCCCATACATTCTGCAGTGACAGTGATAAGAATGGAGGTAGAAATGACCCAGAGAGTCAGGACATGGAATAAAATGAATAAACACAGGCCAGTCTTCTCTCTACAAGTCCTTTCTGTGCTTTGCCACAGAGTCCATCTGTCCATCTCGATGGCTTTCTGCACTGGCCAGGATCACTGTCAGCAGAGGAGGGCAGAAAGGCTCGATCACTCAGCCTGGGCCCCCCACATGCCAAGCACCATGCTAAGTTCCCACGACTGTTTGAAGACTTTGTGATCCAGTGTGGAAGGAAATCTTTTCACCCCCAGTGGATGATGAGGGAGCGGTGACTTGGGAACCTGCCAGGGCTGGCATCAAAGGCACCTGCAGACCCTGCATGTTCCTCAGCCAGTCAGCCCACGGGCACCTCCTGAAGCCTTGCTACAGGGAGACCATGTCTAGGTGCTGAGTCTCCAGGGAGAAGAGCCCAGGCCCGTAGTCCAGGGGGAGAACAGCATAAAGCACAGGGGACATAATAAACATTGAGGTCAGCAGGGCAGGAACTAGAGGTCACAGGGTTGTGGGAGGGTAGCTGGGAAGGCCTTTCTCAGCAGGGTGGATAGAGGAAGTGATCCACTTTTGAGGAAGTGATGGATCAAGCCATAACAATCAATGAAAGGCATCTGGATCCAGGGAAGAGCAGGTGCAAACTGAGGTGAACTCAGTCATATGTTTGAGGACCATCAGGAAGTGTGCCAGGGGATTGTGGCACGAGATGAGGGGAGGGGGTGAGGGCATATCACTCAGGGCCTTGGGGTCCCTGAAGTAGGTCCCCTAGTCTGATGCAATGTGTGGGACTGATCCTGTGCTGGTGGATCAAACCACAGTGAGCCCCAAGACTTTGGTACTGGCTGAGTCCCCACAGGCAGGAAGCTGAGCCAGCCCAGAACATGTCCATCCTGCTGGAGTGCATCACTGCCCAGTCTCTCCGAGGGACGATGCCATGTTCAGCCTCCATCCCAGCCACCATGGCCACACCCTGTTTGACCCACAGCCAGCACCAGGCTGGCTGAGGAAAGAGACTGACGGCCATCAATGGGCTGTCTTCCTGCTGTCCAGTGCCTCATCCGCGGTGGGTGCCCAGTGGCCTCACAGTGGGGTATGAGTATCTCCACCTGGAAGCCCACACTACCACCCCTTCCAGACCTCCCTGCCCCTGATTCTCCATCTCTCGCCTTGTGGTCCCCCCACCACCAGAGGGTCAGGCCATCCCTACCTGTCTGTGAGTCCACGCACAATCCAATGTCAGCACACTGCCCTCCACACAGAGCAGAGGGACAGGCGCTACACGTGGCAGCCAGACCCCTGGACCTCTTGCTCACCTACAGGTCTTGCTGGTGTGCCAAGGTGGCAAGGCTGTTTCCTTTCATTGGTCCTACACCTGGTAACCTTGAGACATGAGGGTCGTCACCCCAGACCAAGATGGGGATCGCTCACTACTGGCTGGAAAAGTAGTGGATCCACAGCTCCTTGATCCCTCTCAGTACCATGTGTGCCCACGGCACAGGCAGTGAGCATCTACAGAGCCCGCCGAGTTGCTCCTGTGAAATTCAGATGTGGGGGTGCTGATGCATATGTGTCAGTACCACAAGGAATAAACCATCCTTTGTCTCTGACCCAGGAATTGCAGTCTCCTGCCGGCACTCACAAAGGAGTAACAGGCTGACTCACTAGCCTGCTAGAGGGATGAAGGGCTTCCCTGGCGGCTCAGATGGTAAAGAATCTGCCTGCAATGCAGGAGACCAGGTTCAATCCCTGGGTTGGGTAGGGACTGGCAACCCAGTCCAGTACTCTTGCCTGGAGAATCCCATGGACAGAGGAGCCTGGGGCAGGTTACAATCCATAGGGTCGCAAAGAGTCTGGACTGAGGGAGACATTCTGCAGCTAGCACTGAGCCAGCCAACCTTCACCAGCTGATCAGAGGAGCCCCCGTGTGGCCACATGGGCTAGTAAACCAGTGCAGGTGGCATGTGGGTCTGGAACACCTATACTCCAGCTGGCCGTGCTCTCTGCCCAAACTCCTCACACTGGTTCTACTCACTTAAGAGAACCCACTGTACAGCAGAACCCAGGCATGGATGAGGGGGTTCGGGCCAAGACTTGACTTATAAACCCTTCACAACACCACAGTTCAGTTCAGTCGCTCTCTTGTGTCCGACTCTTTGCGACCCCATGAATCGCAGCACGCCAGGCCTCCCGGTCCATCACCAACTCCCGGAGTTCACTCAGACTCACGTCCATCGAGTCAGTGATGCCATCCAGCCATCTCATCCCCTGTCGTCCCCTTCTCCTCCTGCCCTCAATCCCTCCCAGCATCAGAGTCTTTTCCAATGAGTCAACTCTTCACATGAGGTGGCCAAAGTACTGCAGTTTCAGCTTTAGCATCATTCCCTCCAAAGAAATCCCAGGGCTGATCTCCTTCAGAATGGACTGGTTGGATCTCCTTGCAGTCCAAGGGACTCTCAAGAGTCTTCTCCAACACCACAGTTCAAAAGCTTCAATTCTTTGGTGTTCAGCCTTCTTCACAGTCCAACTCTCACATCCATTCATGACCACAGGAAAAACCATAGCCTTGACTAGACGGACCTTTGGTGGCCAAGTAATGTCTCCGCTTTTGAATATGCTATCTAGGTTGGTCATAACTTTCCTTCCAAGGAGTAAGGGTCTTTTAATTTCATGGCTGCAGTCACCATCTGCAGTGATTTTGGAGCCCAGAAAAATAAAGTCTGACACTGTTTCCACTGTTTCCCCATCTATTTCCCATGAAGTGATGGGACTGGATGCCATGATCTTCGTTTTCTGAATGTTGAGCTTTAAGCCAACTTTTTCACTCTCCTCTTTAACCTTCATCAAGAGGCTTTTTAGTTCCTCTTCACTTTCTGCCATAACGGTGGTGTCATCTTCATATCTGAAGTTATTGATATTTCTCCAGGCAATCTTGATTCCAGCTTGTGCTTCTTCCAGTCCAGCATCTCTCATGATATACTCTGCATATGAGTTAAATAAGCAGGGTGACAATATACAGCCTTGAGGTACTCCTTTTCCTATTTGGAACCAGTCTGTTGTTCCATGTCCAGTTCTAACTGTTGCTTCCTGACCTGCATACAGATTTCTCAAGAGGCAGGTCAGGTGGTCTGGTATTCCCATCTCTTTCAGAATTTTCCACAGTTTATTGTGATCCACACAGTCAAAGGCTTTGGCATAGTCAATAAAGCAGAAATAGATATTTTTCTGGAACTCTCTTGCTTTTTCCATGATCCAGCAGATGTTGGCAATTTGATCTCTGGTTCCTCTGCCTTTTCTAAAACCAGCTTGAACAACTGGAAGTTCACGGTTCACATATTGCTGAAGCCTGGCTTGGAGAATTTTGAGCATTACTTTACTAGCATGTGAAATGAGTGCAATTGTGTGGTAGTTTGCGCATTCTTTGACACAGCCTTTCTTTGGGATTGGAATGAAAACTGACCGTTTCCAGTCCTGTGGCCACTGCTGAGTTTTCCAAATTTACTGGCATATTGAGTGTAGCACTTTCACAGCATCATCTTTCAGGATTTGAAATAGCTCAGCTGGAATTCCATCACCTCCACTAGCTTTGTTCGTAGTGATGCTTTCTAAGGCCCACTTGACTTCACATTCCAGGATGTCTGGCTCTAGGTCAGTGATCACACCATTGTGATTATCTGGGTCATGAAGATCTTTTTTGTACAGTTCTTCTGTGTATTCTTGTCACCTCTTCTTAATATCTTCTGCTTCTATTAGGTCCATACCATTTCTGTCCTTTATCGAGCCCATCTTTGCATGAAATGTTCCCTTGGTATCTCTAATTTTCTTGAAGAGATCTCTAGTCTTTCCCATTCTGTTGTTTTCCTCTATTTCTTTGCATTGATCACCGAGGAAGGCTTTCTTATCTCTTCTTGCTATTTTTGGAACTCTGCATTCAGATGCTTATATCTTTCCTTTTCTCCTTTGCTTTTCACTTCTCTTCTTTTCACAGCCTCCCCAGACAGCCATTTTGCTTTTTTGCATTTCTTTGCCATGGGGATGGTCTTGATCCCTGTCTCCTGTACAGTGTCACGAACTTCATTCCATAGTTTATCAAGCACTCTATCTATCAGATCTAGGCCCTTAAATCTATTTCTCACTTCCACTGTATAATCATAAGGGATTTGATTTAGGTCATACCTGAATGGTCTAGTGGTTTTCCCTACTTTCTTCAATTTCAGTCTGAATTTGGTAATAAGGAGTTCATGATCTGAGCCACAGTCAGCTCCTGGTCTTGTTTTTGTTGACTGTATAGAGCTTCTCCATTTTTGGCTGCAAAGAACATAATCAATCTGATTTCGATGTTGACCATCTGGTGATGTCCATGTGTAGAGTCTTCTCTTGTATTGTTGGAAGAGGGTGCTTGCTATGCCCAGTGCATTTTCTTGGCAAAACTCTATTAGTCTTTGCCCTGCTTCATTCCGTATTCCAAGGCCAAATTTGCCTGTTACTCCAGGTGTTTCTTGACTTCCTACTTTTGCATTCCAGTCCCCTATAATGAAAAGGACATCTTTTTTGGGTGTTAGTTTTAAAAGGTCTTGTAGGTCTTCATAGAACCGTTCAACTTCAGCTTCTTCAGCATTACTGGTTGGGGCAAAGACTTGGATTACTGTGATATTGAATGGTTTGCCTTGGAAACGAACAGAGATCATTCTGTCGTTTTTGAGATTGCATCCAAGTACTGCATTACGGACTCTTTTGTTGACCATGATGACTACTCCATTTTTTTCTGAGGGATTCCTGCCTGCAGTAGTAGATATAATGGTCATCTGAGTTAAATTCACCCGTTCCAGTCCATTTGAGTTTGCTGATTCCTAGAATGTCAACATTCACTCTTGCCATCTCTTGTTTGACCACTTCCAATTTGCACACCGGACAAAATACAGGAAATGCAGCAGTTAAACTACTGTGGGGATGCTTTTCTCTTTTATAACCCCTGTATTGTCTTTATAATAAAGATAGCTGGGCGACAGCAAAATTCCACTCTCCCCCACTGGATCAGGGCCCCTGATTGTGCCAGGAGTCCCTCGTACAGGCAAGTCCTCCACCAGTCTCCAGGACCCTGGGCTTCGGATATTGCCGTGACACCTTGGCAAAGCCACCTCTGACCCTTGTGAAAGAAAAAAAATGATCCTGACACTTGTTAAAAGGGTAAGGAAGACTTTATTCAAGACTATTGCACTTAGAGACAGACTGGGCTCAACTCCAAATTCAACAAGGACTAGGGGGATTTACAGAAAAGGAGCAGTGAGGGGCAAGTGGATGGAAAGTTACTAGGATTCCAACCTAGAGAGCATATTAAAAAGCAGAGACTTTGCCAACAAAGGTCCATCTAGTCAAGGCTATGGTTTTTCCAGTAGTCATATATGGATGTGAGAGTTGGACTATAAAGAAATCTGAGAGCAAAGAATTGATGCTTTTGAACTGTGGTGTTGGAGAAGACTCTTGAGAGTCCCTTGGACTATAAGGAGAGCCAACCAGTCCATCCTAAAGGAAACCAGTCCTGAATGTTCATTAGAAGGACTGATGTTGAAGCTGAAACTCCAATACTTTGGCCACCTGATGTGAAGAGCTGACTCATCTGAAAAGACCCTGATGCTGAGAAAGATTGAAGGCAGGAGGAGAAGGGGACAACAGAGGATGAGATGGTTGGATGGCATCACCGACTTGATGGACCTGAGTTTGAGTGAACTCCGGTAGTTGGTGATGGACAGGGAGGCCTGGTGTGGGGCATTTCATAGGGTCGCAAAGAGTCTGACAGGACTAAGCGACTGAACTGAACTGAACTGAACTGAGGAGACCTCAAGGGCGGAGGATCTTACAAACGACAGGCCAAGAATATTACATACCACTTGTGAGGGAGGGAAGAGCAACAAAATCAGACAATGAGGGTGCGCAGAGATCAGGGTGGGGATAACAACAGGATCTTTGCTGAGACTGTGCTGGTCAGGCCAAACACAGGACCAGGGTCCAGTGGGAAAGGCGTCAGAGCAGAGGCTGAGTTTGGTCTTGTCACCTCTGAGGTCTGAGATCTCGGACGCCTGTCTTAATGTACTTTGCAGCCCAAGCAACCCTTTGATTTCTAAAATGTCTGACTACTTGTGAGGTCTCTTGTTACCTTTGGTTCCTGCCTTCTTTCCTTAAACGCTGAGAGGGAGAGGAATCAGCGCAGCCCTAGAACTCTTCTAGATTTCTCGTTTCAAAGCTTCAAATCTTCCTAATTCAAGGCAGTTAAGAGAGTTGGTGATGGATAGGGAGGCCTGGCGTGATGCTGTTCATCGGGTCGCAAAGAGTCGGACACTACTTAGCGACTGAACTGAACTGAAAGAGACCATCACTTCTAACTCACCAGCCTCGGGGCCAGGACTGGGGCCCGGGGTTGGAGTTCGGGGTTCGGGGTGGGGATGGGGACCTGGCTTAGGATCCAGGACTCGGGTGAGGTCTCTCGTAGCCGACTGGCGCCTCCAGTCCAGTCGCCGCAGAGCTACGTCAGAGCCCTGCGTCACCATCACTGCGCACGCGCAGGACGAGGCACGCGTCTCCAGGGGCTGGTCGGAGCAGGTGGGGGAGGAGCCAAGACGCGAGGCGGAAGCCCAAGCGGCCCCACTGCACTCGCGCCTGCCCGTCCCCTCAGAGGGGGCCAATGGGCTCTCAGGACGCGCACCTAACGATGCGGGCCCCGCCCCTTGGAGACGCGCGCCGGCCTGACCAACATCCGCCGAGGTAGCGAGAGATTTGAGAGTTCTGCCGGGGTCTGGGGTTCTGGCGGCCCGCCGCCATGAAGCTGACGCGGAAGATGGTCCTGTCCCGGGCCAAGGCCTCGGAGCTTCACAGCGTCAGGAAGCTCAACTGCTGGTGAGGACCAGAGGCCAGAGCCCGTCCCCGCGCGTCCTCCCCGCTGCCCGGCAACCCTTCCCCGGACCCCCGCCCTGGGGCATGGCTGGGAAGAGCTTTCTAGAAGTGGAGACCCCTGTCCTGAACCTCCGCCCTGGAGCGGGGACCCCTGCCCGCCACCTCTTCTCTGGAGCGGGGACTGCAAGGGCCTGCGGAGGATGCAGAGGGGTTCGAAATCTAGGAGGGGCACCTGGGCCTCACTTTCTTGGCCCATGTCTGGTCCGCCCAGCTTCTGGGAAGTGTTGCATAAGCTCACGGGGCCTTTGGCAAGACCATTCCAGAATTTTCATCTCTCCTGACCGGGTGGTATTTCACACACAACTCCAAACCTGCCCTCCTTGCACAGGACAATTGGAATTCCCTTGAAGACTGGCTCTTGGGCTTCTAGATGGCTATAGTGGGGCAGACAGTTCTCTGTAGAGAGGTGACTTTTCTGAAATTGCCAGCAGCCCTGGGAGCCAAGCCTGCTGATGAGATGGGAGATCAAGGTGGCTAACACCCTTTTTAGGGCAAAGAAAGGAAACTGAGGCTCCATCAAAGTGATGTTTCGGTAAACACTGTTGTAATTGAGTCCTGGGTAGGGATGCATTGTCCCCAGGGAACTCACTGTCTAGGAGGTAATGGTTAGAGATACAGGTGCTGTGGGGTCAGTGCAGCCTCAAAGACAGGGTGGCCAGGGCTAGCTGAGCCAAGGAAGGACCAGCAGTGCTCCTGGAACTCCTGAAAGGTCTGCCCGTGTTCACTGGGGACTCCAAGCAGGGCTCCGAGCGCCTCCGTGCCCTGGACAGCTCAGGTGGCGCTCAGCCAGAAGCGGACGATCCTCCTGGTGGTGGCAGGCAGATTGACTGCAGTGAGATCTGCCTGCTCATTAGAAGCCTTTCTCTCTGCCCCGCACATCTGGTATTTTGGCCACAGCATTCGTGTCATTTGTTTTCAACAATGCATGCCTTTGTTCTGCGTGAGCAATCAGCCTTCCCCTCGGGAGGGAGGCACAACGAGCACATTTCAGGCTTTCTGAAGTGTGTTTCATAAGTCATAAGTTCAGCCTTTGAACTTGTCCTGTTGCAAAGACTCCCTTGTTTATGTATGTTAGGGAATTATCCCTGGGCACAGCAGCCTTGAGCATGAGTGAGTCTTTGTGTCCTTCAGACGGGGCAGCCTCTGCCACTGCTTAGTCTGAAGACCAGCCACCAGCATCAAATGGTTTTGTCCAAAATCAACCTGGAAATGATTTTGGGCACCTTTGTCAGTTGTCTGAGAAAGTTTTCTTTTACTTGGTCATTGAAATCATATACTGTTTTTTTTTTCTCACGTGTAGATTCTTTTTTAAAAACTCAGGTGTTTAATTTTTGGCTGCGCTGGGCCTTTGTTGCTACCTGCAGGTTTTTTTCTCTAGTTGTGGCAAGCGGGGGCCATACGCCAGTTGCAGTACGTGGGCTTTTCTCATCTCGGTGGCTTCACCTGTTGCGGAGCACGGGCTGCAGGCGCGTGGGCTGCAGCTCATGGGCTCTAGAGCACAGGCTCTGTAGTTGCGGTGCACAAGCTCAGTTACATGTGCAATCGTCCCAGACCAGGGATGGAACCCATGTCACCGGCACTGGCAGGCCGATTCTTATCCACTGTACCACAAGGGGAGTCCAAAGTCGTAGACTCTTAAAGTTTGTAGGCGTTTGTCATTAATTTTTGTTTTTAGTTTTTTTATTCAACTTGGACAAACTAAAAGTGCATATGTCTTTTCTTTCCCCAGGGGCAGCCGTCTCACTGATGTAAGTACCATGCGGGTCATCTCCAAATGGTCCCTGATCCCTGGGAGGAAGGTTAAGTGGACAGACCCACACCCATCCCATCCAGGTCCCCGTCCATTTGTTACTTTAGCAGCTTTAGCAAGGAAGAGCCACTTGTGAAAAGAAGTTATGTAGCCCCAAGTTAATTCCAAAGTCCCTTCACACATATTCCTGCGGATGAGAAGCAGGCCTCACGGAGGAGGGGGCTGATCCAGGATGCAGACCTCTCCCACCTGAGGAAGGGCCCCACGTGCTTGGTTGACTTTAGAACAGTGCACTTGGCTTGGGGGAGGGGGTCTTCTTAAACTTTTTTTAATAGATTCTTGGACTTGATGTCCCTAAGGAGTTTCTTCACTTCAGCCCCTTCCCTGGTCAGATCCATCTTCACCCCCTATTCCCGTGGCAGGAAGAGATGAGGGCCGGGCAGGGGCAGAGAGAGGAGCTGGGTGGAGCGGAGTGTCTGTGACTCGGTTTCTTCCCAACTCCACCCCCGACCCCAGCCCCCAGTCCTGGGATGAATGTCTCCAGCTCACACAGAGTGGGGTGCCCAGCAGTTGGTTCTTATCAACTTCTGTTTTGGAACTTGAACTGTACCTATCCTGAAAAGCAAAGTTGGACATGCTGAGTGTCGGAGCCCTCCAGAAAAGCCTGTTGCGCCTGATTCTGTAGCAGCAAAAACAAGGCAAAACACTACTGTAACAGAAAACAGATCCAGTGCACATGTGAAGCATTCTGACCAGACAGCTTGTTGATGTCAGGAGCTCCCTCTGGCCCCATGCCCGCTGTCTGGCAGACAGACACACACATACTCGGGGCTCCACTGCTCATCAGTCTTGCAGGTTATGGGTCTTCATGGACCAGCTTGTGCCCCACTGCCCCTTTCCCCTAAGTCAGTGTTAACGTGTTCTCAGGTCTAGTTTTGAGCATGTCTCCATATCAGAACAGCTCTGTTGGCAAGAAGGGGCTTCTGTCCTTTCCTTGGATGTCAGGGACAGTAGGGAGAAAGGCTGTCTGCCATTGAGGTCTCCTCACTGAGGTCCTTTGAGGATATCTACAATTAGAAACGCCACATCTCGATGGCTGGCAGCGTTTGGTGGTAATGATGCTGGTTCGAGTTGTGGAGAGGGTGCCATCTCCATCAGGCAGAGGGGATGTCTGGGCTGCAGAGGGGAGCGGGCTGCAAAGCCCTGCGTGTTCCTAGTCGGAAGGGGGGAGGCTCCTCCGCTTGGGCCCTTGTCAGGGGGTGGGCAGCAGCTCCCCCTGGGTTCTTTTGGCTGCTGGAGGGATGTGATGTCACATGCCAGCATCCTGTGATGATTGCAGTCACGTTCTTTTCCTTCATAGATCTCCATATGCCGGGAAATGCCCAGCCTGGAAGTGATCACCCTCAGGTACCGAACCCTGGCTGGCCACCCCTCCTAAGTCACCGGGGCTGGAAGATGAGGAGAGTGTCCAGATCCCTCCCGTGGGCTGGTCAATAACCTGAATAACTGATTATCCTTTGATAACTCCCATCCTTGGTCTGGGAGGCCTGCTTTTGCAGGCTACACCGAGGTAGCACCAGGGCTTGGCTACTCCTTAACTCTGCCCTTCTACCAGGAGGGCATCCAGGCCTCCCCCGAGCTTGGCCCCCCCCCCCAGTCCCTGGGTCATGGGGTGCCACCCTAGGGTGGCTGTGTCTGTCCCAGCACCCCCAGTGCCAGCCTTGTCTCCGTCCTGGTTCCATCAGTGCCCGGAGCTCTGCCAACTTCCCTGCACTGCATGGTCTGTCCTTGATAATAGTCACTCTTCCAGGGTCATACACCTTTTAACAGACTAAAAAAACCTTGAATGAGCCAAATGCTGCCTTTGGGGCTCCAGGCTCTGGGTGGGGTGGGGGCATTTGGAAGGTGAGGGAAGGAGGAAGTCTCTCCCCACCTGAACTCTGACCCACCCACTCTGGGTCTGGGGAGGAGGCTGCCCCTGCAGATGTTGGAGTGCTTTCTGCAGGTCCCCATGTGTAAACCTTGTGGAGATTGAAGTGCTGCAATGAAGGCTAACTCCTTGCTTGGCAGCTCAGAAGGTCTCGGGACTCGCCCTGTGTGTGGGGTTGCAGGCCCTGGGTCCCATGCAGGTCCTGAGACTTACCTTCCTCGTCACACTGGCCACCCTGTCCTTCCTGACCCTGCTTGTTCTTGTGCCTTCAGTGGTCACCCTGGGTGCCTTCTGCCACCCCCTTGTGCTCACCCACCTCTGGCCCTGGCCCGACAGGCTGGGGCTGGCAGCTGCTTGCGGGATGAAAGAATGAATGAAGGAGTGGGCCCGGAGCCCCTCTCCCGGCCTGGGTCCAGCTCAGCCCTTGTGCCTCGGCTCCCCCAGCTGTAAGACAATGACTGTGAGCGGGGGGACGAGGAGGAGTGGATGCAGTGGGGAAGACGGAGCAGCCAGTGTGTGCAAGCGCCTGGCGTCTGCCGTCACTTACCTGTCAACGATTGTCAGTGAAGTTGTCAGGGGGATGTGCGCCTAGAAGGCCTTACCTGACAAAAAAGGCCTTATCTTTCATTCCCCAAATAGTTGGAAACTTGGATCAGGTGTGGACTTAACCCCGTCTCTGCCGAGCGCTATCTGAGGGCTCTGGGGCAAGTCCCCGGCCTCTGAGCCAAGGCCCCTCGTACCGCAGTGGTTCTCATCACTGCGGCCCGAAGAGGGACAGTGCCCCAGGGCTGTGACCTGGACTCCTAGCCTTTCTGGAACTGGGGGGCCCCGCAGCTAAGCCACTGACCCCAGGCCACTGGGCGGCAGTCCTGTGCAATGACATCGTTTTGGTTTGGTCTCAGTGCCCGTGGGTGGGAAGGCTTAGTCTGGTCTGGCTGCTCTAATGGGATTTCACAGGCATTTGTCCCTCATAGTTCGGAGGCCATAAGTCCAAGACCAGTGTCTGGTGAGGGCGCCCTGTGTCCTCACCTGGTAGAAGGTTCGGACAGCTCTGGGGGTCCATTTCATAATGGCGCTGGCCCCACTCATGGGGGCCCCACCTCCTCACACCACCACACTGGGGGTCAGGATCACAATGTGTGGATCTGGGGACACAGTCGGTGTGTAGCAACAGCTATGGGAGGCCATAGCCCAATGGTCAAGGAGGGGTCTCTCGACCCCTGCCAGCTCAAGCCCTCGACCTCAAGCCTCCACCCTGATGGTCTGTGTGGCTCCCTCATCGCGAGGATCCCAGAGCCCGGGTTCACTTGTGCTGAGATGGTAGCACCCTTGTCCCGCTGCTTCAGTGAGTGTCGGGTGTGGTGGGAGTGACCCTAGGGGTGAGTGAGGACATCCCTGCCCAGCCCAGCCCAGCATCCAACGGAGAGTGGTCCAGACAGTCTGGCAGGACGGGCAGATCCCCCCACGGCCTAAGGCTTATGGTCAGCCACCCCCCTCAAACTGAGCCTGCATTCATGGCTGGTCCATCTGGGTGTGCAGGTGACTCTGCTCTGTCAGCTCAAACCTGCAGGTCTCTGCCTGGTGTCTGGATGATTTCCTCTTTCCAGTTCACTCAGTTGAATCCTGTAGTTAAATCTTTTGTGAACATGGGGTTTGGAAATTCAGTGTTCAGGTCTCGGTCATGTGAGGCTTGAATGGGCTTGCTTAGGTTCATTGTGGGTTTTCCTAGCTACTGCCCATTTTGGGCTCACTGGCATGTCCCATGGAGTCCTCAGTCCCCTGTCCTGTCGGGACTCCCACCCCGACATGGACTCCTCGCAGCCTCAGCAGAGTAGGGGCTGTCACTCCCACTGCAGCTGGAGGGTAAAGCTTTCTCTTGGGCATGGGGGCTCCCTTGCCCTCCACCCTAAGGCGAGGGCAGGTGGGCACCAGCAGGCAGTGCCCGTCTGCGTGGTGCGGTGGGGGCCCTGGACCGGCGCTGACGGCCGCATCCACGCAGTGTCAACAGCATCTCCAGCCTGGAGCCCATGAGCCGCTGCCGGCAGCTGAGTGAGCTGTACCTGCGCAAGAACAGCATTCCCAGCCTCGCAGAGCTCATCCACCTGAAGGGCCTCCCGCGCCTGCGGGTGCTCTGGCTGGCCGAGAACCCCTGCTGTGGCACCTGCCCCCACCTCTACCGCATGACAGTCCTGCGCACCCTGCCGCAGCTGCAGAAGCTGGACAACCAGGGTGGGTGCCCTTATATCCCCCTGCCCCCATCACAGGTGCCCGAGAGGCCGGCCTCCTGAGGGCTGAGCCACCTCTCCAAAGGGGACTGCACTGAGCCAAGGGGACAGCCAGGCTGGGCCGGGTGGGCTCATGTGCAGTGAGGCCACTGATGCTTCTGCACCACCCCCCAGCTGTGACGGAGGAAGAGGTGTCCCGGGCGCTGATGGAGGGAGAGGAGGTCACGGCCCCCAGCAGAGAGGACTTGGGGAGCGGCCCACCCGAGCTGTCCTACACCCTGAGTGCTGTGGACGCCGCCACTGAGACGACACAGGATCCTCTGAACCTTGGCAAGGGGGAGGCCAGGTATGGCCCTTGGGCCTCCCCAGCCCTCCCGCAACTGCACTTCTGGGACTGGGGGTGGGGGGGTGTGTGCTTGTTTCTGGTCTGGCTCTGGGCCCCAGCCTGGTGTCAGCTGCATGGCTGAGAGAAGGCCCAGGGCAGGGAGCTCGTGCCAAGTGTAAGACCAGCCCTCCTGGGGAGCAGTGGACTCAGGCAGTGAGCTGGTGGAGGTATGGGGCCGGCTGCGCCGAAGGGAAGCCCTGTGACCCTGGCCACCCGAGCCACTGGTCAGGAGTCCTGGGGATGACAGGGTGTGCAGGCCGAGGAAGGGCCCTTTCTGACCCACAGGGTACCTCAGCTGATGGGTGTTTATGGGCAGAAACTGGACGTGGGGAACATGGTGAAGACCACTGTTCTCAGTGGGGCACAGGCCAGGCATCCACTCGCAAATGAGGGCCACCTGCTGGCTCTCCCACAGCATGGCAGGAGGGCGCATGGCTGTCCCTCAGCATGGGAGGAGGGCGCGTGCCTCTCCCACGTGGCAGGAGGGGGTGTGGCTCTTCCACGACGTGGCAGGAGGGCACGTGGCTCTCCTGTGGCCTGGCAGGAGGGCATGTGGCTGCCCCACAGCGTGGCAGGAGGGGGTTTGGCTCACCTGCAGTGTGGGAGGAGGGTGCGTGGCTGCCCCACGGCATGGCAGGAGGGCATGTGGCTCTCCCGTGGCGTGGCGGGAGGGCACATGGCTGTCCCTCAGCGTGGGAGGAGGGTGTGTGCCTCTCCCACGTGGCAGGAGGGGGTGTGGCTCTCCCACAGCATGGCAGGAGGGCGCGTGGCTGTCCCACAGCATGGGAGGAGGGCGCGTGCCTCTCCCACGTGGCATGAGGGGGGGTGTGGCTCTTTCACGACATGGCAGGAGGGCACGTGGCTCTCCTGTGGCCTGGCAGGAGGGCACGTGGCTGCCCCACAGCATGGCAGGAGGGGGTTTGGCTCACTGCAGTGTGGGAGGAGGGTGCGTGGCTACCCCGCAGCATGGCGGGAGGGTGTGTGGCTCTCCTGTGGCGTGGTGGGAGGGCACATGGCTGTTCCTCAGCGTGGGAGGAGGGTGTGTGCCTCTCCCACGTGGCAAGAGGGGGTGTGGCTCTCCAGCGGCATGGCAGGAGGGCACGTGGCTGCCCCGAGGTGTGGAAGGAGGGGACGTGGCTCTCCTGCAGCGTGGGAGGAGGGCCCGTGGCTGTCCCGCGGCATGGCGGGAGGGAGGTGTGGCTGTCCCGCGGCGTGGTGGAAGGGGGCGTGGCTGTCCCGCAGCATGGCTCTCCTGCGGCCTGGGAGGAGGGCGTGTGCCTCTCTCACGTAGCAGGAGGGGGTGTGGCTCTCCCGCGGCATGGCAGGAGGGCACGTGGCTGCCCCACGGCGTGGCAGGAGGGGACATGGCTGTCCTTTGGCGTGGGAGGAGGGCACGTGGCTGCCCCGTGGTGTGGCGGGAGGGTGCGTGGCTGCCCCGTGGAGTGGTGGGAGGGGACCATGGCTCTCCCGCAGCGTGGCGGAAGGGGCGTGGCTGCCCTGCAGTGTGGCAGGAGGGCGCGTGGCTGCCCCACTGCGTGGGAGGAGGACGCGTGGCTCTCCCGCGGCGTGGCGGGAGGGGGCGTGGCTCTCCCGTGGTGTGGGAGGAGGGCGCGTGGCTGCCCCTCGGCTGGCAGGAAGGTGTGTGGCTCTCCTGCGGCATGGCGGGGAGGGGGCGTGGCTGTTCCGGCGGTGTGGCGGGAGGGGACGTGGCCCTCCCGCGGCGTGGCGGGAGGAGGCGTGGCTGTCGCCTGGCAGGGGTTAGCTGCAGGTCCCCCTCCATGTCCGGGGCTCACATGTCGTGTGTGTTAGTGCCCCATTCTGTGTGAGCTCCGGGGGAGGGAGGTGACCCCAGGGCTGAGAAAAGTTGTGCTGCCCCACCTCCCTGTCCACTGCTCTCAACCCCCAGAAGCAGAGTCTGGAGTGGCGGTTTCCCTGCAGATGGGTAGGGTCTACTTTTAGGAGTCTTTTCCTCCCTGTGCCCTGGGGCACCGGGCCCGGACCCACGGATGTGTGGACAGCGAGGGCTGGGCTCCAGTCGCCTCAGGCCTCACGCCCCGCTGTCCTCCTCCTGCCAGCAGCGACCAGGGGCAGCTTGGCCTGAAGCCCACCTCCCTGGACCGGTTTCCTCCATTCTCACAGCAGGAGGCCGCAAGCAGTCGCACGAGCAGAGTAAGTGTGATGAGGCCACCTGGTGGGAGGTGGCCCTGGTTCCCCTTCCACAGAGTGTGGACACTGGGGGCTGAGAGCTGAGGGATGGGGCTGGAGACACTGCAGTGAAGTGCAAAGCCAGGCCCCAGGGGGCGGGAAGCCAGCCATCTGGGTCCAGTGTCTGCGTCCAGATCTAAGCTGGTTGGACATGGCGAGCAGAGAGGGGGTGCCTTTGTGGGCAGTGGGGTCCCCAGCGCAGGGGGCTGTGCTGAGGGCGGTCCTGGGGGGTGGGAAAGGCGCTGTGGCAGTGCTCAACTCAGAGAGATTGCTGCCTGGGAAGAGCCCTCCCGCCTGCGTCGGAAGTGGGGATGCTCCAGTAGGGGCAGGGGCAGGGTGGTATCCCTACGCGGGGACCACGCAGCGGGCCCCCGGGCTCCACAGGCTTCCTTGTGAGGATCACGGGTGTTGGCTGAACGTAGGGGGCAGCGGGGGTACATCAGTGAAGACCAGCTCCCTCCAGGGTCTCCTCCATCTGCTGCTCAAGTCACTGTGGCTTGTGTCTGGCCTCATCCCTGCTCACAGGCCGCCCTACCCCCGAAGGGTGGAGCCATTTCTCCCTCTGTGTCCTCTGGCCGGCACAGCAGCTTCCCTGTGTGCCCCCTCTTTCCAGCAGGTTCAGAGTCATCCCCTGACCGGTCTTTGGCAGGGAGAACTTGGAGAGGACCTCGCCACCCGGGCACGGGGGGCGGGGGCTGTCCAAACAGGACTGGGGTCTGTGGGGGCAGACGGGACCCCTGGCACCTGCTCCAGCCCCTGCTTGGCCTGACCCACGCCATAGGGTGCTGTGACCTCCCTGTGGGCTCACAAAGGCTGGCGCTACGTCCAGGCAGGGCTGCCCAAAGCCACAGCAGGGCCTCCCCCACTCATTTGTGCAGCGATGGCTTGAAATGGGCGCAGAGTTTACCAGAGGTGCAGAGTTGGACACACTGAGGCCCGTCCCCACCAGAAGGCATCCCCCCCAGGGCTGTGGTGGGTGTGACCGTGGGCCGAAGGCCAGTCCAGAGAGCAGTCAGTGGGCCTGTGGCCAGTCTCCCTCCCCTGGCCCCGCCCCAGTGGGCCACTGCCCCCTGGGACCACAGCCTGCTCTTGCGCGAGGTGGCTGTGCGGGACAGCTCCGGGTCCCTGCACACACCTTCCACACATTTCAGGAGGAGCCCGAGGTGTGTACTATCGCGGGTGGCAGGTCTGCCCAGCGGCTGGGCTGAGGCCAGGAGCTCCCACTCCACCCCCATGGCAGGGCCTCTGCCGAGGAGAGTGGACCAGGGACTGAAGGTTCTGGTTCAACTCCGTGCCTGCCGTAGATACATACAGAAGACTATCACACCTGCTCAAGCAAGATGCTGGTTCTGAAAGCAGAGGACAGAAGGGTCTGGCCCTGCTTCCAAGGGTCCCTGTGGTCACCCAGGCTGGGTGACCCTGAGGCATCCAGCCCCCCACAAGCTTCTGAGTGCGGGTGCTGGTGGCCAGGAAGACCTGGGGACCTGGGGAGCTAGCGAGATTTGAGGGGGCAGGAGCCTTAGGGCGTTGCAGAGGCCAGGGGCCAGCATGCCAAGCGTGTCCTCATGGGCCACGTGCTCTGGCTTGTGGCCGTCCCTCCGGTCATCTCACAAGAAGGATCAGCTCACATAGCCCCTTTGTGTAAAATCCTTCCCGGACTTTCCCAGTAGAGGTGGCGTTTCTCTGCTCAAATGCAGATGGGACCGGGTGTGGTCGTGTGGACACGTGTGCGCGTCACACACTAAGCCCATGTGCATTTGAGCACATGTTACTGAGCACCTGCTTCTGGTCTCCGCTCCATCGCTGACCAGCTGTGTGATGAAGGCCCGTTACTCAGCCTCTCTGGGCCTCGGGGCTGTGAGCAGGAGGTGAGTCAGTTCCTAGGAAGTCCCTGCAGATGGCAAGCGCTGTACCCCAGCCACAGCCATGGCTTCCGTCCGCCCAGGTCTGTCTGGAAGGCTGCCCCCCTGAAGGCTGTGCTCCGGTGATGTGTGTGGTGTGGGTGGCCCAGCGTCACAGGTGTGGCACTCAGGCTGTGACTCTCTGTGTCCCCAGAACAACATCCTGATGGCCATCCTGATGCTGCTGCGAGAGCTGGACATCGAGGGGCTGGAGGCCGTCCACCAGACCGTGGTCAGCCGGCTTCAGGCCCTGCACAAGCAGGGGTTGCAGGAGGACATGGAGTGACCCCAAGTCAGCGGGACCCTGCGCTGAAGCCCAGTGTCTTCCCGAACCTGGGAAGGGGGCTCCCAGCCGCAGCCTCTGCTGGCCAACCCCAGGCTGAGCCCAGGCACAGGGCTGCATCCCTGGGAAGCCGGGCTCTTGTTGCAGACAGCGCCCGGCAGGGGCAGGAGAGGCTGCTGGGCAGACCGCCCTGCGCCCTCTGCTGGGAGGGTCATGGCTGGTGCTTCCTATCTCCTAGGACCACCTTCGTGTGGCTCCTCCTCAGGGTGGACTTTGCGGCCATCCTCCTAATAAATGCTTTCCCGAAGTCTGGTGTGGGAGCAGGCATGTCATCCATGACAGGTTCACTCTTGTTAAGGTGACGGCATTACTCACATGTTTTCTCCATGCCAGTTGTGACTTGGTCACGGGATGGATTTCTGTCAACCACAGGGAACTTCAAGAATGAAGGCAGCCGTAGGGACAGGCCGCCTGCTGCCTCCAGGACGTTTTGTCTGCAGGGCACTTTGTGTCCCTTGTTGAGAGCCCCCACACGGCACAGGCCTATGCTGCCCCTGCATGAGGGGCTGGATGACAGGGAGCTGGTCAGAAGCAGCAGCTGCATGGAAAGGGACAGCTTCTGGAAACCATGCCTTAGGTTTTCTTCCATTGGGAAGCATCACTGGCGGGGAAGCCGCAGTCCCAGGGGCTGTCCTGGGGCCACAGTGGGAGGAGGGGCCGTCTGAGCCTTTAGGGAGTGCCTGCCTGTTCTTGCTGGGCTGGAAGTGGCAGGCACTGGCGTCCAGCGGGAGCTGAGGGTGCACAGACCCAAGGGGGGCTGGCTGAGCACCTGGAAGACCTCTGATTCTGGGAAGAGGGAGCTGCACCCACTGAGGCTCGTCTCCCCTGGGAGCCCCGGGGAAGGCGTGGTTCATCGGTGGGGCCCCCTGCAGTTCTCAGGGCAGGGGTGGGCTCTGGCCTTGAGAAATGGGGACTTGCCATGTGGGGGCATCCAGAACGGATAGCCTCTGCCATGCACGTGCCTTCTCTTGTAATTATGAGATGTTGGATGCTCCCAATAAAGTCCATCCTGGTGAGAACAAGCTGGGTGTGTTTGTGTGATATTAACACCCTCCTCCCTGCCCACCGGGCACCTCTCACACCCACCACCCCTGCCCCACGTCCTGGTACACCTCAATCGGGGACCCTTGACTTGCACCCTGGTTGGAATGAATACCTGCCTTAGCCCCTTGACTCTGCATCACCCCCACATCCCACCTTCTCTGACTCCTTAGTCACGGCCTCCCATCAACTCATTGGGTCCCACTCACAGCCACCTGCCTACTCAGTGCTCTTTTGAAGCCCTCAGGCTGGACTGAGGACAAAGCGCTTCTACCCCTGGCCTGGACCCCAGGCCTCCGATCTGTAATGTTCACGTCACAGCCCCTACTCTGAGCTTGTCCCCAGGTGACACCGAGAGCAGGGTTTCTGAGCAAAGCAGGTGTTGGCATTACACCCTGTGAGTGTGTCCTGCTGGTCCCAGTTATGGAGGGGAGGGCTGAGACCCAGGAGGGCACATTGTTCATCTGAAGTGCTCGTCAGTGTCGCCAGAGGTCAGCCACACGCCACGCGCTCCCTGTGAGCTGCTGCGCAGGAACAAGGGCAGTCACTATCTCAGACCCCACCTCAGGGTCCACGGAGCCAGTTGCTAGCATGCTGCATGGAGGGCCCAACACTCATCTGGCAGGACAAGTGGGGTCTGGGCCTGACCTGGCTGTGGCACTGACTGGGCCAGGCCACATGCAGCCAGACCAGGGGTGGCTGGTGTCCCCCCACCAGAGCGTCCCACGTGGAGGTGATATCGCATCTCAGACTGCCAGGTGGGTGGGGACCCCGAGAGCCCCTACAGCACAGTTTTGAGCTGCAGCCCCTCCCTCTGCCCTGCCCCACCCCCACAGTGAGTCAGAAGGGGAGCTGAGTTCTGGGGAGACACTCTCAGGGTGCCCTCTGATCGTGTTGACTGGGGGCACCTTCCAGAAGGAGCAGGAGGGAACAAGCCTTCCAGGGGCCACTGACCCACCATGTCCCCAAGCCCAGGGCTGCTCCGTTTGCAGGAGGATGCTGGGTCACCCTCTGATAGTCGTCCCCTGGGGCAGCACTCGTGGGTGCCTCCGTCCCAGAACCTGTGGGACACTCACAGGTCCCCCATCAAACCATCTGGGAAACCAGACAAGAAAGGGCCCTGCTGCCAGCATGCTCCCAGGACAGTGGTTCTCAGGGCACTGTGATTGGACACGGGCTCCAGGGTCTTCCTGGGAAGCCTGTGGTTCCAAAGGGACCCGCCAAAGCCTGGGACGACCTGGGTATGCCGTGCAGGCAAGATGCGACCATGGCACTCGCCAGATCTCGGGCCAAGAAGAGTGCCAGACCAGCTGGGAGGGGCAGTGCACAGTGGCCCGGTTGAGTGAGGCCAACAGTACTGCCAGTCTGAGAGTCGTGCCTGCCCTGCGCTCCTGTGGCCACTCAGCCAGGGCACATGGGCACGTGGGACCCCGAGCTGGGTCCGCACTCTGCTGTCACCGACCTGAGAGTCTTCACGCTTGTTCAACAAGGGGCCTGCTCCCTGGGAAGTTGGTGTCTTTCTGCTTCTGCAGGACTGTCACTTTTGACATTAGGAGAAAGCACTCTTTCTGCATAAAGGCAAAGCTGCCCATCACAGCATCATGCAAGAGAGGTGGGCGGCCACAGCTCAGCCTGAGGAGCCCCACAGATACCCCTCCCCCTCCTCGGGGGACTGGTGGGTGGGGCAGGGTTGAAGAGACAAACCTATGAACCTTAGCCAGGCCAGGGGTGTAGTGTCTGAATCAACACTTTCTCAAGATGTCAACAAGTAGGAAAGCCAAGACAGTATCACTCACCATCCCCACATACCCAGTGGGTGGGACTCCTGACAGATGAGGACCCTGACGGGTGGGCACCCCAACTCGACCATCAGACTGAGACAGACACTGCCTGTGGCCTTGATGTCCCCTGGCCAGACTCTCCAGGGTCTGAAACAGAGTCTGAGGGCCTCCCCCACTCTCTGCACTTAGGCCCTCAGGGGAGGTCCCTCCCACTGCCCCATCGGAGTGCACCTGTGCAGGAGCCTCTGGAACGATCATCCAGAAACACTCTCCAGCACCTGCTGAGCCTGCCGCCAGTAGAATTACAGAGAAGGGCTCTAGTTAAACCTGCTGCACAAATGTCTGCTTCGGTGGATGCTGTTCAAAGTTCCATCACCCCCGCAAGAATGACTCATGGGCTGCCTTCCCTGGAAGCCTCGCAGAAATAGCAGGGTTTGGTAGGGCCTGAAATAATAGTCTTCACATCGTAAGAAAGAGCTCGAGAATGCTGAGACAGAAAAACAATGCACTTGTGGTCGCATGCGTCCCAGAGCCTTTCCTGGCCGCCTCCCCAGTGGGCACCAGGCTCAGGGAGGGGGTGTGGCTTGTGGAGAGCTGCCCTGGGCCTGGGGGCAGCTGTCAGTGTTGAGAGGGGCTCTGGGTTCAAACACTCCCCTCCTTTCCCAGCGGGGTGGCCCTAGACCAAGGGGGCTGAGCAGGAGTTGTGGGCACTGGGGGTTCAGGCTGCTTCCCAAGGCGGGTAGGGTGATTGCCCCTGCTCTCTGGACCATGGGAACACATGCCCAGCACCCCTGTCTGCAGCAGACCTCACTCAGCCACTCCCAGGCCCCTCCTCAGCCTCAGGCAGCCAGAGGGTGATGCGTGACCTCTGGCTCACCCTGCTCCTGGGCCCGCAGCCCCTCAGTCAGCTATGTCCCCTGCGGCGTGTCCTTGGCCGTACACACCACCCCACCCTGTTCTGAGAAACTGCAGCGCACACACTCCCCTGCAAGTGAGGCCCATGCTTGTTGTCTGGGGGAGGGGGTGGGATTCTCAGGTGCCCCAAGGTCCTGACTCCTGGTGTGTCCACCAGATAAGACCCCACCCCTAAGTGGGAGGGCAATCTGAGTGTGGATATGCTGCCTTATATGGCCAAGGTGAAGAGGTTCACAGATGTAGTGAAGGCCCTCCTCAGGTGAAAGTGAAAAGTGAAAGTTGCTCAGTCGTGTCCAACTCTTTGTGACCCCATGGACTATACAGTCCATGGGATTCTCCAGGCCAGAATACTGCAGTGGGTAGCCTTTCCCTTCTCCAGGGGATCTTCTCAACCCGGGAATCAAACCCAGGTCTCCTGCAATGCAGGCAGATTCTTTACCAGCTGAGCCACCAGGAAAGCCCCTCATCAGGTGACTCTGCCTTAATTAAAGGGAGTGTCCTGGTGGGCTTGCCCTGATCAGGTGACCTCAGTCCCCCTGACAGGCATCCTCAGATCAGGGCTAAGAAGGCCGTGGTCCCTCCCTCCCTGAGCTCAGGAGCAGCAAACACTGGAATTCTGTCAACAGGCAGTTCACTGAGGTCCTGCTGAGACCATACCTGGCCAAACAGGGACGCCCCTTTGCTCGGGGAGCCCAGGACTGGCTGAGAGAAGGAAAGCGGGTGACGGGGACGAGCAGAACAGCGGTTGGGCTGGACCCCTAGGCTCTCCTGCAGCTGCTGCAGTCTCACCCTCTGCTTTCCGGCTGCAGGTCAGGTGGCCGGTGGCACCGCTGACGTCCTTCAGCCTGGGAGCAGCTCCCTATGTGCCCCGCACTGGCACGCCCCAGGCAGGGAGGCTGAGTGGCTCCAAGGAGGCAGGTGGCAGGCCTGGAGGAAGTGTCCTAGCTGGCAGAGGCCAGCATGGGGCCGGGTCCTCCCCTGCTGCTGAGGCAACTGCTGCCTGCCAGGATGCCACGCTGGCCCAGGCACTGCCCAGTGCTGGCCTCACCCATGCCCAGCTCCCCTTGACTCCTGCAGTGATAGGGGCCGGGCCACCCCAGGACACCCAGTGCCCAGCCTGGAGAAGCAAGAAAGAGCCTGCGAGGCCAATATTCCAGGGTTTTACCAGCATCTGTAGACTCTGCACATTCAAGCAAAACCAACCCGAAAACCCTGGAAAAAGCCAGGGTCTGTGGGGACATGAAGGAACCAGAGAAGTGGGTACCAGCCTCGGCCTTAGAGCCTGTCAGCCATTCGAGACCTGACCAGGAGGCCCCCCAACCCGGGGACTCCCAATTGGGCCTGTGGACCCTCCGAGGTCAGGGCCTCCCCAAAAAACCTCACCTGACCTCTGTGGGTGCCAAGGGCAAGAGTGCAGGCGGAGCAGCCCTGGACGAAGTGCCCAGGTGACTGCTGTGGAAACATATGGATAGGCAGCCTGCTCAGAGCGACAGGGACCCACCAAGCACAGCCGTGTGGTCCACATCCAGCTTGTCCTCCTCTCAGCACCTCGGTGCTGGCATGTGCTGCGGAGCCAGGCACTCCCGCAAGCCAGGGACTTCCAGGGGTCAGCCACCCATAGCCCCCAGTGGTGACAAGTGTCTAGCGGCCTCTCAGCCCCCCAGACCCCCCACCAGTGTCTCCTGGGTGGTCCCTCCCACCACCACCTGTCCCAGGGTTCTTGGCTCTGCTTCTGAGACCCCAGCCCAGGCAGAGTCAGACTCAGAAGTCCTCCCACGACTGGCATGGGGGTCAGGTCACCACACAGACAGGGGTGAGGGGCTGTTGGTTCAGGGAAGAGGTGTGGCCCCAGAGGACGCATGTCCCTGAGACAGCCTCAGCCCAGAGGCCAAAGGAGGACCCCAGACTCATGCATACAGGTGGGGGGTTGACCACCAGCCCACCCACCCTCCCCAGGTTTCCAGAGATTGACAGCACTCCAGAGTCAGGTGATTTTATTCCTAGAAAAGGCGACAAGCTCTGCTCAGCCCCGGCGGCCAGTGCACACAGAAGCAGGGTCACAGTGAGGTCCACAGGGTATGCCCTCCCACTGCCTTGGGCCCAGGGCAGGTGAGGGTACAGGGCCGCCTAGGAGAGAGGCTCCAGGCCACATGGGGTGCTGAGACAGAGGGGCAGCCATGTCCAAACACAGATGCCAGCGCATGCCCCTGCACTGGAAGGGGGTGCCCAGGGTGCTCTGTCCCAGGAGAGAGCTGAGAGGGCGGCAGGAAGGAAGTGGGGCAGTGAGAACCCTGGAGCCTGCACGGCCCTGTGGCCCACAGCCCCTGCCCGCGCACCCGCAGGGTCCAGCAGCCCGGCCCCGAGGAGCTGGGGGAGGCGGGTGCAGGGTGAGCGGGGCGTGGACGCAGCTTCAGAAGCCCGTCTCAATGCTGAGGGTGCGGCGGGTGACGTGCTCCAGCTCCCCGGACACGTAGTCAGCCATGCTGATGCGGTAGTGTGCCAGCATCTTCAGCATGAGCCGCAGGTTCAGCCACCACTGCTCCCGGGGCATGCGGTGCCTGGGGCGGGGCAGGGGCAGTGTCAGAGGGTGGGCTCAGGGGTGGGACTGGCAGTGCCTGCGGCAGGGCGGGGTCAGGGTCAGGGGGCGGAGGCAGGGGAGGGGTAGCTCCCAGGCGTGCCCCTCTGGGACACCTGGCCACTGTGTTGCGGTCCTGTCCCTCTGGGGCCCACACCCAGGAGGGCTCAGCAGATCGAGTACACCCTCAGACCTGACCATCGCGGACCTCTACCCTCTCACCCTCACCCTCTACCCTGTCGGTGGTGGACAGGCAACCCTGTGGGGTCAGGGCTGAGTGTGGCCACACCCCTCCCCCAGCACATTCGCCCCAGGCAGGTCTGGGCCCTGCAGTCCACCCTCTCTTTGGAGGGACTCACTCAAAGTCGGTGTCCTTCTTGAGCTCGGTGACAGGGCTGAAGGCCACCACTTTCTTCTGCAGGCCAATCACGCAGGCCGAGTCAGAGGCGTTGGCAAACACCCGCCCTGTGGGCATAGGCATGTGATGGCAGCCCCCCACCAGGGATGCCAGTGGAGGGCAGGCTGGGCCAGCAGCTGCCTCCCCCCACTTACCATTGCGATAGACTGCCCGCAGCTTCTCCGACATCCAGATTATGGCTTTCACCCCGAGCTTGGTACCATAGTTCCGGTCAAAGGGGGTGGGAGCTCCACCCTGGAAACACAGTGGGTGAGGCCAGCTTCTGGGCTTTGGGGAACCGTGGGGCCACAGGCAGCCCCAGCTCTGGCCTGAGCCCAGCATCCTGGCCTGACCATGACCTAGGTGAGCCCTCCCGGAGAGTTCTGACACCCCATCCCTTTGGCCTGTAGCAACCCAGCCCCTTTCTCCATCCCATATCTGGCTCAAAGGCCACCTCCAGAGGCCGGGTAGTGGGTCTCCAACTCATCGACTGGGGGGCTTCTGTGGGCCCCTGCATCCAGCAGACACACCACTAGTGGGTAAAAACCCCTGGGGAAGGGGTGCCTTGTGGGTGCACACAGCTCTCACATCTGGCTGGGAACCCACAGCATGGGTCTCACCAAGACACAGCCTGGGTCTCCTGCCTGTGCAGCAGGTGATGAGCACTCGGGCCAGGGGTGTGCGGATGAAGCGGCCCCTACAGCCAGGTGCCCCACGAGGAGGGGCATGGAGGAGTGTCCTCGCTCTGCTGCAGCCCCCTGGGACCTGGGCACAGGCGTCAGGGAGCAGCCTTCCGGAATCCATGTGCCCACCCCCCCACACCTGCTGCAGGTGGCCCAGGACGTTGGTCCTGCAGTCAAACACGCCCTTGCCCTCGGAGGAGTAGAGGTTGTACAGGAACTCTGTGGTGTAGTGCTCGTGGCACTTCTCGTTCCTGCAAGAGGAAGGTGGGACCTGAGTCTCGCGGGATCCTGAGCCCCTCTGGGCTGGCCCACAGGCTCGAAGGAAAGCTCTACCCCAGCACCACTGCCTAAGCCCCCATCCTCTCTCTGCCCAGCTGCCCCTCAGCAGCCCTGACCCGCAGCCCAGGGGTCAGGAAGCTCCCGCCCCCGGGCCCTGTGGGCTCGCCTACAGCCTCACCGGAGTACCAGGCCCCGCTGGATCTCCGTCTTCATCTTCTCGGTCATGTGCTCCACGTTGGCCTGCAGAGGGAGGACCAGCCACAGTGAGTGAGGTCGGTGCAGCAGTCAGCACTGCCCACCCCCTCCAGCAGCTGCCGGCTGTCCAGGAAGGAACGCTCCAGAATACCCGACAGGCAGGGCCAACATGACCTAGGTCCGCCTACGGGGGCAGGCTGGTCCTGCAGGCCCTGAAGGACTAGGACGGCTGGTGCGGGGGTGGGCCAGTGGCTGGACAGTGAGGCCGGGTGGGAAAGCCACAGGGCGGGGAAGGGGGGGCTGCATGGAGGTGGGGGCGAGGGGGCGGGACTGCACGGGGTGGGGGGGCTGCACAGAGTGGGGGTGAGGGGACTGCACTGTGGGGGAAGGAGTGCAGCAGGTCATGGGCTGGGTCCCCTTGAAGGCGATGAGTCCCCAGCCTTCTGGGCCGTGGCTCCTTGGCTGGAGTCCCAGCCCCTCCAAGTGGTCTGCAGCGGGAGGAAGGGCGGGGGCTCTGCTCACCTTTAAGTCTTGAATGTTGAAGGGGTCCTCGAAGACATAGGCAGCGTCGGCGCCCACAGCGATGCCAGTCACGGTGGCCAGGTAGCCGCAGTAGCCACCCATGGTCTCCACGATGAACACACGGCGCTTGGTCCCCGAGGCCGACTGCTTGATGCGGTCACAACTCTGGGGGCCAGGGGGCAGTCAGAGACCCCCCTTCCGGCCGCAGGGACCCACGATGCTACAGGGACTCGGGTCTCTGGCCCAAGCTGAGGACCAAGGCTGAGGCAGGGAGGGGCTGGGACAGCCCCTGCCCTGTGTGCCAGGGTGCTGGCAGGCCTCACCATGAACCCTCTCCTTGGCCACACAGAATCGAATTCCCAGTCTGGGCAATTCTGCCCCCAGGACGAGGAGGGATCACTAGAGTGTGGTGGGTGGAGGCCAGGGGCGCTGCCAGGAGGCTCTCCCTGACCCTGGGCCAGGGACGTACTGAGCCTTAATCTGCCAAAGCGGGAGACATGCCTGCCACGTCAGGGTCATAAACAGGGGCCCAGACAGCACATGAAGTGAGGGCTCTGCACACACTAATGATAATGTGACGCCTGATAACGATCCTAGCTCTGAATGGTTCAAGGAAATGCGAGTATTGGATAAGAACTGAGGAAAGAGAACCAAAACAGGTAAGCAGGTCACTGGTGTCTGAACTGTGAGGATCAACCCCAGATGACAGATGAAGAGCAAAGTGGAGGAGACGGCCACAGTGTTTGCAAAGAGTCTGTGTCCCACATATGTAAAGAGCACTTACAAATAAAAAAGAAAATGTGCCCAGAAAAAAATAGGCAAATGGTGGAAAAAGATAATTTCCAAAAATCCACAAATGGCCACCAATAAATGCATGGAAAATGTTCAACTGCACCAGAAATCAGAATTGTGAACTGAAATAGAATCTTATCTTCCCCCACCTGGTGAGGTTCAGGGGCACCAGAAGTTTCGGAAGAGCAGTGGGTGCAGCGACCCACAGCCAGTGCAGATGGAGGCTGGATTCTAAGAAAACCCCTGAGGATTGTGGTACTCTGGGAAGGGGGACGTAGGGGTGGGGGGTTTGGGGTCTCCTTTAGTCTCTTGTTCCACTTGTATTTTCTTCTTCATCCAATAATATGTAGCACTTATTAGAGCAGCATACCCTCTTCCAGCTTCTGATCCCCCAAAGGGAGGTGCTGGACCCTCGGGGGAGCTGGGTTCATGAGAGGTAATAGGGTGGGAAAGGTCTGGAGAGTGAGAGAGTCAGGGGGACGCCCCTGGGGAGTTCAGTGCGGCAAGCCTGCTGGGACCCTCCCCCACCCCGGAACAAGGCTCCCACCTCCCACGTCACAGCCAGAGCCCTGGGTACCCCCAGAGCCACATGTGGCTGCTTCACCAGACAGAACCATGGCTGGATGTCCACACCAGTACAGCAGCTCAGTTAGGTCGGCTGCAGCCCTGCCCACCATCATCCTCACACCCTATCACCCCACAGCCACTCCCCCCCGGTGCCATCCATGAGGCCTCGGGGGGCAGCCGGGTCCTGCCCACTCCCGACATGGTCCACCAGCCTCGGTGGGGCCCCATACCTGTCCTACCTGCTCGGCAGCCCCTCTGCGCGCTCCCCACTCCCAGCCAGCCCCCGGCCCACGCCCAGCCCGCACCTCCATGGCAGCGTTGACGGCCGTGTCGGAGCCCAGGCTGAAGTCCGTGCCTGGCACGTTGTTGCTGATGGTGGCGGGGATGACGCACATGACGATGCACAGCTCCTCGTAGCGCCCGCGGGCCTCCACCAGCTGCAGCACCCCCTCGTAGGCCTGTGGGGATGGGGGGCTCAGGCCCAGCCCCGGAGAGGCTGGTCTGGGGGCCAAAGCCAGAGAAGGGGCCCCTGGGTCCTGCTCCCCACGTGTATGCATGGCTGGGCACCTGAGCCCAGCTGCCCCTACCCTCAGGGCTGAGACCAGGTGGGCCCCACCCAGGAGCTCTGTAGCCACCATCCCCAGGAACTGGACTCCAAGGAGGGCAGGAAGGAGGCCAGCTGCCTTGACCCCGACCCACTCCACCCATTCTGCAGGCGCTCAGGTTCCTCCAGGAGAGGGCAGGAGTAGATGTCCGTCATGTAGGGGGGCTGAGCGAGCACCAGCATCACATGGACATGCCCCCAGTACTAAGAGCTCCGCTGAGAGCCCTCTGGACTGGCCCCTCGCCAGCAGGAGACTGAGGCCCTCGGCCACTTGGTCCTCCTGCCCAGGTTGCCCCCGCATGCTCCCCTGCGCTCCCCCACCTCAAAGCCCCCGATGACCAGCAGGGCGTGGATGTTGTGAAGGCGGATGTTTTCCACAATTTTCTCCATGTAGCCCTTGGGCAGTGTCCTGCAGAAGATAAATCAGATGGATATGCGAGTCTGCACAGAATGCCAGGCTGGAGGGACACACGTCCACAATGTCTGACCACTGCAGAAGGTGGGCATGGGACCTGGCAATGTGATTATTCCCCGTTAGAGGGGAGGCAGAGGTGAGGCATGGGTGGGTGGGGGTGAAGGGACCACCAGCAGGACAGGTGGCCTGGCACCTGCCAGGGCACTGGCCACTGCCCTCCCCACACCTGGGCTGTAAGCCTCACTTCCTGCCTGAGGGGGTGCCTTCTGCAGGCTGGGTCACCTGAATAGCCATCCTCTACGCAGGTGCCCTCAGGGAAGCCCCAGGCAGCAGGTCTGTGTCCCACTCTAGACAGGCCACCAGCCAGGGAGGACCCAGCCTGTGGCCACGGGGCTGGTTTCTCTGACATCCCCCCCCCCCAGTGGCCAGCTGCTCACCTCTTTGTCCCCAGCATGGAGCCACCACGCCCCAGCCAGCCGGCCACGTCATGCCAGCTCACTTCTTGCACCTGTAGGGGGAGGCATGGCTTCAGGGAGCAGGCCAGGGCACTTGCCCACTTCTCCACAGATGACAGGCCTGTGCTCAGAAGTGCACGTCCTTGGGGGGACAGAGGCCAGGCCAGGGACTGACCCTCCAGCCGCAGGTCGGAGCAGGGTCTCGGGGGCTGACCTAGGCTGAGGTGGATCCAGCTGTGCCCCCTCCACCCCGGGGAGCAGGCCCAGCCTTTCCCTGTGCCCACGTTGTGAGTCCTTTGGTCCTTGTGTGTTTATAAGCCAGCCAGGGACGTAGCCTAAGCTGAACAAAGGCAAACAGGCCCACCACCACAGGATGGGTTCCCCATCGGCCTCGGGCACGGCCTCACCTACCTGATTCTTGGCCAGGCCTTCAAAGCCATCGTGCACGACATACACCGTGTGGCCCTGGGAGATGCCAGAACGCACCGCCGAGCGCACAGCTGCGTTCATGCCGGCTGCTGGGGCCCCCACGTTCAGGATGGCCAGGGAGAAGTTGGTCTTCAGAGAAGAGGGAGAGACAAATGCGAGAGCATGGGGCTGCGGGGACCGCTGACCCAGACGGAAGTCAGCAGACAGCAGCTTCCAGAGAAAGGGCCCCGGTCCTCGGGCCAGCCTGGACACCGTCCAGGGACTGGACTCCGCTGGGCATGACAAACACCTGCCCTCCTGATCCCATAACAGGAGGGTCTGTGTCCCGCTGATGCCTCCTGATGCTCAGCTCAAGACCACCCCAGCTACCGTGCAGGCCCCGCCCACAACCCGCACAGTCCTGGGCCAAAGGCAGGAGCAGGACTCCAGCCGCTGTCAGCCAAGTGCAGCTCGGATCACAGTCAGTGCCTGCCAGTGGCAGTCACCCCACGCTCAGGGCTCAGCGCCCCAGAATATCCTTGGTGAGCAGCACAAGGGGGCCACCGCAGCCACAACAAAGTGCAAAGAAGCAGGCGACGCCAATTTCCTATTAATGGTGGTGTAGTCGCTAAGTCATGTCTGACTTTCTGCAACCCCATGGACCGTGGCCCGCCAGGCTTCTCTGTCCATGTGATTTCCCAGGCAAGAATACTGGAGTGGGTTGCCATTTCCTTCTCCAGGGGATCTTCCTGACCCAAGAATCAAACCTGAGTCTCCTGCATTGCAGGTGGATTCTTTACCAACTGAACCACCAAGGAAGCCCTTTAATATTAATAATTAATAGTAATACAATGGTTGATTTAACCTGATAGAACCAATGTGTCATCGCCTCAACTCGGAATCAATGTAAGAAATCAGGTCTTTCACACCCATTTCCCCTGCTGCTCCTCAGACCCAACATCTGTGGGGCACGCAGGCACCCCCCTAGGGACAGCCACGTTCCCAGCACTCAGCAGCCACATGTGGCCACTGGCTCTGTGTGTCTCTGGGCTGTGTGGCTCTGATGGGTCCTGGTAACACCAGCCTGATGCCCCAGAGGTGGTCATGACCCAGAGGGTTCTGGAAGGAGATGTGGACACTACTCTGCCTTGCCTGGGAATGCTGCCCACCCCCAACCAGCTCTTGGGATAAACAGGGGGGTGGGCCAGGACCCCACCATCCCAAGATTGTCTTGGTGTAACCCTTTCTTTGTCCCATGATTTCAGAGATGGATCCTGCTGTTGTCCTTATTTGGAAGAGAGACTATTTCCTGAAGTTTTTAGCTGTTTGGGAACATGTCTTAATACTCTTGAGAGTCCCTTGGACAGCGAGATCAAACCAGTCAATTCTAAAGAAAATCAGTCCTGAGCATTCATTGGAAGGACTGATGCTGAAGCTGAAGCTCTAATACTTTGGCCACCTGATGCGAAGAGCTGACTCACTGGAAAAGACCCTGATGCCAGGAAAGACTGAAGGCAAAAGTGAAGGGGGCGGCAGAGAATGAGATGGTTGGATAGCATCACCAACTCAATGGACATGAATCTGAGCAAACTCCAGGAGATAGTGAAAGACAGGGAAGCCTGGAGTGCTGCTGTCCATGGGGTCTCAAAGAGTCAGACACGACTGAGCAACGGAACAACAACATAACCCTGGAGCCCTGCTCTCCAAGGCAAACCTGTGGGCCTGACTTAACTTTCAGCCGTTTGATAAGCGACAGGCCAGTGTGATCCCCGGGCCCAGACACAGGCTGTTGGGACCTACTGGTCAAGCAGAGGCCAAGCCTGCCCCCTCAGCCCGCAGTTCAGACCCCAGACAGGAGGGAGGGTCCCGGTTCCCTGAGCAGGGGCGGCTGCCTACTCCCTGAGCCAGGTTGTGGGGGAGCTGGCAGGTGGAGGCTGCAGGCACAGCCAGGCGTGGGCTCTGCAGCCCGCTCTCACCTTCTCCTTGGAGATCTTCTGGTGGGAAAGCAGCTTGTAAATGTTCCAGTTGTTCTCAAAGCTCCTGGAAAGGAAGCGGGTCATGCACGGTGCAGCCACAGCTGAGCAGCCTGGCCCAACACAGCCACAGCCCAGCCCAGAATGCAGCCTCCAAGGGGCTAAACACAGGCATGGCCCACTTCCCCACTCTTGTCGCCATGGAGCCTGGCTGGGTGCCATCGCCAGGCGGCAGAGACCCTTCTAAACACGCGTTCCCAATGCCCCCTCAGCAAAGCAAGTGCCCGCGTTCAGCCAGCATGGACTCAGCAGCTCCAAGGCCAAGGGACCCAGAGGAAACAGACCTGTGGATCCAGTTGACCTGGCCCCGGGCCTGCCCCCACTGCTTCCTCCTGTGGTCTCCCCTCCCCCTGCCTCCTCCCCAGTACCCCTTCCTGACCCTACCTGTGCAGTGTTCCACACACACACCCAGCCCTGCAGGCTGCCCGCCTGCTTCCCGGTCACAGGGACCGTCACGCCCCATCTCCTGCTTGATGCATGCCCTAGGAGAGGGGCTCAGAGCGCCACCTCTGCAGGTGGGCACGTCCACGTGTCAGGGGCAGGGGGTGGCCGTGGGCGAGACACTCGGAGTCTGCTGGGGGCCCCACAGAACAGACCATTGCCCAATGTGGGGCCCGCCAGGCCCTCACCCGCCTCGGAGCTGGATGGCCTCGTCAAACCTCTTCTCGTCCATGGCCTTCTGCACCTCCTTGGTCTTAAAACAAACAAGAAGCACAGGCTGAGGCAGGGGTCTGGCACACTCAGCTGAGAGGGGTCTGGCCCAGACCTGCCGGGCAGCCGTCACTGCTGGCAATCGGGAGGTCTAAGGGCAAGGGGACCCCATCTGGCCTGCTGGATCCTCCCCTCCCTGGAAGGGGCACCTGGGCCTCGCTCCTCCTAGGAACGAAAGGCGAGGCAGTTCTGGCCCCCAGGCTCACACCACCGATGACCAGCCTGCCCCAAAGTGAGGCCCCATGAGGTCACTTCAGGAGGCTGTTCCAGGAGAAGCGCCGGGGCAGCCCCTCTCTGCCTCCAGCCTGCCTCCCCTGGTTGGGCCCCACCCCACCCCCAGCTGCAGAAGGGGAGCCAGCACCCACATTTCCACCAGCCTCCCAGCCTCTCTCTGCCCTCACCTCCCAGTGGCCCCTTCTCTGACAATACAAGATGTCCCAGTGGTTCTGGCCCCTCGCTTCCCCTTCACCTTCTCATCCCCGCCACGCCCAGTGTAAGACCTGTCCCAGGCCACTGGCTCAGGGAGGCTAAGTGACCTTGGCTCCCCCCAGGGTCGTGCAAACTCCAGCTCACCAGAACCCCACAGGCTCAGCAGCTCCCTGCAGCCCCCCACACCTCTCTTGGGACTTGTCTCACCTGAGGCATCTGCTGACACCTCCCTCTCCCTGGATGACTGCAGGCCTTGGACACCCTGAGGCCTGCTGAGGTGAGCAGCAATGCAGCAGGGTGGGCACACCAGGAGGTGGTGCTGCGTGAGCCGCCTGCTCCCTGTCACACACGTGGGGGAGCAGCAGGACCCCGAGAGGGATGGGCTGGGGGCCCTCACAGCAGGCCTGCTGGCTGGGCCCTGAGAGGCCTGGAAGGGCAGGCAGCTCCAGGTTGTGGTGGGGAGCACAGCAGAGCCCAGCAGAGCACGAAGGCCCTGGCACCTCCTCACCCTGGGCACCCTGGGCAGGCCAGTGCTCACCATCTGCACACACTCCATGAGGGGCAGCCGCACGGACTGGTTCCCTGAGAGGCTGACCACGCAGGCCGGCGTGTCGGGCGTGGCCTCCAGCAGCGCCATCACCGCCTCCATGCCCATCTTACTGCTCTAAACAGGGAGAGGGTGGTAGAGCTCAGGCAGGTGCAGCCGGGAGGGAGCCAGCCCCATGACACACACGTCCCTCGGCAGACCCACAAGGCCTCAGCCCTCAGATCCTGCCCACCACACACACACACATATATACACACAGTTGTGTGCTAGAAGCTTCTAGAATAAGTGGCACCATTTATTCTAGAAATGCTGACTGCACATGGTCATCTTTCACCTCCACCAGCACCATTTCTCAGGTCTCAGCAGCCCTGCTAGAGGCTGCGGCACCTGCACCCTGGTTGCAGCGGCAGGGCTGGACCTGGGTTTCTGGGGTTCTTTCCACTATGATGAGGTTTCTCATTTCCGGCCCCTCTGCCAAAGCTGTTCTGATGTGGGTGCAAATGGGGGCATGGTCTGGTGGGCTGGACCAGCTAAAACAGGTAAGGACTGCCCTCCGTGGGACAAACCACAAACTTGGGTCCCAGCACAGACGGTGGGAACACACAGGTGCGTGGGGAGCGAGGCCTGTGGCTCCATTGGGTGAGACAGCATGTCCCTGCGTGCACCACGCCGGGCCTCCCACACTGGCTGGGTGAGTGTCGGGAACAGCCTTGGAGGAAAGGCCCTGCGTCCCCTTGGAGCACCTCAAGCCGGCCCCTCTGCTGTAACTCCCTGTGGGCCTGAGCTCGGGGACCAGCACCAAGCTGCTCCTCCTTTGGCTCCCTCCCAGGCATTCTGTGTCTCCACCAGCATCTGCAGAACCGGAGGCCCAGGCACAGCTCCCACCTGCCCCTCGGCCTCCAGTCCCTCCCCAGGGTGACCAGGGCCTCACGGGCAGGCGCTTTACCACCCAGGGGCCTCCCTGACTGAGTCCCTGTCCCCCTGTGGCTGCAGCAGTGTTCCCGCCCTGCAGAGGGTGAGAGGGGACCAGCAACGATCAGGACACCGATGCCCCCTCGGGCCAGGACCTGTTGGGGGCCAGCGTGAGGCACTCCACCCATGGCAAAGGTCATGAGGAAGGAGGCTCGACATACGCAAAGGCGGGATCGAGTCTCAGGAGCCCCCCTGGAAATTCTCAAGCATCTACCCCCATAACCAGAGCCTGCCTACTTTACTACTTTGTGCTCTTACCTACACCTCTGACTTTACGGGGGTCTGTCCCCCACCACCTCTTTTGGAGAAGGAGTTAACTTAGAGCTCCAGTTAATAATAATTCCTGGGCGTGACAGGAGTGTTTCAACTTACAAATTCCTCTGAAGGTTCTCTAGCCTGCCTGACAGGCTTGTCCGGCCACATGTGATTGCTCACAGCCTCCCAACCGTGAGAGGCACGAGATGCTTTAAACCTTCTAAAAACAGGTTCTTTTGAGAAGTTAGAAAACCATTAGTATAAGTATAGTGGGCTGATTAGAAATTGTATTGGTGAAGGGTTTTTCATTTGTTGAGCCAATGTTTGTTGCTAAGTCTCCATATCCCCTGCCCTTACACACATTAATGAATATATAAAAGAAATAAGTATTAACCTTTGATATAAATCACGTTAGACCTTAGGCTAAGTAAATTCTTTCCTTAACTAAAACCCACTACACCCTCACCCTATAGGAATGTAACTTTATTTGGGTGGCATCTGTTTTAAGAATAATCACCCCTGGACAAAGAAGTGTCCTGGTTGACTGACCGCTGTCACAAGGAGAGGGTCATAAATTGTCAGCAGGCCCCCTGGCCAGAAGATGATGTAACACCCCTAAGACCTCTGTATACATTTGTATGAAGCACCTGACTTTGATAAAAGTCAGGGCTGCCGATCCCGTGTGACTTTTGCATAACATCTCAGTGTATAAAAGTAGACCATGGAAAATAAAGAATTGGGATCAGTTCCTCGAAAGACTGGTCTCCCCATGTCTCTCTCTCACTCTGGCTGAGTCTCCATCTGGAGCGCGGAACCCACCATGCTTGCTAATTATGCCTGGGCTTCTAAGATCCGACCGGGGAGGCCTCAGTGTCTCCTCTCCTTTGGGAGAACGGAAGGACGCCTGCGGCCTACGTAAGTGGTGCAAGCTTCTTGTCTTGAAGTTTTATTGGTCCCCCGTGTAAACCAAGCTACTCAGCCTCTTTTCTCCACTTAACTTTCCTACTGAGCTATCCTCATTCTATTATTCTTTATATCCTTAATTAACGTTTAATTAAACAGTTGTTTCCTGACCCTCGCCTACGCTGTCTCTCCTTCGAATACCCTGGATCAGCTGGGGCTGGACCCCGGCAAGGACCCAGCGCCTGGGCCCTGGAGCTGATGCACCCAGCCCACTGGCTAGACTCAGAACGACCTGATATCCGCTGCTCCCCCAGCCCTCCTCCCCAAGGTCCCATCAAAGTCATCGCCAGGAGGCTGGGGAGCCTGGGCTGCCAGGCCTCGGTCTCACTATGAACACCGGCGGCAGTGAACACACACGCACCCAGGCATCACACACACCACGCCACCCGTGCATGCACACCCAGTGCCAGGGTGATGCCCCACCTACCAAGATGCGGTCGAACGCCGAGGGGGTCCCTCCCCGCTGAACGTGGCCCAGCACAGTCACACGCGTGTCGAAGCCCAGCCTCTGGACCACCAGCTGCTCGTGGGGACGGAGAAGTAGGGGCTCTTGTATTTGCCACACCTTCCCCACTGGACAGGCCCACCTCATGGCCCCCAATGCTCTTCCCTCCCCTGTCCCCCATCTGCCTCAGGGATTTCAGGGTGTCAGAACCCCAGCGGCCCGACAGAGCTGGCCCAGCCTGAGTGTGCAGGGGGCTGTTTCCATGTGTGTGTGTGGATGCATGCTCCTGCGTATGTGGGTGTGTATCTCCGTGTCACCATGGCTGTGTGTGCCTCCGTGTCACCATGGTTGCGTGTGACTCTGTGTGTTCCCACATGCATGCCGGGTTGTAGGAGTTTGTCATGGCCTCCAGCTCCTGTGGATCAGGCCCCGCCAGACACTAGCGGGAAGCACAGAGCGCACTGAAGTGGCAGACGGGCCAGTTCCTGGCAGCACCTGACGGGACTTGAGGACAGGGTGGGTGGTGAAAGTGAGGGGCATGGAGGCTCCCAGGGGCTGTGCCCCACTGGGGGATGGGGGCCCAGGGCCCTGGGGTAGAACCAGGCAGGTGGGTGAGGGTCACAGGTAGGAAGGATTCCCCAAAGCCCCAGCTGTTCTGTTATGAAACTGATATGCATGGGCGGTGGGCACCCCTGTCACCGAGGGGCTGGCAGGGGCTAGACTCAGCCATTGGGACCACTGGTGGGGGACTGGACGGGGCTCCTAGGATGGGGGGCTGTGCTGAATGAAGACTGGAAGCCAGAAGATGCAGGGCTCCCAGCAGGTGGGGCCACACTTCAGCCTGGGGGCCCAGGGCTTTTCAGAGGGTCCCAGCCATGCCCACCCCACATCTGGCAATCATTGGGGATGAGGACACTCCCTCCAGGGGCCAGGGTTGGGGCCCCAACAAGAGTACGTGGGGACTGGAGATAAAGGGGAGCCCCCTGCAAGGCCCTGCCAATCCCACATGACCCAGGGGTTCACTCACGTCCTTCACGTAGCGGGACGAGATGGGCTTCCCGTTGCGGTCGATGGCGCCCTCAGCAATGATGATAATGTTCAGGCGGGACCCTCGGCTCCGAGTCTGGGTCAGAGACACCCCAGGGCTCAGCCGCCAGCCTGCAGACACCTGTCCCCAGACACCTGGAGCCCTCCTTGGGGTCCACGCCTCAGGGTTCATGTGGGTGAACCAGGACCCTGCTGCCCCACCTGGGGTTGGGGGTCAGGGAGGAGGAGCTTGCAGGGGGCTGGGGGACTGGAGGATTCCTGCCCACCTCCCACTCCCCAGGCTGAGGGAAGCCTTCCTGCCTCAGCTGGTGAGGATGAATTAGCATCACTCCTTGTTGCAAATGAGAGGGTCTTGGGGGATTTAAAAGTGCTTTTCACCTATTTCCTCAACAAACATTTGTAAGAGTCACTCTGATCCACCAGCCCCTGTTGGCCCCACAGCACTAGAAGAAAGTGACAAAGACAGGATCGGAGTAGCTCCTGCGAGGCATGGGTGCAGAGGGGACAGGGAGCCAGGCATGGAGGGCTGCCTGGAGTAGGTGGTGGTGGTGCAGTGAAGCGAAGCCGCCAGAAGGGCCCACACATCCCCGCCTCACTCACCGCAGCCCAGGAGGTGGGCAGGGCAGAGGACACCTGCATGTAACAGGTGGGGAAACTGAGGCTCGGGGAAGCCCTGGGGGGTGGGGCTGGGCTGGGGCTGAGGGCCTTACACACAGCAGGAAAGCAGCTGGGTGTGTGAGCCTGAGTCCAGGCCACTTCCAGGAAGGCCAGCCCCCAGTTCTCAGCAAGTAGGTCAAAGGCAAGGCTAAGGTCAGCCAGGGACCATCACCCTCAGAGCTGTGCTCCACCCATTGAGGCTACGTGGCCACTCGGGGGTACAAGGACTCCAGCCAAGGAGAGGACACAGGCCTCTGGCCAGCCTCACTGCCAGGCTCAGTTCAGTCCCACCCTTGCCTTCCCTGGGTAAGGTTCCAGAAGGCAGTCATGACCCTCAGCCCCGCCCACTGTCCTGGGCAGCAAGGACACAAAGCCCTGGGTGGTGGGGGTGGCGGGCGGTGGGGGGAGCATTCACCAGTGGATGGGAGTGAGGCCACCTCCTTCGTCACATGGGGAGAGGGACACGCAGGAAGCATAGGGCCTGGCTCTGACCACCCCCAGGACGCCAGAACAGCAGGCCCAGCCCCAGGCAGCCTCCACGCTCGTCCTGCCCTTGGGCCAGTTTACAGAGGACATTATGGGTGGACACAGCCTGTTAGGGCCCCAGACTGGGCCTGAGAGTGAACTTGGGAGCACAGTCTCAGGGGTTCCCTGGCTTCGAACCCAGACCACAGCCCCTGAGCACCACCTCATGGAAGGGTGCCTCCCACCCCTGTCCTAGCTCTCCTGTCCACCACTGAGCCCCGGCCTAGCCAAGTGGCCAGTTTATTCCAGTTGGCGGCTTTGGGGATCCCTACCTAGGCCAGAGAATCTGCCTGTTCTGTGCCAGAGGCCGCAACTTCATCTTGAGGGACCAGTGAGCTGCGTCTGGGCGCCCTGGCTCAGGCGCCCCCGCTCACCCCTCCTGGATGAGGCCTCAGCCCCGCTGCTCCCACCCCCACGAGCCCCTGCCACACGCCCCTGTGCGCTGACTTCACAAGGCCATCCCCTCAACTCGGGCTCAGCAGTCAGGGCCCCCAGGAAGCCAGCTTGACCCTGTCCCTGCTCCTGCCATGCTCACAGCAGGGACCCTGGGAGAAGACCCTGAGCCGCTCACCTCACCTAGCCGCTCACACATGAAGTTCTCCCAGCCATCCTCAGGGGGCGCCTCGGGGATGAACAGCCAGTCGGCCCCCGAGGCCAGGGCAGACACCAGGGCCAGGTACCTGCATGGGCAGGAGGGGGTGGGGCTGCAGCGGGTGGACCCCCACCCAGCACCCCAGACCCTGAGCCCAGGGTTACAGGGCAGGTACAGCTCTGAGCGGCAGCCAGCCCCAGAGTCAGGGCTCCCAGTCCCCACCCCAGCTCTCACACCCAGAGTGTCGAGGGAGCACCCGCCACGGGCAGGGCACTGAGGAGGCCCCGCGTCCTACCCCGGCTCCCCAGGAGTCAAGGGCCCCCGCTGACCGGGACCACCCCTTACCCACAGTGCCGTCCCATCACCTCCAGCACGAAGGTCCTCTGGTGGCTGTGGACACAGAAAGGACAGTGGGCATCAGTGCCGAGGCCTGCAGAGTGGCCTGGACTCCTGTGTCCTGCCACCCACAGCCCCAGCTCAGCCAAGAGCACGCCTGGGAGACACAGAGGACACAGGGGTAGCCCAAGGACAGACCGCCTTTGTCCTTCCCAGGGCGGCCAAGTCTCTGCACTGAGAGTCACCTCTGCTGGGCTCATGCCAGGTGTCAGACAGGTTTTCACTGATCTTCTGTTCCTGAGGCTAAAGGCCATTTGCCTGGCCTGGGCTTGGCTGTCTTAGCTAGCAGCTGAGGACCCCTGCGGGATGCACCATCGCCCAGGGCCACAGGAGCCCTGTATGAGCCGTGGCCCACCCAGGGCTCAA
Organism: Bubalus kerabau; assembly: GCF_029407905.1. Classification (NCBI taxonomy): domain Eukaryota; kingdom Metazoa; phylum Chordata; class Mammalia; order Artiodactyla; family Bovidae; genus Bubalus; species Bubalus kerabau. The sequence goes on along the minus strand of NC_073625.1, from coordinate 190,663,740 downwards.
GGGAACCTGGAGGGGTGGGGACCAGACCCAAAGGCCTTTTTGCTCACCCCACTGTGAATCTCCCTCCAACTGGGGGCTGAGGGCAGCCAGCACAGACCCCTAGGGATGGAATCACACTGACAAGCTGTTGACTCTGCAGAGCGGCCACCTCAGCCCCTGGCTGGGGGACGGGATCCCGAGCTTGCCTGCTGGGTGGCCTGGCCGGGTGGAGGCCTCGCTCACCTCTGGGCGGTGGTGGTGATGGCGTCGATGACTTCCATGATGCGGTGCAGCGCCGAGTCTGTGCCGATGGTCATGTCGGTGCCGCAGAAGTCATTGTCGATGGAGCCCACCAGCCCCGCGATGTTCAGGTGCGAATAGGTCTGAGCCGTGCCCTCTGAGATCTTGCCTGGGAAGAAGGGGCCAGTCCAGCTGCAGCCTCCGTGCCTCCACCCAGCTCCCGTGGCCACAACATGGGGCTCAGACCCTGATCCCTATCACCTCCCTCAGCCCACCCGCAGTGCAACCTGATCAGGCCCTCAGGCTCGGCTTCCCCCGCCCCAGGTCCTGCAGCAGGGGTCCCAGGTGTGGAGAGGGGAGCAGTGGCTGGACCACTAGAATCGAATACAGACTCATCCCCTACCCAGAGACCCCCAGGGAAATCCTGGAGTGTGCACCCCTCACCTCCACATCCCCATGAGTGGCACAGAACCAAGGGAGCTCCAATAGGCCACTTTCCAATCGGGGATCCCCAGGACTTTACATCTTATGTTACCAGATTTTAACTATCACGCTTCTGCAAACTAGGACAAGCCCATAACCAACATCCAGGAACAAATCCCGCAGCACAGGTAGGTCAGCCTGGGAACTGCCGTCTAGCCCCAGGAGGCCTCACTACTGGCCAAACTCAGAGCATCAGGTGAGCACCTCCCACCCTGGCCCGCACCTCCTGGAGCGTCCAGGCCCCTCCTCCCGGCCAGCAGCCAGGCGGCCTCTCACCTCCTCTGATCCTGCCCACTCCCTGCCCTCGAGCTGCTGTGTCAAGGCTGGGCCACAACCCACCTTCGCTCACCAGCTCCTCCAGGAGGCTGCCCCACTCGCTGCGGAAGATGTTGGCCCCAGTGAGGCTGCCGTCCCCACCGATGACACACAGGTTGGTGATGCCGCGCTGGACTAGGTTGTAGGCGGCCGCCCGGCGCCCCTCCCGCGTGGTGAAGGCCTTGCAGCGGGCGCTGCCGATGACGGTGCCACCCTGCATGGAGGAGGGGGAGCCTGAGCCAGTGGGGCACGGCGGGAGCCTGGGCACTGGGCAGGGGAACTGGGGACCCCAAAGAATTAAGAGGGCTGAGGCCAGGGGCTCCTCAGAAGCCTGGGCAGATGTCCCCTGCTCCCTGGCATGTCTCCTCATGTGTGCGAGGAGAAGACTGTCCACACCAGGCTCAGGGAGCTCAACAAGGCAAGGAGTGAGAGGCTCCGAGATCTGTAAGGTGCACACAGACACACACGTGTGCATGCACACACACATGCATGCATGCACATGCGCACACACATGCACACGTGCACCATGCACATACACATGCATGTACTCTGGTGGATACATGGGGAGCCAACACAGAGACCTGCCTGGGCAGCTCATGCCTGCATCCACGTGGCCCCTCCCCACTCAGCCTCAGCCGGGGGTCCCCAGACTGTCCCACGAGAACACCTGTGGATCCCCTGCTCTCAGCCAGGTGGAGAGGACAATGTGCCCGGGCCACGCCATGCTGCTCCCAAGACCAGGAGGCTGGTTTCAGACTTCATGGAAAATGTGAGTCAGAGCTGCCCCTGGCCTAGCCCGCTCCCTCCCGGAGCCCCTCCAGACCCTCTTGCCCCCTTCCCCTTGCTCCCACCCCCTCTACCCCCCATGCTCTGTGCTTCTCCTCACTCCTCCCCAAACACCAGCTCCTCCCACATCCTTAGTGCCCACCTTTCATGCAGCTTCACTTCCCAGCTAACACTTGGCCTAATACCCCTTCCCTCGGTGCTTTCTCAGGACAGAAGGACGGCCATCCTCAGACACAGGGTCGGAGCAGAGCGACAGCTGGACCCAGGCCTGAGGCAGGACGGCTGTCCTTCTTGGACCCGTGGGGTGGAGGACGAGGTACCCAGGCTGCCGCAGCCCCACCCATGACGGGGTCAGGGAGCACAGCTCCAGAGCAGGGGAACAGGGGATGGGGTCTGACGAGGCCCAAGAACAGGGCTCGTCTGTGTCCTGCTGGACCCACCAGGCCTCGGTAAACCAGCTGGTTCCCAAGGGTGCCTATAGAGCACATGCCCTGGGAATGTCCACCCTGGGCGGGAGGGGTGGGTAGCACCTCAGGGTTGGCCGTGCCTGGATGACCCTGGGTCCAGGCCCATCACCACTGCTCTGCTGACCCATGTGTGGCTCGTGATAACAACAGATCACTTCAGTAAGCAGGTGTCAGCTGGTGGCCCAGGACACAGAGGTGACAGGCGCCCCACAAAGCTCCCTGCTCTTTGGGAGGACTAGGGTCTCTCCATAGACCCCTGGTTCAAAGACCCCCTTGCCTAGGAATCCCTGACTCCAGGGGGGTGTTGAGCTGCTCAACCCCCACCCTCACTAAGTAGGATGATGAAGGGGAAGGCGGGGGAGGCTCCGAGAGGCTGAGGCCGCGCAGGCCCCCTCCAGGGGGCCCTCTTCAGCCCGCAGCTGGAAGCTGAGACATCTGGGGCCATCCCAGCCCTGTGATCTCTTAAACCCACCACCTCCCACCCCCGTGACCCCAAGGCGACTGGATGGCATAGTCAGCCTGAAGCCAATCCCCTGAGGGATGGTGTGTAGCCTGTGTCCCTAGGCGAGCATGTCCCCCTGTGTGTGTTTGTCTCTGTGTGTCTATGTGTCTGTGTGTATCTGATATGTGCACCTGTGTATCCCCCTGTGTGTCCCTCTGTGTGTCTCTGTGTGTGTATAATATGTGCACCTGTGCATCCCTCTGTGTGTGGCTGTGTGTCTCTGTGTGTGTCTGTGTGTGTGCACCTGTGTATCCCCCTGTGTGTTTCTGTGTGTGTATGTCTCTGTGTGTCTCTGTGTGCGTCTCTGTGTCTCTGTGTGTATCTGATGTGTGCACCTGTGCATCCCTCTGTGTGTGTCTGTGTGTCTCTGTGTTTATCTGTGTGTGTGCCCCTGTGTATCCCCGTGTGTCCCTCTGTGTGTGTGTGTGTGTGTGTCTGTCTCTGTGTGTGTCTGTGCATCCCTCTGTGTGTGGCTGTGTCCCTCTGTGTGTCTCTGTGTGTGTCTGTGCATCCCCCTGTGTGTCTCTGTGTGTCTCTGTGTGTGTGCACCTGTGTATCCCCCATGTGTCCCTCTGTGTGCTCACGTGCCTGTGTGTGTCTGTCTCGTGTCTGTCTGTCCCTCTTTGTGTCCCTCTATGTGTTGTGTCTCTGTGTGTGTCTGATATGTGCACCCGTGTAACCCTTGTGTGTGTCGCTGCGTGTGTCTGTGTGTGTGCATCTGTGTACCCCCTTGTTGTTCCTCCATGTGCCCATGTGCATGTCCCGGCACGCACACAAGCTCACAGCAGGGAGGGTCTCAGGCTCACCAACTGGATGATGTTGGAAACGCTCAGCCAGTTGGCCTGCTTGATGTTCTCGCCGCCCTCCACGAGGCCTTCATAGCCCTGAAAAGTGAGGGGACAGACGTGAGATGGGTGCCCATGGCTGCAGAGAACACTGCCCACAGGAGCAAGATGCATGGAACCTCGGCCAAAACCCCATCTGGCAGGAAGCAGGCCCAGGGGTCCTGACTGCAGAGGCCCCTCCACTCCCAGGGCCTTGGGGGACGAAGCTGAGTCGGCTGGAGTCAGGGGTGGTACGGGACAAAGCTGGGGTTGGCTGGAATCAGGGGTGTCGGGGGAGAGGCCTGGCACCCAGAGGGTCTCCCGGAGCACCCTCTGCAGGGCCTGCAGGATGGCGTATTACAGAGCGCGACTCGCTCGGCAAAGTGCTCCTGTCGCAGGCACACCTTCTGATGCGTGTCCATGAGCTGCACCTGGGTCACACACCTGGGTCGGAACCAGAACCAGTCAGCGCCCTGTGGCCCCTCTGCCCTGCCAGGACCCTCTCCTCCAGAGGTGCCCACTGCTGTGCCTCCTGGGGCACCAGCGAGATTCAGAAATGACAGGCACAGCATCCACTCTGCCTGGCCTCCCTCTCTCAGCTGGCTGACTGTGTGGCCCCACAGGACCACGTGCGGCTGTGCCTGCTCACTGCCGTGCGGGAGTCCCCCGAGCAGGCCCAGTGTATGATCTGTTCACCGTTCGTGGACCTCCGGAGGGATCCGGTTTGGGAATATTGGACGTAATGCTGCGAAGAACACATTTGCGTCACTGGGTGTGCGGCCAGCCTCTGAGGGCACTGCTACACAGCGCCCCGCGTGCTGTGGCCACCTCGTCCGTCAGCAACACGGGCAGGGCGGGCCTCTGGGCGCCTCTCCCCCAGTGCCAGGCCGTGCTGGTCTCCATCCCGGAGGCTGCATGTGGCCCCTGACGTGGGATCTCCCCTGAGCGCCGCTGACAAACCCGCTGACGAACCATGTTATTTCCCATAAGCCACTGGCCGCCTGGACAGCCAGCCCTTCTCATTAGCAGGAGCTCTATACAGTCTGGACCAGGCCACGCGCTTTCACAAATGGTGAGAAGACAAAGCACCACCAAGCGCCCTGTGTATAACCTCCGGGCACCACCAAGCGCCCTGTGTATAACCTCCGGGAGCCTGGCCTTGGACCCACCCCACCTGATCAGAGACCACTTGTCCACAAAACTCGGCCACTCCCTGAAGAATCTCACCCTGCTCTTTGGAAGGTTCTGGGCCATTATTGGGGTGTGGGCCCCACCCACCCAGCTCCTGAGGGCACAGGTCCCTGAGGCCCTGAGGAGATGGCTCCCCAGACATGACCAAAGACTTTGAGGACTCTGGCCATCTGAGCCTGGTCTGAGGGTCTGGATCCCGCAGGAGGAAGGGGCCTGCAGAAATTTCTGCCCATGTGTCCATTCAGATGGCCCCGTACAGCCAAGGCTGGGAAGTCACGCCTGACCTGGGTCAGGGAGAAGGGACAGGGATGCAGACACGCCCAAGGTGGGAGGAGGAAGCTCCGGGGAGAGCAGAGCAGGCAGGGGTTCCTGCATTCTAGTAAGGAGTGAAAACAAAGTAACACAGTTAACAGGGTGTGAGGAATTCCAGGGCCGCCCACATGTGTCTGTGTCTATGTATCTGCTGCAAGTCTGAAACCCGGATTTAGGGGGATAGGAATGAGGAGGGTGGAACAAAGGGGAGCCCCAGCTTCTGCAGAACAAAGCAGAACAATGATTCTCTGTTGCATTGCACAGGGAGGCTGTTTGCTAGGGTGACTCAAGCTCAGGTTAGGCGAGGAGGGTGCAGGAGGGCTGGGGGTCAGAGGACGGTGGGCTGAGGTCCTGGCCTCAGAGGAGGACCACAGCTTCATGCCCTCCTCTCTCTCAAAGGACACAACCGCGCCCAAGAACCCAGCCTGAAGGCAGGCTCCACCCCACAGCTCGGAGCCGGGCCCCGCCCCATCCACTGTGCTGACCAGCCCCTCTCTGGGCCTGGCCCTCAGGGGCTGAACAAGGACCAGTGCAGCCTGAAGGCAGGCTCCACCCAACAGCTCGGAGCCAGGGCCCCGCCCCATCCACTGTGCTCACCAGCCCCTCTCTGGGCCTGGCCCTCGGGCTGAACAAGGACCAGAGACCCTGAGAGAACAGGGTCCCTCCTCCCTTCCCCCCCACCCAGTGTTCCCCACCCACCAGAGCACAAGGCCCACCCACCAGAGTCTGGGGCGAGGACCCCTGCACCTTACCTCGTAGATGAGGAAGACCTTGGCCCCCACGTAAATGCCCATACGAGTCACGGCTCTGACAGCGGCATTCATGCCTGCAAGGGGTCAGGGAGACGCCTATCAGTGGAGACACAGAGTGTGGGGGAACCCCGACCACCCCTCCCCACATCTCAGGGAGCCCAGCCAAGGGTCTGAGTCCAGCCCGGGGTGAACTGCTAAGGTTGTTTCAGCCTCGCATCTGGAAATATGCCACCCCCAGAGTTACGCCGGGAAGGCCCCCACCAGGCCAACTCCTGAGCCTGCACTCCTGACTCTGCACGGGCACCTGCAGACCAGCCACATCCTTTCCGGCCGCATCCTCGCCCAGTGCTCACCTGCAGACTCTGCTGCTCGGCACAGCCCTCTCCCTGGACCTCAAGGCTCTGACCTGGGGGAATCCCAGCAGGTTGGGGACTTGGCCCCAAGATGATAGAGGGGGCTGGCGAGACGCAGGAGACAACCGCCTTTCAAACTCTCCGTCATCCTCTACCAGTGTCTCAGACCACCATACCGAGCTCCGTGCCTGTGGCCCTGGGGCCATGAGGCCCATAGGGGCCTCCGTGAGCCAGGAGAGGGGGGCAGTGCCCCCGAGAGTCAAGGTCTGGCTATTGGGGGTCTGGGGACCTCAGGCAGTGAAGCTGACTCGGCTGACGCCCCTGCTCCCAACCTGCACTGCACACCAGGGCCACCAGGCTCAGCGGATCACCTCTCTTCCCTGTCCCCTAGCCCCAACCCCACTGTCTACCGTCCCCCCACCCCCTACCGTCCCCCCACCCCCGTCTACAGCAGCTACCCTGCAGCACAGACTTCGTGGAAAGACAGATGTTCACGGGGAGGAGGAGCAGACAGCTTGTAGGAAATGCTCAGAGGATCTCAGAGGAACCCCAGTTCCCTTCCCTCACGGACAGTCCTGAGACAGACCCACAGAAGGCAAAGGGGTCCCTGAGGTCGCTGTAGGGGATCATCGAGTCCTTAAGGTTCCTCCATGGAAGACCGCTCACTGTGCTCCTGCGGTCTCATATACAGTCAGGTTCACTAGCACGACTTGAGGGAGCCCCCGAGGCTCGAGCACCAGCAGTGGCCCCGGGCGGTGGCCCTGCTGCTGTCTGAGGGTGGGACGCGGCCCCGCCCAGGGAGCAGGCCCCCGAGTGGCCCGGTGGCAGGGCTGCAGCTGCTGCAGGCCTGGACAGGTCAGGTCAGGTACCGGGTCCGTGGCCCTGTGCAGGCACCGGGGAGGGCCCAGCCCGCACACTGACTGCCACCTGGCGGGCAGCCAGGGCTAGGGCACACGGACGGCTGAGGGGCTCCGCGCTCAGGGCTCGGGAGCAGGAGCCTGCAATCAGCGGCTGTAGGCAATTTGCCTCAAACCCTCTTGCCCATCACAAAAGATGTCAGCATTAGGAACAGGCGGGGCGGCCCCACATCCTTGGAGAGGAAGAAAAGTGGCCAGTCACCTGCCCTGGGTTCCAGCCTGTGACACTGGGTCTGGGGACCGGGTCACAGAGGTGATGCTGGGTCTGACCCCAGGACCACCCCTGCTCCCCCAGCCTTCTTCCTGGTGGTCCTGGCTCAGAACACATGCACATCCCATGACCTGTCCCTAGGCTGTGAAAGCTTTTCCCTGGAAAGGCGGGGCACCAGCTGGAAGTGACCGAGAGCCCAGGAGCCCTGCCCTCCAGGCCCAAGAGCTGGTGGAGGGGCAGTGCCCATTAGCTTGGGAATCCTGTGGGAGGACCGTGAGGCTTAGACCGCATACAGTACCTCAGGAAGAGCCTGGTGGGCAAAGCCTGCCCCAGTGGAGGCTCATGGCACTGGGCTCCGAGGTCAGCACAAAGGTCACTCTCCAGACGGGAAGCTGGGGCCCCAGAAAGAGGGAGGGGGACTGCTGGGACCCCAGCTGGTGCGAGCAGTGCCTGGAGACACCTTAGAACCCCCACCTTGGGCACAGCAGGCTGCCCCATCCCCACCCAGCTGCCGAGGCTTCTGCTCTCTGACGACTGGAGGGACTCCCCAGGCAGGGGCGCCTGGACATCACAGCCGGCAGGGTACAGAGGCCAGGCGGCCCTGAACCAGACACACTCAGGGCTTACACACCTGCCTTTATCAAGAGAACTCCATTTCTAAAGAAATCATAACTCGCACGTTCCTGTAATGTATGGAAGTGGGGTTACAGTGACTGAAGTTAGCAATTGGAGCCCAGGGAGCGTAGCCGCCCCCACCCACACACACACCCAGGCTGCTCCAGGAACCGGATCTGAAGGCCAACAGTCCTGCTGCTGGAGGTCAAGGGCTTCGAGCTGTGGGGCTGGTGGAGATGGGGAGAGAGATGAGACGGCTGCAAAGCTGCCCCTCCTGTCCCCAGCAGGCCCTAGGTCCTGCAGAAGCACTTGCCCACCTCTGGGGCCTTGGCCAGCCCAGGCTTTCCACTCTCAAGTATCTGCCTCCCTGGTCAACGCAGCTGGGGTGAGCCCACTGTGATCTCACTACAGGCTCAAGGTCCAAGCCCCACCTCTGGTGGCAGGAGGGAGACCAGCAGTTCTGGATCGGGGCTGCGGTGAGGGCAGTGGCTGGAAACCAGGCCACCACTCAACTCAGAGGTTATGGTCATCTCCCTAGCCAGCCTGGTGGGCTTATCTGCAGCCCCAGGGACTGCAAAGGTCCCCATTCTTAGAGTGCTGTTCTCAGTCTTGCAGAGGAGAACAAATGACCGTATTACAGGAAAACTCATGACTCTTCGAATGGGATTGTGCCAGCTGCCATGGAGACAGAGGCCTAAGGGTGTGGGCTTCCCTGTAAACCTCACAGTAAGCTGCCTTCCTAAGAGGGCCTTTTTAATTGCCCTTTAAGCTGCTTTTCTTTCTCAAAATAAACCAAGGATGGCAGCCACGAGCCCCAGGGTCAGAGAAGCGAGGAGGAGAGCAGCTGCATCCATTACTGATGAGCCAGCCCTGGACCCTTGCTCGACCTTCCACCCCAACCTCCTCCACCCTCCGCCCTAGAGTGGGCCAGGGAGACTGCTACCGATCACTTCCTGTTGGAGGAAATGGACACCAACCAAAGTGATGTCAGAGGTGGAAGCATCTGTTCCGAAGGTGATTTTTCATCATAATTCGCTTCCAGAAAAACAAAATGTACAAGAAAGAGGTGATCTGATCCTGGGGGAATACAGGGCCCAGCAGATGCACATTTATTCATCAGTCGATGTGAGGATACGGAGCTGGACTGGACAGCTGAGGGAAACTGAGGCCCCAGGATCGGGCTTGGGTCAAGTCATAGAGCTGGTCAAGGCTGGCTCCCCATCGCAAGGCTGGCCTCCATTCACCCCAAGAGCAGACGCTTAAGTCTGTGAGTCAAGTGCAGGTCAGGGTGGAGGCCCATTCTCCACGTGGCTGTCAGCCCCGCCACATACGGGAGGGCACGTGGGGAAGGCCAAGTGGCACCATCAGGTCCCCAGAGGTCAGCCTCTGTTTGGAAGGCAGTGGTGGGGGTCCCTGAGGGAAAACTGAGAAGCCATTGCCTAGAGCCAGTTCTCTGGCGCAGCGCTAGCGAGAAGGAGCAGCCTCAGGCAGACACCCATGGGCGGGCTCCCAGAACTTACAGAGCAGAAGGGCTCTGCCCCGCAGAGAGCCAGCTGGCCCACATCCTCCCCCAGGCATCAGCCTGAGCCCTAAATCAGGGAAGTCTGCGGAAACCTCTCTCGCAGCCTCAACCATAAAACCATGTCACAGCCAGGCGTCTAGGAGAGTGAGGACAGGGCATGAGGTGAGGGGCCGATGGTCAGCCCAGCCAGCGGCGCACGGGTGGCTACACTCCAGGGCATTCAGGAAGCACTCCCCGTTACATGTGGGGCACCAGGGCTGGACTGGCCAAGAGGAGACCTTCAGTCACAGGCTTTGCCCTCAGCTGGGCTGCCAGCCCGGGCCAGCAGCACCCTTGTTGCCAGGGTCCCTTCCGTCCAGCCCCTTGTCCTATTTTGTCTGTGCAGCACTGAGCTCCGCTGCCCTGCCTAAGTGTGCCTCGTTTATCCTCCCCAGCCCTCCCTGCAGGGCCGCTGTCACCACGGTGCAACAGGAGCCTGGGTGGAGACCCCCTGCACCCACACCAGACCTCACAGAGGAAGGGGCCAGCCCTCTGGTGATGTGTCTGCCCTCCACACACCTGGCCCTTCCCGTGGTCCAATCTCACAGGATGATGCTTCCCCAAGACCACCCTCCAAGCCCACTCTCCTCCTGCCCGGCCCCGGCCCACCAGCCTTGCTCTAAGAGGTCTCCAGCCGCCACTGCCCAGCAATAGGCAACCGCTCTGGCCACACAGGGCTGCAGACCACACTGCCCGCCACCAGTTCAGAAACGGAGGGCTCAGCCAAACCCGCGGAAGGTCTATGCAGGTGAGGGTGCAGACAGCCGCTGATCCCAGCCGACCTGGTCTGGCTCCCTCATGAAAGGCCCCTCCTCCATGCTCTCCCCTGCGTCTGAGGGGGGAACCAGGAGTCAGGGGTCTGAGGCAGAGACAAATTAAGCGTCTAGACTTTCTGATCCGGAAGGAGGCACACCAGGCTCACTGTGCAGCCTGAGGGTGCTGGCTCCATCCCTCCCGCTTCCTGGGCTACTTAAAGTCTCTCCCGGGGTTCAAGGTGTGTGGTGTGGCCATGTGGCCAAGCCCCACAGGTGTGACACGAGCCATCCCAAGCCATTGGTCCTGGAGAGCAGTGGTCAGGACAGGACCAGGGTGCCAGGACGGGGCTGCCAAGACAGACCCCCAGGAAGGGCAATAGCCTGGGTCTGCCAGGTCCTGGCTGCGGGACGCTGGGCAGGTCCCCCAGGAAGACCATCGTCTTAGATACGCGGCGTTGAGGACAGGCCTGCACTAAAGAAATGCCCCAGACCCGCCCTGAAGGTGGTGTTTGGGGGAAGCGCTGAGCCCTCGGGTCGTGTTTCAGAACCAGGAAGAGACGGGTTCTCCAGGCCTGCGGTGACTGCCCTGCCCTCGGCGGCCTCCGCTCAGCGTGCATTCCAGGAAATGGGGCTCCTGACACACTTGAACGGGAAGGGGTGCCGGGACCGCCTGGGGCAGAGAGAGCCGGGAGAGCTCCGGGTCGCCGGCCACAGCCGGCCGCGCAGACACGCCCCCGGGGGCGGGGGCAGGCGGGTGGGGCGCAGATGCCGTGGTGGGCGGCACGTACGCGGGTACCCGGAGCGCCGGGGAGGATCCAGGACAGGGACGAGGACCTGGGCTGGGAGGACCTGCCGACCGCGCGCCGCGGATCCGGGCCGAGGGTGGCGGGCACGCCGCGGGGACCCGGGGACAGCAGAACCCCCGCCCGCCAGCGACCCGCCGCGCGCCCGCGCCCACCTTGCGCATCGCCGCCACTGGTCAGCACACCGATGGCCTTGCCGGCCCCGGTGGTCCGCAGCTTCTCCAGATCCACGCTGGCCATGGTGGCGCCGACTCTGCCCCGCTCACTGTCCTGCCCCGCGCCGCCGCTGTCGCCGAGCCCGCCCCGCGCCCTGCGCTCCGCCCCGCGCCGTGTGAGGTCACCGCAGTCCACGCCGGGGGCGGCCAGGGAGGAGGGCGGGGCGGTCGAGGCGGGGGCGGGGCCGACGTGCCCGTGCGGATGTCTCCGGTCCCGGCGCGCACCGCACCACCTCCCGCTCCGCCACTCCACCCCACCCTACCCCGCTCCTGGGCGGAGGGACCGGCGTCTTTTCTGATCAAGTTTTAAGCCTGTTCAATCTGACACGGAGCGCATTTATTGAGGGGGGCGGACGGTGGCCGTCCAGATCTGTTGGTCACCACCTGCGGCAAAGCTGGTCGAGCACCTTGACCGGACCTGAGGGAAGCCCCACGTGTCCTTTTGCTAATCGCTGCCTGCCCTGCTTCTCACAGGAATTTGTAATTCTGGGCGCCCGTCTGTTTCAAGTTTGTTCATTGCAGGAGTCAAGAGAGTCCTACCCCGCCTAAGGGCACGCCCCCACTTGGAGGGGAGCAAGACTAAGGCACGAAGAATTAAGAGGAAAACCGGCCAGCGTTCATTCGTTCACCTATCCGGTTACAGGAAATGTTAGCTGGACCCTTGGAAACCTTGCACCCCAGGCAGCACTTTCATGGGTCAGGACAGCGGGAGCCACGAAGCTCCTCCCCTGGTCCAGCCCTTCCCCCCAGGGTGGGGATCCAGCCAGTCACAAGAACAAACTGGACCCCTGCCCTCAGGAGGCCAGGTCACTGGTCTTGAATTGGCCCAGACTAGTTGTCCGCACCCCCAGATCCTGGCCCATCAACCACGGGGACACCTGAGGCTCCCACCACAAGCCTTGTCTGCCTGCTCCAGGCTCATGGTCTGTGGGCCCAGGTCACACAGGTGCTGAACATGAGGTACCAAGTTGGAAAGAGAGGTGGGGAGGGGCCTCTGCCTGGGAAGGTGGGGGGGCACTGCCCTGGAGAGGTGTGGGGGGTCTGCCCCAGAAGGTGGGGGCACTGCCCCCAGAGATGAGGGGGTCACTGCCCCAGGGAGGTGGAGAGGGCACTGGGGAGCACTGCCCGGGGGAGTTGGTGGGGGCACTGTCCTGGGGAGGTGGGAGTGTCTTCCTCAGAAGGAGGGGCCGCTGCCCTGGGAGGTGGGAGGGGTGCTGCTCCAGGAGGTGAGGGGGTCACTGCCCTGGGGAGGTGGGGGGGCATTGACTGTGAACGCTCAGGTTGGCTCCTCCAGGCAGGGAGGCAGGGCAGACCTGGCTGGAGCAGAGTAAGTGTTCCAATCATCCCTCGGCATCTAGGGAGAGCCTCAAAGATCTGTGGTCTGGGTTTTGTTGGCTTGCTCTTCCATTTTGCTGTGGAGGATCCAAGCGTGCCCCTGGGTTGAGAGAGCAGTAAGATGGTCCCAAGCCCCTCTCTCCAGCCCCACCCCCTCCAAGGGTCCATTCAGGGCAGTGTCCACACTTCAGGAAAATGACTCCAGGTGGAAGATGGAAGGAGAGGAGTGTCTAGGGGCCAGAGCAGTGATGGCTATTCCAGTAGAGAGGGGACCGGTCTGTGAGGTGTCTGGGGTTGGGGGGTGGTTCAGCAGGAGAGTTTGGGCATGGGTGGGGCTGAGGGAGGGGGTTGCGGAATGGAGGGGCAGCCAGGGCTGGAGATCCTCTTCCCCGGGTCGCTCTGCCCTCCCAGGCGCCCCTTTTGCTCTGGCAGCACAGCTGCTCCTCCTGTCGCATCCCAGGGCTGCCCTCGATCACCCCCCTAAAGTGATGTCCGCTGCCCTGGGATGACAGCTGTTCACAGGGAACAAGGCCCCAGGAGCTCGGCCTCCACGGGAGAGAGCGCTGCCATTCAACACGTGGGAGGAGGAAGCCCTTGGCTTTCATGCACCCGCTGGACAGGGATCCATGGAGCCGGAGCTGGGCAGCCTGGGCTCAGTGCGGAGGGTGAGGGGGGCACTACCCAGTCACAGAGAGCACAGCCTGGCCACCTGTAGTGCCAGCCCATGTAGGTCGGGACACAAGGACACACGGGGAGCGGCTGTGCCTTTTGTAAATCGTACTTTTAAAGTTATCTAAAAATTATTCAGGGTGACAAGATAGTTTACAAAGGAAAAATCATCTATACTCCCGTTTTCACGCAACTGTCTCCACCTTTTCAGTTTCATCTTCCAGCATTTCCCTCTATACACACACATATCTACGCACATATGTACACACATACATACACACATCTAAATATATATACTCTGGGCCTCTGGGCTGGGAGGCAATGGGGCTGAGTCGGGACCCGCACATTATGAAGAGCCTGGATGATGAAGTGTCTGGTGCTGGTTCGAGCCCTGTGTTGGGGGGCGTGAACTTGCTCTCCAGCAACTTCAGCTTCCCGGAATTGTTCACTTGGAAGGTGGAGGAGCAGTGGCAGAGGCCAGAGGGGCTGCCCAGGCCCACAGTAGCAACCAGAACAGCCGACCACCACCAACAGGCCTGGGGATCTGAAGAGGAAGTGCGGCCAGGGCCCCACACTCAGCTTCGTGGGCAAGCACAGAGATGGGAACAAACTAGCCCTCAAGACAGGAAGAGTGGACGTCCCTGGTGGCGCAGTGGATAAGAGTCCACCTGCCAATGCAGGAGGCAGGGGTTCAATTCCTGGTCCAGGAAGATCCCACAGGCCGAGGCACAGCTATGCCCATATGCCACAACCACTGAGCCTCTGAGCTGCAGCTACTGAAGCCGGCTCGCCTCAGAGCCCGTGCTTGGCAGCAAGAGAAGCCACCACAATGAGAAGCCCGCACATCTCAACTAGAGAGTAGCCCCCGCTCAACGCAACTAGAGAAAGCCTGTGTGCAGCCACAAAGACCTAGCACAGCCAAAAATATAATATAGCAGTGTGTACATGTCAAAAAAAATTTTTTTTAATCTGGGAGGAGTAGCCAAGAAGTAGAAGACGGAAGATGAGGTATTAACACATAGAGGTGAAGCCTGGGCCAAGTGCATGGCAGAGGCAATAAAGTACAAAGTCCACCAGTGCACCAGTGTGGCAACGAGGGTAAGTGATCGGCCCCTGGCGAAGGGACTCCCTCCCTGCCTGCCTGCAGCCTGGTGCAGTGGCAGCCTTTTCCCCCCAGGGACTTATGCACAGAAGGCAAACGTGATGCTCCCTGCAGCTGCGGACAGTTCTCCAGGTCTCTTTCTTACCCTGAGCACTGGCCTCCTGAGACTTCACACAACAGTGGTTTACTGTCCACTCCCTTCCCATCACCTCCCTCTGTCTGTCTTCCTCTTCTTGCCCTCTCCTCCCTCCATTTAGCCATCACTAATGGGAAGCAAAGAAGTAAAGAATTTGACTTAGTGGTGGGAAAAAATAAATACATACATATAGTATCTTTTTTGGGGGGGGCGGCTTCCCTGGTGGCTCAGATGGTAAAGAATCCACCGGCTATACAGGAGACCTGAGTTTGATCCATGGGTTGGGAAGATCCCCTGGAGGAGAGCATGTCAACCCACTCCACTATTCTTGCCTGGAGAATCCCATGGACAGAGGAGTCTGGCAGGCTACAGTCCACAGGGTCGCAAAGAGTCAAACACGACTGAGCGACTAAGCACAGCACGTAGTGTCTTTTCATATATATCCTGTCTATTTATGTATACATATACACTTTTTAAATGTACGTGTATATACAGGTGACCCTTGAAAACATCAATTTAATCCACCTATATGCAGATTTTTTTCAATAAATATATTGGAAAACTTTTTTGGAGATTTTTGACATTTAAAAAATCTAGCAGAACCATGTAGCCTAGAAATAGAAAAAAATAAGGAAAGGGCATGTATGAATGCATAAAATATATATAGGCATACGTACAACATACAAAATACAAATTAACCAACTGTTTATATTATTGGTAAGACTTCTGATCTACAGTAGATCTAAGACTTCTGATCTACAGTAGCAATTAAGTTTTAAGGAAGTCAAAAGCTATGCTCAGATTTTCCACTGAGTTGTTCAAGGATCAACTGTACATAATCTGTAGCTAGTTAGCTGAACAGACGACACTCTAAATACACAAATACACACATTATGTGTATGTGTATATATATATACATATAAAGAGATAGGGAGGTAGTTTGACAAAGAATGCTGTGCTGTGCTGTGCTTAGTCGCTCAGTTGTGTCTGACTCTTTGCGACCCCATGGACTGTAGCCCGCCAGGCTCCTCTGTCCATGCAATTTTCTGGGCAAGAATACTGGAGTGGGTTGCCATTTCCTACTTCAGCAGATCTTCCGGACTCAAGGATCAAACTCACATCTCTTGCATCTCCTGCATTGGCAGGCAGATTCTTTACCACTAGCACCACCTGGGAAGCTCTCTCTCTATATATATATATTCCCTGGTGGCTCAGAGGGTGAAGAGTCTGCCTGCAATGTGGGAGACCTGGGTTTGATCCCTGGGTAGGGAAGATTCCCCTGGAGAAGGAAATGGCAACCCTCTCCAGTATTCTTGCCTGGAGAAACCCCATGGACAGAGGAGCCTGGGGGGCTACAGTCCATGGGGTTGCAGAGTCA
This sequence comes from Bubalus kerabau, assembly GCF_029407905.1. Classification (NCBI taxonomy): domain Eukaryota; kingdom Metazoa; phylum Chordata; class Mammalia; order Artiodactyla; family Bovidae; genus Bubalus; species Bubalus kerabau. Next base: position 190,647,839 of record NC_073625.1, on the reverse strand, counting down.
GCTGCAACTGAGCAACTTCATTTTCACTTATATATATATATATGCTCTATGTGTATGTGTAGATTTTATATTTATCAGTCCAGTTAAGTTCAGTCGCTCAGTCATGTCCGACTCTTTGCGACCCCATGAATTGCAGCACGCCAGGCCTCCCTGTCCATCACCAACTCCCGGAGCTCACTCAAACTCAAGTTCACTGAGTCAGTGATGCCATCCAGCCATCTCATCCTCTGTCGTCCCCTTCTCCTCCTGCCCCCAATCCCTCCCAGCATCAGAGTTTTTTCCAATGAGTCAACTCTTCGCATGAGGTGGCCAAAGTACTGGAGTTTCAGCTTTAGCATCAGTCCTTCCAATGAATACCCAGGACTGATCTCCTTTAGAATGGACTGGTTGGATCTTGCAGTCCAAGGGACTCTCAAGAGTCTTCTCCAACACCACAGTTCAAAAGCAGCAGTTCTTTGGTGCTCAGCATTCTTCACAGTCCAACTCTCACATCCATACATGACCACTGGAAAAACCATAGCCTTGACTAGACAGACCTTTGTTGGCAAAGTAATATCTCTGCTTTTTAATATGCTATCTAGGTTGGTCATAACTTTCCTTCCAAGGAGTAAGCATCTTTTAATTTCATGGCTGCAATCAGCATCTGTAGTGATTTTGGAGCCCCAAAAAATAAAGTTTCCACTGTTTCCCCATCTATTTCCCATGAAGTGATGGGACCAGATGCCATGATCTTAGTTTTCTGAATGTTGAGCTTTAAGCCAACTTTCCCAATCTCTTCTTTCACTTTCATCAAGAGGCTTTTGAATTCCTCTTCACTTTCTGCCATAAGGGTGGTGTCATCTGCATATCTGAGGTTATTGATATTTCTCCTGGCAATCTTGATCCCAGCTTGTGCTTCTTTCAGCCCAGCGTTTCTCATGATGTACTCTGCATATAAGTTAAATAAGCAGGGTGACAGTATACAGCCTTGACATACTCCTTTTCCTATTTGGAACCAGTCTGTTGTTCCATGCCCAGTTCTGACTGTTGCTTCCTGACCTGCATACAGGTTTCTCAAGAGGCAGGTCAGGTGGTCTGGTATTCCCATCTCTTTCAGAATTTTCCACATTTACTGTGATCCACACAGTCAAAGGCTTTGGCATAGTCAATAAAGCATAAATAGATATTTTTCTGGAACTCTCTTGCTTTTTCAATGATCCAGTGGATGTTGGCAATTTGATCTCTGGTTCCTCTGCCTTTTCTAAAATCAGCTTGAACATCTGGAAGTTCATGGTTCACATATTGCTGAAGCCTGGCTTGGAGAATTTTGAGCATTACTTTACTAGTGTGTGAGATGAGTGCAATTGTGTGGTAGTTTGAGCATTCTTTGGCATTGCCTTTCTTTGGGATTGGAATGAAAATGACCTTTTCCAGTCCTGTGGCCACTGCTGAGTTTTCCAAATGTGCTGGCATATTGAGTGCAGCACTTTCACAGCATCATCTTTCAGGATTTGAAATAGCTCAACTGGAATTCCATCACCTCCACTAGCTTTGTTCGTAGTGATGCTTTCTAAGGCCCACTTGACTTCACATTCCAGGATGTCTGGCTCTAGGTGAGTGATCACACCATCATGATTATCTGGCTGAAGATCTTTTTTGTACAGTTCTTCTGTGTATTCTTGCCACCTCTTCTTAATATCTTCTGCTTCTGTTAGTCCATACCATTTCTGTCCTTTATCAAGCCCATCTTTGCATGAAATTTTCCCTTGGTGTCTCTAATTTTAAATATAATTTAATACACTTCAGTTTACCCACTGGGCTTGTGTTTATCATTCTTATTGTCTGGACAGCATCCCAACCTCTGACATTGTTTCTCCATGGATACTGAACGTTTAGTTCATTTTCAGAGTTGGATTCACTCACTCTGAGCACTGAGCAGCCTGGGCTCTGTGCAGACCTGCTCCTGGCACACACAGTCTGGAGGGGACGGTCAGAGAGCAAGTGACCAGACAAAGGGGCCTATGCCCTGAAGGTGTGGAGACAAGGCCATGGTGAGAACAAGGGGCTTCCCTGAGACTGGGGTACATGGTGCTCAGGAGGGGCGTCCTGTAGTGGGCGGTCTCTGTTGGAAGGCTGGGGGCCTTCAGTGGGGCTGCATGGAGTGCATTGCTGTGGACATCTGTTATCCGGTTAGAGCCAGGCTGCAGAAGCTGCAGGTGGAAACCAAGCGGCCATCAGAGACCCCTGGGGCCTGGGCCCCACTAGCACCTGTCCCCAGGACCCCGTGAGACCCCCACCTTCAGTGCTGCCACTCAGCTCCCAGATGTCCTCCAAGTCCCTAGAGAATCAATGGAGGTGAGACAACGGTCCTGGGAGGTCCAGGGTGACATCAGATGATGGAGCTCGGGGCACAGGGGGTGACAGAGGTTGCGTCCAGTCCAGTTCAGCCCACGAGGCAAGAGCTCAGCCCACTTGCTTATCTTGAGTCTGACTGTCCAGAGCACTGTCTTCTCCCAAGCCCACCAAGCCCCGATGTGTCCACCTGCACCAGGCTCTTCACCGCTTGTTGGCAGTGACCCCTGACCCCATCCAGGGCCCAGCACAACATGAAATTCAGACTCCTTGCTCACAAATCATTAACAATTTCTGAACAGTGACAGCTGAGCCTCCAACCAAGGGTGGATCAACAAGACCTCTGACAGCCTCATGTGGATGAAAAGAGCAATGTCGTGGCCAAATCCTGCCCATGTTGAAGAAAAAGGAGCCCATGACACTCACTAAGGTGCTAAGGGCCTTCCCAGGTGGCGCTAGTGGTAAAGAACCCACCTGCCAAATTCGGAGACACAAGAGAGGCAGGTTCGATCCCTGTGTCAGGAAGATCCCCTGGAGAGAAAATGGAAACCTACTCCAGTATTCTTGCCTGGAGAATCCCATGGACAGGGGAGCCTGACGGGCTACAGTCCATGAAGTTGCAGAGTCGGACAGGACTGAAGTGACTTGGCATGCAAGGGACTACACTTGGGCGGGAGGGACCCCTGCAGTGGGGTTTGCAGGAGGGGAGAGAGGTCCAGCTCAACTCCGAATACAACCTGGAAAGTGGGGGTTTATGGCCAAGGAGCAAGGTGGGGCCAGTGGATGGAGATTTCGAAGAGCAAACACTGGGGCCTGGGTATATGGCTAAGCCCCTCGACAGGGCCCTTACTGAGGGCAGGTGATCAGTACGAAGACTGAAGAAGAGAAACAGATCAGATGTTCAGAGAGCTCAGAGTCCAAGGGAGGGGGTTCCCTCAAACTGACTTGGACTTGTAAGGATCAAAGCCAGAGGTCAAGGTCAGAGGCCAAGGTTGTCTGAGCTGCCTGGTCTGTGGTACTTTGTCACAGTTGCCCAGGAAAGGAGTCCAGGAACAGGATGTACAAATGTAGTCACTGGCCGGTGCCGCCCACCCACTGGGCAGACACATGCTGCAGGGGGTTATGTAGCCAGCCGCCACTGACTGCCAGATGAGCAAGACCAACTTCCAGCCCCACAGGAAGATGGACAGGAGCAGCAGATGGTCAGTCAGCCCCTGAGGAGCAAAGCACAGGGGCTGCAGAAGGGCAGGGCCCACTCCCGACAGTCGTTCTCTCCTGTCCTCTAAGCATAACCCACTGTACGAACACAATGCCACCAACCCAGGCTCCTGACAGCAGGAATGGCCCCTCCCCACCTCCTCCTTCCCACAAGCACACCATGGATGGACAGACAGACGACACTCGGGATTGCTGTGTGCCCCTTACCGCACCCCACCCCCTGCTCAAGTTCGGAGTGACATTTCCTGAACTTGAGGAAAGTGACACGGGTGCAGTGGAGGCCACCGGGCCACCCATGGGAGCACTAAGCTCCCAAGGGAGGGTCTTCATGGACCTGTCCACAGAGGGATTCTGATGAGGCGGGGGTCTCCAGAGCCCTGGATGAGACCCAGTGGCGGGGGCGCTACAGTAGGCTGAGACGAGGGCTGGTTACGGCTGTGCTCAGCAGCCGTGGGGGTCCTTGGAGGATGTGGACAATGATGGACAGGGTGTCTGTGACATCTGGGTCCACCCTGGTCAGTTCCCTGACATGCCCCTCCACCACTGCCACTGTCCCCATGGTGTCAAACCCACGGTGCCACCCCCACCGTGCCACCCCCACTGGCTTTTGCAGCCTTCATCCAGCCCTGCTTCATCCTATGGGTGGGGGACGGGGCAGGGACAGCCCCTGGGCTCCATGGGGAAGAGACAGCTCTCAGACAAGCAGGGCCCCCCTACTAGTCAGAAAGCCCTTGCTCCATCACGCCCCTGGTCCATTCCACGCCCCGCCACGGGCCCTGCTCACTCCTCCCCCCATCAGCCACCCAAGCCTGGTCTCTAGTGTCTCCCTCCACTGGGTCTTGCCCTGTCCACAAATGTGATCCAGTCTCCAGCTGGGCTGCTCCACGTGTGGCCACGGCCTGGCATCACTGTCCACTGCCATCTCTCCCACTGCTGCCCGCCTAGCCTGGCTGCCCTGGAACAGCTGCCCACTCGCTCATGTGACACTGGCGTCCTCCTCAGTGGGTCCCTGTTCGAATAAACAACTTCACCCTGTGACCCGGGGCAGTTACCCCTACAGCGGAGGGTGTCTGCCAGCCCCTCCGCAGCGCTGTCCCAAGTCAGCTACTCCCAGCCCCACCCCCACAGAGGCTGCCTAATGTGTGCCCAGGACAGAGGGGCTCCGGAGGGGCTCAGTGAGCTGCTAGACCCACCAAAGTCCGAAGGTTGTGAGTCCCAGGCTGGGACCCCCATTCCTGTTAGATAGGCAGAATGCTCCCTGCCTGCCCAACCCTGGGTGGCAACACAACCCATGAGTCCCAAGTCCACACACATCCACTGCTGCCCCCTACTCACAGGGCACAGCAGGCCTGCGGCTACCCCCTTCCTCCCAGGGCTCTGACCCCCATCAGGGCTTCCACCAAGGGGTCCCTGCAGGAGAGGGGTATGACAGCCCTGCCATCTCCTTGCAGCAGCAGTGACCCAGCAGCTGTGCCAGGGCCTGGGGACATACGTGGCTGAGAACTAGACAGAGTCCCAGGTCCCCAGGGGCTGCTGTAGAGGGGAGACAGAGACCACCAGGAAAGATCTCCATTCTGACGGGCTCGCTTTCGGTGGCAGGTGTGGTGAGCAGGATAAGCACCGTGCTGTCCCCCACAGCCCAGAGCACCGCCACCCCTGACCTGGTGTCTGTCCCAGATGCACCAGCACCCGGTCCCTCCCCCGCACACGCTGGCCCGCTGGCCCCCTGGCCCTGTCTTGTGTCCTGTTTCTAAGGTCACCCTCCTCTTGTGAACGACCTGCCACCAGAATGTCCCCTAGTGCTCAGCGTACAGAAGAGTCACAGTAAGGGTTTCCCGAATAAATGACCCTCTGAATGAAAGATTGAGCAGGTGGCTTTGGAGCTGAGACCTCCCATGGGTGTAAAAAGAGACAGGTGAAGTACCAAGGGGAACCTCAAGCAGAGGGAACAGCCCGTGCAAAGGCCCTGAGGTGGGGATGGGCTGGGCCCTTTGAGGGGCAGAGGTGGTAGGAGCAGGCTCGGGGCGGGGGGCAGGCAGAGGTGGGCAGAGCCAGACCAGTGGGGCAGGGGCTGTGCCAGGGGCTCCTGCAGAGGGGGAGCAGAGGGACTCCTGCTTCCAGCGGCATTCTGGCACCCTCTTTCTGACACAGCCAGCTCAGCCTGCACGATGGGCACCAGAAACAGACCCTCCAAAACAAACACACTGCACCAGAAGTCATGTCGGGCACACAGAAATGACTTTACTTTCAGACAGGGTGCTGATCAGCTGAGTGTTGATGGCACGTGGAACATCTCAGATCCTGGCCCTAACCTTTCCCTCGATCCCTGTCAGAGCTGGTGGTCGCAAGTGTGAAGTCTGCTCCGGCAGAGTCCACAGGTGCCTTCTCTCCCCTTCCCATGCTGCCTGCAGCCCAGTCTGGGTCAGCCCAGCATCCAGATCAGGAGGGGAAGGTGGGTGCCTCAGCCAGTGGGCGGGACATGCTCTGGATGGCCCACTGCAGGATGCCGTCAAAGGAGTGCTGCGAAAGCAGAGAGCGGGCTCAGGGCCTGGCTGGAGCCTCAGCAGGCAGGTGTGCCTGCCTGGCCCACAACCCGTCCGCCCTGGCCTTCAGGGCCAACTGAGTCATCAACATCTGACTCAGCTGTCCTACTCAGAGGTGAGGACGTTGAGGCCTGAGCCCCCAGCATACACGTCCACTCCTCCGAGCATCCCTTATGCCTGGGCATGGCCACCACGGCTGTTCAGCTCCTTGTGGTTTCTTCCCGGGTGACCAGCAGAGCCAGCTCCTTCCCTCCCTCCACCCAGCTCTTTGCAGGGCCTGCCTGGTGCTCCAGCAGGACTGGGGGAGCCGCGGGAACGCCCAATATTCCAACAGAACAAGGTGATCTGCTCCAGAAGGGCCTGTGCATCTGCCCTCTCTGTTTTCTTATATCAGCACCTCGGGTCACCCCGGCCTCCTGGGGCCCTGGGCTCTCTTAAGACACCTGTAGTGTCTGGGACCTGCCCGTGCCCAGCCCATCACATAAGGCAGGGCCTCCATGGTCAGCTGGGATCCCCAAGTGCCACACCAGGGTCCTGAAGAGGACACACGCTGGCCACCTGAGGCCTGGGGGTGGCTGGAGAAATTTGACCTTTCCTAAAAGCCACCTTTTCTTCCCAGTTATTCTAGCTGCTCATCATCGGGTAGAGAAGCCTGCGTTGAGAGCAGTGAGGGAGGGATCCACAGGGTCCAGAGTGCCCAGCCCCCACCCGCACCTGGGGAAAGTGTCAGCCTCCACGTCAGGCTTCAGCGGCCCTGGTGCCAGATTCTGCACCGCCAGTCCTTCAGGGTCCTGGGCCTGGGACCTCCAGGGAGGCTGGGAAGGGGACAGCTCGGGGCCCCCTCTGGCTTGTTTGTGCACGGAGGGGCCAGCGCTATCTGGCAATGGGGGCCCGTGCAATGCCATGGGCCTGGAACAGGGGTGCTGACTGCTTCAGAGGCCGTGGAGGAAGGGGAGGAGGGGAGGAGGAGGGGGCTGGGTGACATGTTACCTCACTCAGGAGGGACTCCAGGTCATCCCTGTGTAGAACCGGCTCATGACCAGCAGAATCGTCCCCCGCCTGGATCCCAGAAAGATAGGAGGTCAACCCAACTTCCACACCCCTGCTGGGGTCATCACCACAGAAGCAGGACTCTCTACAGAGGGGGCAGGGCTGGGGGCAGTGGCCATGCCAGGGCAGCGAGTGGTGTGTACTTCTCCAGGTGGGACCCTGGGAACTGAATTCTAACATCCAGCTCCTGGGGGCGGGGCAGAGACGGAGTGGGCATGAGTAAGATGGGGGCTGCCCACCGAGGGCCCTGCCACCCCCCTGAAGTGGCTGCCCAAGGCCCCGGGGGCCTGCCTGCCTCCACAGTTCTGGAGGAAGGAGCAGCTGGGAGGACTCCTGTCACCAATGAGAATCCTGAGGCCCAGAGAGGAAGGGTCTGATCCCAAGCCAGCGTTTCAGTGACCCAACAGTCATATGTTCCCTGCCCTGCTCCTGGGTGAGGGGCCAGAGCAAGAGATGAGGCACACTCCCCCATCACAGGTTAGGGGGGGACAGGCCATACTAAGTGGAACCATAAGACAATGCCCGGTTTGCAGCTGCAAACAGCCACTTGTTCCGGCCCCTGGAGGGGCCACCAGCCTGGTGTGGCTCAGCATGGACAGCAGACGGCTGGGGGTGAGGCGAGACTTCCAGAAGGAACGGGGCACCAGCAGGTGGGGGCCCTCTGTGCTCAGTGTCCCAGAGCCCAGTCACCCACAGAGTGTAAGGAGGAAGAGATGGAGGCGGGGCTGGGAGGTGGGATGGACCATGGACAGGGGTAGGACATCACCACCCGGGGACCCCCAAGGGTTCTTCCTGGGCAGGGATGGGGTTAGGAAGTCCCTGCTGGGGGCTGGAGGCTTCTGAACAGGAGAAACTTGTGGTGGGGGTGGGGGTGGGGGGTGGGGGGCGATGAGCTCAGGGAAGCTGGGGGTAGGGTGCTGGGGGTTAGCGGAGCCCTGAGCCTGGGTTAATCGTGAGCCAGGCCTGCAACCAACCAATGACTTCACAGCCACTGTTGCTTAGGAGGGTTTCCTTTTTTTTTTTTTTTTTTTAAGTATTTATTTGGCTGTGTTAGGTCTTAGTTTCCACATCCAGTCCCCTGACCAGGGATCAAACTCTGGCCCCCTGCATTGGGAGGACAGCATCTTAGCCACTGGACCACCAGGGAAGTCCCAGGAGGGTTTCCTTTTTAGGTAGATTTAAGTTAAACAAGAATAGATTTAAACAAAAATATCATACATACATAACCGTCAGGTGGTCTGGTGCTCACTGCGAAGCTGGCCCCCGGGCTTCCCCTGGCGATGTGCCCACCACCCCCAACCCCCAGCGTCCCTCCCCTCACCTGCGCCCCAGGGCCGACGGCGCCGGCGGTGAGCTTGGGGGTCGCGGGAGCCGGGCGGGCGGGGCTCGCGGCAGGCGCCCCCTCCCCAGGGGCCGGGGCGGTGTCTCCTGAGCAGGCTCTGCAGCGCAGGGCGGCCCTAGCGAGCGGAGGAGAGGCTTCGGGCTGCCCGGTTGGGGCCAGGCTGGGAGCGCCCTCTGGGGACCCAGGTCTCGAAGAGTCTTGGTGGGGGGTGCCGGCCCTCCCCCTCCCCCTCCCGAGCCCCGCACTCACCCAGGCCGAGTGGCGCAGCCGGGGAAGTGGCAGCGCCAGTGGAAGGCGGCCGCGCAGTGTGCGCACCGCAGCGCGTCCGCGCCGTCCCCGCACACCCCGCAGCGCGCGCCGGGCACCGGGCCCTGTGGACCGACAGACCACGGCGGGGTTGACCGAGGGCCCGGGCGAGGCAGGGGTTGGGTAGGGAGGATGGGGAAGTGGCGGTGGCCTGAGCTTCTCGAGTTCAGGACCGCCCGGACCCCGCCGGGGCTGAACGGCTGGGAGGGGCGCACGGGGTAGGGGAGCGGGTCCGAGATCCAGACCAGGAGAGGTCAAGGGCACTCCAGCACCTTTGGGCTGCGGCTTGGAGAAACCAGGTGCCCCATCTCCATCCTCCTTGGTGGGCCCAGGCCCCCTCCAGGGCTGGTCAAGAGGTCCCCGGAGGCCGGGCTCCAGAGGATGCAGGAGGGACTGGGAGACCTGGGACTACCAGGCCCCAGGTCCCAGGTAGACTGCGAACTACCTGCTTTATTGTTCTGCCCTGGTGGGGTGGATGGGCGTTGGGGGTGCGGGGGCGGGGGGGGGGAGGCGGATGGCGCTCGGTTTCAAGAGCAAGGAGAGAATGGTCACCCTGGCTGGAATCCCTCCAGGAGCCCCCTTTCCCCCACCCTCTCCAAAGAGCCCCCACCTTGTTCTGGGTAATCTCACAGCCCCCACAACCTCTGCACCTCCCTTCAGCCTCCTCCCATCTGCCCTCCCCATGGCCGCCCTGGCTGCTCCTGAAAGCTCCACACCCACCCTTGTCTGACTTCTACCTCCTTAACCCCCCCTGCCCGCGACTGTCCTATTTCAGGTTCACCTGGCTGCCCCAATGGACCCTGGGCTCCCTGACCCCAGCACCCCCTCACCTGCTGCCCCTCAGGGCCCACGCACAGTAGGGGGCGCAGGGCAGAGGGGTCGAGCACGGGCAGGGGAGCTACAGAGGGCGGGGCCAGCAGGTGCTTGTAGGTGACCGCAGCGTCCGTCCCAGGGGGCAGCCCCGTGGGCAGTGCCCTCGCCTCTTCCCCTGACCTCAGACCCAGGAAGGCCTGGAAGCAGAGGGTCAGCTCTCAGAGGGGCTGCAGGGGGCTTGCCTAGAACCATCCCAGGGTTCATGAGCATGGGGAGCCTGGGGCCCATACTGGGTGGGAAAAGTCGAGGCACAGTTCCTGGGTCTGTGGCCCCTGGCCCTCTCCCCACCAGAAGGCAGTGCCCCGTGGCCCTCGGAGGCAGTCAGAGTAAACACTCTGGGGTGCGTGTCATGTCCTTCATGCCTTTGTGGCGACAGAACACTTACTCCGTTTTGGAGAATGTTATCTGTGATCAAGGTGTGTCCCCTGTGTCTGCTGGCAGCTGAGGGCCCAGAATCAGCGTACTGAGCAACCAGTCCTCATAAGGGCCACTTCCCAGTGGGCTGCACCCCCATGGCTCCACAGGAAGGATAAAGTCAGACTGATGGGGCTGGGCCAGGGTAGAGGTGCATGGCTTTATGGCTGGGGCAGGTCCGACCCATAATAGTGGCCAGGAGGCAGGGAGCAAGTAGACAGAGGGGCCAGGAATAGTCTGGGCATACCGGGGTCTCTGCGGGCAGCTCCTGGGGCCGGGATTGCTCTGCCCGGGGCAGGTCCCGCTGGGCTGTTGTTCCCTGGACGCAGTTGGAGCACCTCCAGGTCCCACTGGTCACCGGCCGGGGACATGTGGGGCAGGACAGAGGGGACAGTAGATTCCCATACTGGCAGCACAGGGGAGGCTTGAGAGCTCCTCCAGGTCACCCACCCTCATGGTCCCCAGAGGGGGAACCCTGGGTGGAGACCAGGGGAAGGGTCTGCCCACTCGTCAGCAGGAAAGCCTGGGGGGCCAGGATCACTAGCCCTGGTGGGATGGCCTTCACCAGCATGGCATGTCCCCTGAGTGCTTCTCGGATGAGCCCCGAGAATTCCTGACACCTGGGAACCAGCAGTGGCCTGTGCCTGCGTTTGGCTCCCATGGACCCTGCCTTGCAGGCATGACCTCCGAGGCTGGTGTAGTTACACACTTGGGACCCTCCCCCAATTCCTTGGGGGGATGGTGCCCAGCAGAAAGGGAGCCGGTCAGGGGCAGGAAGGAAGAGAATGGAAGGGCAGTGTTGAGCGGAGCTGAGGGATGACCCCGGCCAGAGATGTGACCTGGTCAAGGTCGTGCGATGAGTGGGGCAGGGCCGGGTGGAGAATGCCAACCCCATGGTCCTCCCCACAGACCAGGCTGCCCTGACCTATGCGAGCTGGTGGCAGAGGGAAGCGCCAGGCAGAGGATGGGGAACCCCCTGGCCCTTGGGGAGCAGCTCTATGGCCTCCGTACTTTCCAACCTGACTTGGAGTCAGACTCTGCTTAGGGTTCGGGGTCAGCTGCTCAGGGGAGCTGACCTCCTTGCCTTGGGTCTCAGGGCCCCATAGGCCAGACTGGAGGGACAGTATGGCCAGGCGGGGAGGTGGGGTGGGAAGATCCCAGGCCCCAGACCCACCACCCAGAGACCTGAACCAAGGCCCCTCCCAGGCTGGCCTCACCATCCACTGGTCGAGCGATAGGACTTCTGGGCAGGGGGGGAGGGGGAAGGGGGGCAGAGGCTCACCTGGGGATCTCGCTGAGCGGCGGGGTCAGGCAGGCCAGGTGGAAGGCACGGGGGCAGCCATCACAACAGAGCAGCTCCCCGCCATCCCGGCAGGCCGCACACTCGTCCTCATTCTTCTGACAAGAGACACGTGTGTCTGGAAGACCCAGGATGGGGCGGCCCTCCCAGAGACCCCCACCCCCACAGTAGTCCCCCAGGGGCACCCAAGTCCCCTGGCCCACTCCCAACTGAAATCCTGCCCTGATTGCCTGCTCCCTGGGGCGCCCCACAACCCCACCATCTCTGAGACTCTAGCCCCTAACACCCTCTCTTGGGAAGAAAGAACAGTCTTTAAGAAAGTCTGGCTTCCCATGGGTGCCTGTGCTCCAGGGCCCTGAGGCTGCAGGCCCATCCCCATGCAGCCCCTTCCTCACAGGGCAGTGGAGGGCAGGCCCAGCCATGTTCCCCTTGGCCCTGGGCACCCGCTGTCCCCTCTGCCCAAGGCTTGCTGGCACCCTTGGCTGGACGAACCCACCGTGCCTCCTTGGACATCATCTCCTAAGTCCCCCTCCCCTGCCCTGGGACGACAGGGCTGGACTGATGTGCACAGCGATGAGCACACTGACCATAGTAATACCCCACCCCAGACCCCGCCAGCCTCGGAGCTCCTGGGAGCACCTGATGGAGGTGTCGGGTTCTAGAGCTGGTTCCACTTTGTTCAGAACCAGTGCGAGGAACCCAAGAGCTTCTGTGGCTTCCAGCAGGGGCCACCGTCCCACCTAAGGGCCCAACTACGAGCGCGGGACAGTGGGCACCTGGGCCCAGGAGGACTCACTTGCTCTGACTTATGTGACATTTTACAGTTGTGTATTATCAGGGAAAAAAAAAAAAATTAAAATCAAGAACTCCACACTGAGAGCAGAAGTTTGGCTCTCATGCCCCAGTCCCTGGACGAGTGACAGAAACCCCCCTCCCTTCTCAGATCCTGGAATGCTCCGGGCTCTACCTGGTGCAGCTGGGGCTCGCTGGGGAGGGCAGGAGGGGCTGGGGCCCTGTCCCGTGGGCCAGCCCTGGAGTCACCTCCACCCTGTGGGGAGATGTGGGCGGGTCAGCAACAGGACAGAGGAGGCAGGAGGGGCCGACCCCAGCCCCCAGCAGAGTCCTGACCCAAGGTGACGCCACTGTCCCTCGAGTGCTGGGGGAGGGGACTGAAGGCCAGGCTTCCCTAGGGGTGGTCCCCGCAGTGCTTACAGGGGCAGGGGCCTGGGTCCCCTTGGCTCTGACCAGGGTCTTCAGGCTGCTGCTGCGGGTCTTGTTCTTTCCCCCAGTGGGGTCTTCAAACTTGTTGGGCGTGTAAAACTCCCCCCCAACCTGGATGCACTTCTTGGAGCCACCTGGGGGGAGATGGGGGGGCCTGGCAGGGAGGCTCTACATGTGCTGTTCCTCCCCCAACCCCACCCCCAGTCAGCTCTGGGGCCAGGGTCCTGGGCACAGCTGGGGTTCTCCGCTGGGGGAAGGAAGCGTGTCTCCCAAATTCACATCCACTTGGAACCTCACAAGCAACCTTATCTGGAAGTCGGGTCTTTGTAGATGTTAAGATGGGCTCACACTGGACCCTACGTCCAAGGACAGGGTCCTTCTGAGAAGAGAAGGCAGAGACACAGGGAGGAGGCAGAGGCTGGAGTGATGACACCACAAGCCAGGGCACAGGGTTGGGGCGGCCACTCCAGGAGCTGCGGAGCTGGGAAGATCTGCCGTAGAGCCTTGTGAGGGTGCAAGAGTGGTCCTGCTCGCATGGCGGTTTTGGAGTTGCTTGAAGCCACCCCGTTTGTGGCAATTTGTCACAACAGCCCTAGGAGTCTACTGCAGGGACCATCCCTGGAGCCTGGTGAGACTGGAGCCTGCATCAGCTCCCAGGGTCCTCGCGTGCCCCGTGGGTGCCCAGCACAGGGAGTGGAGGAAGGAGGTGATGCAGTGGTGTGTCGGGCAGGGCAGGGGTTGCGCTCGTTCCCCTTAGAGTCCAAGAGTCCCCCCTGCCCAGACCATCCCCTCCAGAGATGGCAGACCCACTGGGGGAGCAGGGCATGCCAGCTGCCTTGCCCATGTCCCAGCTGCTCCAGAGCCTCCAGGGAGCTTCGTGGGGACGTGGATGCACTGGCAGCCTCTCCCTGTGCCGTCTACCTGACTCAAACACTTGCTGGATAAGGATCCCCTCCACGGCCCCGCGGGCTCCTGGGACGTCCCCAGAGGACACAGCCATGGCTCTCTGGACCGAAGTGGACATGGTCTGAATTCCTAGGAAAGCGAGCATCAAAGTGGGTGGGAGCGGGGGGACAGTCATCAGTTGGGTGATGACCCCTGAGCACAGGCAGTGGGGAGCCAGAGGGGTCTGGGCAACAGAAAACTTCCTTCTTCCCACCCAGGGCAGGCCAGACTCAGACAGACAGACAGCCTGCCTGTCACTGCAGAGATGGCCATGATGTGTGTGTATGTACGTCTATGTGGTATGGCCTAGTGTATGCTGTGAGCTGGCTGAAGACAGCGGGCAGGAATGAACAGGGACCCTGGGACATGACCCTGGACAGTGCTGGGAGGGGGAAGGGTCCCCAGGGCCTGCCCACAGGTTGGCACCAGCTGGCCACGAGAGGTCTCTAGGGTCCCAGGTTGTGTCCAGCCGAGGGACAAGGAGGATTCTCTGGAGGAAGCAGAGTCCAAGCTGTCCCTGACAGTCGGGGCATTCGGATGGGCACAGGTGGGGTGACTCCAGGCCAGCATGGTCCCAGCTCCCAGGATGGCCCCTGACCTCAGGACCTTGGGCCTGGCTTACCGTTGCCCAGCGGGAGGCGCTGTGGTTCTGCATTGCTCTCAGGCTTCTTGGCGGGCTTGGCCTTGGTTTGGGAGCCTGTGTTGGCTGGGTGAGGGGAGAACCGACAGCCTGGCCCTCTTTCCTCTGCTAGGCCAAGGCTGAGGGGCAGGTGGGAGAGCCCCAGCAGGGGACTCCCAGACTCTGGTGGATCCCCTTGCTTTACCCAGCTCTGGTGTCCACATCAGGAAAAAGGAAGAACACCTGTCTGCCTACCCAGGGGGGTCGGGGGCAGCATGGACTGCCAGGCTCACCCATGTCCCTGGAGAGACCTCTGCCAGGCTGGTCAAGTAGGAGGGACAGATGCTCCCGGAGCTGGTTGGGAGGGGGTGGTCAGGGAGGGGTGCGGTCTGGGGTGGGGGTGTGGAGCTCCCCAGGGGATCTGTGACCCCACCAGCTTCTCAAATGGGGTACCTGGACTGGAGGTGCCCCTTGGGGACGGGGCTGCTGGTGGAGCAGTCCGCGGGTCCTCGAGTGCCTTCCTCTTGGTGGGGGGCCTGGGCAGCAGCACAGTGGCCTTGGGACCAGCCGGGGGCCTCCTCCCCTTCCGGGGCTGGCTGAGGTCCACATCTGCGGGGCACGCGCAGGGCCAAGGGCTGAGCTCAAGCCCAGAACTGATGCCTCATTCGGGGAAGTGAGGCCTGACCCTTGGTCTCTTAGAACCCAAGACGGTCTAGGCAACATCAGGGGCTCCCTAAACACCCCATCCCTCCCCTCTTACAGTCCATTTGGGGCCCAGAAGCCGACTCCAGCTGCCCCAGCCCCTCTGAAGGAGGCTGAGCTGGCCAGGACCCCAGCCCCCAGCGCCCCCCACCTTTGGGGAAGGTGTCCAGGATGGGCTGCAGCCGGGCGTATCTCTCCAGGTTGTAGTCCTTGAAAAGAACCCTCCAGAAGTCCAGGATGGCGCCGGAGTCCTGGGTCAGGAGCCACGAGAGGAGCGCGTGGAAGGCCTGTGGACAGCCCTCCTTCTCCTTCAGGCGCAGAGTCTCCTGGAGCAAAGGTGGGAGTGGGGGCCCTGCCCTGCCGCGTCCAGGCCCCACTTCCTGCCACCTCCACCGCGGGTCGGAGGGCGAATGCTGACCCCGAGGAAGGCAGCTGTGTCCATCCCCTAGGCATGGGCAGGTGTGGGGATGGCGTGGGGGTGCTGGGGTGACGTTGGGGGCCACCTGGGCTTCATCTTATGGGACTGTGCTCAGTTTAAAGGCGCCTGGGGGAGGGCAGGGAGGGTGCTGGGGGCGCAGTAACTTGTCCTGGAGACCACGCCCTCCGCTGGTGGGTGGGGCGTGGTCAGGCTGCGGCTTAGGAGTTGGGACCCTTTGGCTCTGCGGCTTCGGGGAGCAGAGGGGCGTTGAGGGCGGAGAGTGGGGCAGGGCGGGAGAGGTCTCTCTGGAACGCATCTTCCGAGACCCTGCCGGCTCCAGGGACCGGCGTTGGGGCAAGTCTCCCGCGCGTAGCGGCTCTGGGTCGCGGCCCACCTGGAACTTGTCCTCGGGGACCACGTCGTGGTCGGCCAGCGCGTGCAGCAGCGGGAAGGCGCTGTCCACGGCCACCGCGATCTCCGTGCGG